>NW_019392721.1:388514-730569 GCF_000648675.2 Cimex lectularius | reverse complement strand
TGAAAAATGGCAAAAAGGAGGGAAAATTCAAAAGGTGCGTTTGAGATGGAAAGTTAGTGTCCGAGTGGATCGAGGTAACGATAGCTCAAGTGGTAGAGCAGCGGCGTATCAAGCCGAAGATCGTGGGTTCGAATCCCGCTCGTGCCATTGACTTTTTTATCTTAAATAAAAAAACCTTAATTAATTTTCATATATATATTGGCCAAGCGGACCACGAAATTAGTGAATTCAATCAATAATATGTCCTGGAAGGTGCCTTACCCAAAATTTTGGAAAGATAAGAGAACCAGCTGCTTTGAGAGGACATTGAAAAAAGTCAATGATCGGAAAAATGTTTTCCTTCAATGGCTCTCTTTTGTTTTCAATCCCAAAAAACTCATAGAGACTGTTGTTTATATTCCATTACTATTTTCTTCTTACCTTTAACCTGAAATAAATAATTGTAAATTTAAGTTTGTTTGTTTTTTCCAGGATGGAAGGACGGCTGGCTTTCGATGCCGAAGCGCCTCTTCTCCGGCGTGACCCAGGCTGACCCCGCCCCTGCTGCGCAGGTCAATCATTGATTTACATTTATAGAAATAGTTCATATCCGCAATAGATACCCGCCATACTCAAAATTTTACTGCATTTTAACTGTAATTAATACACCAACCCGTACCATGTCCAAATTTTTTTAAATTTTACCTTAATATGGTCATCTATTTTTGTATGTTCTGTTACCTTCTCGATTTTGTCCTGTGAAACAGAATCCCATTTTTCAACATGAGCAGTCTGCAACTGTTCAACGCTTGTTGGAGGTAGTGAACGGCTTCTTAGTCGTCTGTTTATCATGTCCCCAAAGTATTCTATAGGATTCGTGTCAGAATGCCAAGTCATGGTGGTAATCCTACAAACTCTAAGTAAAGGAATGTGTGGTGATTAGTGACCGTTAATCGATGTTTATTTAGAAATCGTGAATGCGGTCTGTTGTGATGTAGGTTTCAGAAAAACATTTTCTTTATCGTGCAACGTTTCAATCTTTATTGAGATCATCTTCAGGGCTCAAAGTGTTTGTTTTCGGGGTTAGGTTTCAGAAAAAGGAGCAATTAAGTCCCACGTAAAATTTGCGTTTTATAGAANGCACAATTACACAGAAGACAAACACTTTGAGCCCTGAAGATGATCTCAATAAAGATCGAAACGTTGGCACGATAAAGAAAATGTTTTTCTGAAACCTACATCACAACAGACCGCATTCACGATTTCTAAATATCTAAGTAAAGGGTTACAACTCAAACCACGAGCGGTCGAGCATTGTCATGCATAAACAGGAAGTTTTCCCCAATGAATGGAGCGAATCCAGAACTTCCTCAACGTACCTACATGTAGATATAGTTTCAGGGTATAGTATACTGCGCCCTTTAAGAGCTCTGCTTAAAGCATATCGGTGGATCCTATTTCATCAAGAAACTTGCTTAAAAGGCCCGGTTTCAATAGTTGAAGCTCTTCTATGGTCACATTATACATCCGAAAACATTTCCTCCTGCGGGCTGATGTAGCTCCGCAGTTTGTTGTAGGATGGCTCTTCTGCCTCTTTGTAGAATCTGCATGTGCCGTCTTGGATTATTCCAATTTTCTTTAGGTGTCCATTTAACTTGCAGTGTCCTGTTAGAAATCCTATTAGGATTCGCAGTTTATTCCTGCTTCCCTTGACATATTTTGTAATTTCTTTCCTTCCAAAATTGGTTAGGAGATTCTTAGATTGTCTGTGTTCAATGAGTGAATTCCATTGTTCCTTCATTTTTTTTGTCTTTCTGTCTGAGATAGTCGTTAATAGTGTGGGTTCCTATGCCACAGAAGGGTTCGGGTCCTATCAGCGGTGTAGCAGCTCTTTTTCTTGCAAGGGTGTCCGCTTTTTATTTTGGTTCCGTCATATTTTTGAGTTTCAGGGACTAAATAATAATATTGGGTGAATGAAAAAAATAAAATAAAAATAGGAATGTTTTGAAAGAAGGAGTAGAAAATAAACAGTGATGCTCATAGTTGCTTGTGATGCTGATAGAGAACGATATCATTTGACTCTTGACGAACACCTGAGCTGGATCTTGCTAATCTGCTTTCGTAACTCGCAACGGCACGATTTACGACGATTGTAAATTACATTCGACACCGGATTTACTCACGATAGGATCCGATGGACCATTTTTTGGTTTTCACTGGTTACAATAGTCACACAAACCTAACTGAAGATTTTAATGAACTATTTATGATTTGGAAATGATGCATTCAAGGTCGTGAAACTTGCGTTACGATGATTTGCCCAGTGATTGTTTAAACTATTATTATTACATGTGGCACTAGTGCTACCACCTGAGCGAGCGAACATCAGCAATCATCAGTATGTCATCTCCAGTTTAGGACTTCCTAGACTGATTCGACCATCGTGAATTGTATTCAAATATTGTTTCTAACGTTTTGTATCGCATGTGGGACAAGGGCGGTCATTTTGCCCCAATCGAGAAAACTGGCATAAAGACAGATTTGCCGCCGTGCCCGATTAACATAGGGTATAAACAAAAAGAGCGAAGAGGTCGCGAACGCCGTCGACCCTCAGTTTCTATATTTACGCCGGGTGAAACGGATTGAGTGCGTCCTAGGAGAAATGGGAAACTTTTTCGCCGTGACGCCCGACGAGGACCTGTTTCATAATTTGTCGATCTACGTCCGGAGAAAGAAGAAGTCGAAACGTCGTCAAGTACATGTAAGTATGTTGGGTGTTTTCTGTAAATAAGGTGATCGTGGGTGATGGCCCTCACTTACAACCAAAGAAAAAACTAGCCCTAGAAACATGAAAATTCACAAATTCTCTTAGATTCACACTGACAGCTAAATTTTGGAAAAAAAATTTTTTGTTTTAAAGAAACAAAAACTAAAGAATGACAACCGAGTTCAGAAATATGAGAAAAACTCATGTTCATTTTGATTGTTTTATTTTCATTCTTGTTGATTTACCTGATTTTCCAAATCACTATCGTCTGTCGACAGCTGTCAGAATGTGGGGATCATGGGCCCGCGTGGTCTCGCCAGTCTAGTGTTTTATTCTACTATTAAAACACGTGAAATATGGAACATCCAAAATGAGTAGATATTTGTGGAAAGATTTTTTTGCGTATTATAACAATAATACAATATGAACTGAAAAACTGCTTAGAAATAGGAGAAAATGTCAGTAGATATTGGTCCATTTTTAAGGATTTTTGTTTGTTGAGGATATTGACTTGAATAATAAACTGGATTTATTTATATTTCGTCTTAGTTTCGTATTTTACTAGTCATATATGTACCTAGTGGCATGTATGTTGTCATGTTGGAAGTTTCAGTTAAAACACCCAAATTTAAGAGATTTTGTTTGAAAGAAATAGATGAAAAATTTGCTCAGAAATTAAATTAATTTATTGCAAACTACTGTGTAAGGTTAACAAATTTTGTTAATGAGTCTATGACAAAATATTCTATGAGATTTTTCAAATCGCTGATGACCAATGTATAGCACAACGATGGGGAATTGGTCCGCTTGGTCTCGTCAAACTAGAGTATTATTTTATTATTTATAACGGCGCGAACGCGAATTTTCGAAAAGGCGCAGGTTTTTTTTAGGAATCAACCATCTAATGAAAAAAATTACTCAGAAATTGAATTAATTTATTGCAACCATTGTGAATGGTTAACAAAGGGTCAATGCCAAAATATTTTATCCGATTTTTCAAATCACTGTGATGACCAATATCTGGCGAAACGTGGATTATTGGTCCGCTTGGTCTCGTCAAACTACAGTATTATTTTATTATTTATAACGGCGCGAACGTGAAATTTTTGAAAAGGCACAGGTTTTTTTTAGAAATCAACCCTCTAATGAAAAAAATTGCTCAGAAACTACATTAATTTATTGCAACTGCTGTGTATGGTTAACACATTTTGTTAGTCGAGGATCTATGCCAAAATTTTCTACCAGATTTTTTAAATCACTGTGCTGACCAATATCAGGCGAAACGTGGCATATTGGTCCGCTTGGTCTCGTCAAACTAGAGTGTTATTTCATTACATATAACGGCGCGTACTTGAAATCGAAGAGGCGCAGGTTGTTGTTGGTTTTGAGAATCAACCCTCTAATGAGAAAAACATTGGCCAAAAATAGAAGATATTTAACGCAACTACTGACCTTTTTTTAAAAAAAGTATGTTAGATGAGGTCTATGTCAATACCTAAATACATATTTAACCAGATTTTTCAAATCACTAAGATGACCAATAGATCTCTGAAGTTTAGTATTGAACAATTCGGCCTTGTCTTGTTAATCTTTTACCATATTATTTACAGTAATAATACTGTCCTTTTTTTTAATAAAGTTTGTTCGATGAGGTCTATGTCAATACCCAAATATTTAACCAGATTTTTCCAATCACTAGGATGATCAGTAGATCTCTCAACGTTGAGCATTGAACAATTTGGCCTCGTCCAATTAATCTTTTAATATATAATTTATAGTAATAATAGCAGGAAGTATGTGGTTTGGGAAATTTTAAATTTATCACATTCAAAAAGGCATAGCCTTTTTTGAAAAAACTTTTACCTAGCAACAATCATTAAGATGACCAATAGATCTGTAAACGTTGAGTATTGACCCATTTGGCTTCGTCCAGTTAATGTTGTAACATATAATTTGTGATTTCGGAAATTTTTAATTAATCACATTAAAAAGGCATAGACTTTTACTGTAAAAACTGTTCCTTAGAAATAAAGATCAAAAATCTTGCAATAATTGTCTCCTTACTTTCAAAACTCTGCTTTGTTGTGAATTGTAAAGCATTGGACTACCAAGTTTCGTCCTGCGTTATGATTAATAAATGGTTCTACATGAAAAGTTCTTCTCTATATAAAAAATACCTAAGCAATTTCGTTTTACGTAGTGAAGAAACTTAAAATTCAGTTTAATATTAATTTTCTTTTAATTGTCTAAACGTTTATTTTAAAAGTTACTATATTTATAGAATTTGTAGGTTACATTACGATATGAGAAATTTGATTCAAAATTGTTTTTGTTTTTTAAGTAATGGAGTATGAAGGTTGGTTTTCTGGGTGGTATTTGGTAGGGATTTGGGTGAAATTCCTGATTTCAGATCAATTTCTCTCTCTCTCTCTCTCTCTCTCTCTCTCTCTCTCTCTCTCTCTCTCTCTCTTTCGCTCTTTCTCTGTGATCATCTCCATTCAACAATAACACCGTTCTCATCTTAGCCGAAAGAAGATATTGAAAATCTCAAGAATGAAATGGATTATTAAATTGACATTTAAGAGATTAAAATAAAGAGAGATTGAAGCAGATTTATTTTTTACTGAACGATGAACAATAACATGAACTCACTTTTTCGATTTAGTTATCCAAAGTTTCTCGAAAATCCATTACAGTTCGTGGTCCGATTGACCAATTAACATTTTTCAATTAATTAATATTTATGAAAGGTATTGGTCGAGATAAAAAAGTCAGTGTCACGAACGGGATTCGAACCCACGATCTTCGGCTAAATACACCGCTGCTCTACCACTTGAGCTATCGTGACTTCGATCCACTCGGACACTAACTTGCCTCAACCTCACCTTTGAATTTTCCTTCCTTTTTGCCATTTTTACCGATAGCTCAAGTGGTTAGAGCAGCGGAGTATTTAGCCGAAGATCGTAGGTTCGAATCCCGCTCGTGACACTGACTTTTTTATCTCAACCAATCCCTTTTATAAATATTAATTAGTTTTTCAAAAATTTGCATTTTTGTTCTTCGCTAAATAAAAAGCTGATATGTCATAAAAATTTAATCCGGCCGCTGTATTATTTTTACACATTTTACGTTACATATATATGAATACTTTAAATATTAACGTAATTAAATAAATGCTTCAACATGGAAAGTTCTTCCTTATTAAAAAAAATCCTAAGCAATTTTGTTTTACTTAGCGGTGAAACATCAAATACAGTCTCATATTAATTTTGTTGTTAAGGAACATTGGTTAAAACTTTATGTTTACATATTTTTTCGAAAGTCCAATACCGCAAATGTTTCATTTTTGGCAAAAATCCGCTATTCCACGCAACCAGATCTCCGACTTTCTTTCAAATTCTCACGTTTGTTTTGTTGTCCAGCCCTGTTCACATCCGTTTTTGCTTGCTATAATTTTAATCTTCTCCCAGAGATATCTTGTTTTCAGTTACATTTTATTTGTAAACTATTTAACTAAAACCCCATGTAAAAATACATAAGCATTTTGCCAAAACTTCGTCTCATAACGTTGTTATTTTTGTTATTTGATTACACGACATTTGAAAAAATGGCAAAAAGGAGGGGTCTCAACCCCACTCTCTCAATGGGAAGTTAGTGTCCGAGTGGATCGAGGTCACGATAGCTCAAGTGGTAGAGCAGCGGCGTATTTAGCCGAAGATCGTGAGTTCGAATCCCGCTCGTGCCATTGGCTTTTTTATCTCAACTAAAAACCTTAATTAATTATAACATATTAATTGGTCTAGCGGACCACGAAATTAGTGAATTTGTTTTTTTTTTACCAATTTAAAATGGGATTTTGGTGTTCCATTCCAAAAATCTTTCAAACTGATGTGTCGGGATGTATTCCTATTGTAAAATTCTTAAAAAATATTAAAATATTTTATTAACTTTATTTGTTCAAGCCACATAAAATGGACACCCTGTATAGCAAAAATTATATGCCTATAATAAAAATTATATATTTTCACCCTCGTTCGGTTTCTAGCATAGAGTAATAAAACTAGAGAAAAAACTGCTTTTACCTGACAAAATGAAAGAAAAACTCAACTTTGCAAGACATTCCAAATGATCATAGATAATAGTGACCTTTGGAAGGCAGGTAGCCCCAGGGGGCCATAATATGCTCCATAAATGGATCCAAGATGAAATAGGGGTGTAGAGGTAAAAGGTCCGAAACCCTACCAAAGCCCCTTGAATTAATTTTCCAAGCTGAGGTCCGTGCAATACAACTCTCAGAGAAGTTAATAAACAAAAATATGAAAGGTGCACAGATTTACATACTATAAGAAAGTCAGGCTGTAAAGGCGTTCGCTGTTAAATCTAAACTTGTCTGAAATTGCCTAAATTGGCCTAATGGCTCTAGGAAAATACAAGATCACCTTAAAATTGATCCCCAGATATGAAGGTATAACAGGAACTGTAAGGCTGGAGAAAGAAAATATCCTAACTTATAATTCATTGAAAAAGGAAGGCGAAGGAACTCTCCTTCTCATCAGGAAGGGTTTTGTTGTTCACATTCAATGTTCACCCAAAAAGATGTGTGCAAAAAGGTGCAGATGAAAGTGCTTGGGTCTGTAGAAAAAAGTGCACTTTACAAGGTGTGCTTATAATTTATAGGGGTTCCGCAATAGATCTACTTAAGTCGCAGTGGAGGAATGGAATTTTACTAGGTTATTCAACCCAAAAAAATACAAAAAAAAGATTACTTTCGTTTTTTTTAACGTTTACAGTAAAAAAATTATATTTATACATATTTTTGTCATTATATATCATTATAATTGTATCAAATTATTGAATTATTTCAATAAATTATTCTTTTATGTCCGGATCCGTGTCGAAAGGCGTGGGTTCGAATCCCGCCAACCTTTTCATCTCAACCGAGACCTTACATAAAAGGAAGAATTAATTCCAATATGAACAAATATTGAATTCAAAACATACTAAACTTCAGTTGTCTTTGTCTATTTTCGATGTGGCCAGAAACTGTTATTAAATCTTTTCTCTTTTCGCAAGTTCAAGGTTCAAGGTAAATTCACTAGTTTTCGTGGTCCGCTTGACCAATTAATATCTTTCAATTAATTAAGGTTTTTAGTTGAGATAAAAAAGTTAGTGTCACGAGCGGGATTCGAACCCACGACCTTGATACGCCGCTACTCTACCACTTGAGCTATCGTGACTTCGATCTACTCGGACACTAACTTCCCACCTCAACCCCACCTTTTGATTTTCCCTTTTTTTTTCCATTTTTCAAATGTTGTGTAATCTATTTGATTCTCGGCGACAAATGAAGAAATGCTTCATTTTAACTCATTAAATTCACTTGTTTTCGTGGTCCCCTTGACCAATTAATATCTTTCAATTAATTAAGGTTTTCAGTTGAGATTAAAAAAAATCAGTGTCACAAGCGGGATTCGTATTGAAAAATGGCAAAAAGGAGGGAAAATTCAAAAAGGTAGGGTTGAGACCTGAGGTAAAGTTTATTAACTTTTTTCAAAGTGCATTTTCTAAAAAAGCGTCATTTGATCATCCTCGTATCCTTGTTTGAAAAATGGCAAAAAGAGGGAAAATTCGGAAGGTTGTAGGTTGGTATCCGAATGGACCGAAGTCACGATGGCTCAACTGGTTAGAGCAGCGGCGTATTGAGCCGAAGGTCGTGGGTTCGAATCCCGCTATTGACAGCCAATTTTTCATGTAAACCAAGAACTTACATAGAAAAAAAATTAATTGGAATAATTAAAACGGTCAATTTGCCCACTAAATTGAAATCGATTATTGAATTTTATCCTCCCTGATTCCGCTCATCCTCACTGGTGTTCTGAAAACCATCACTACATCGCAGTTGAGTTCACACAGAATTTTATAAATGTCTAGCAGTCTGTCTGGGCTAAAATTAAGTTGTTCTATTTGGTTTAAAGGATGGGAAAAACTGCCAATGTAAGAAAGAAAAAGATCTCTTTAACTTATGCCAACGAGGTTAAAGTTCACTGTGGACCTCAGAGTTCGAATCAGAGTTGTTCCACGGTGGAAAAAAAATCCGTAAATCCCGCCAGCCTAAGTGGAAAACAAGCCTCTCCAGTCTATATCGAGATGGGAAACTCGTCTGAAAAAACATATTTTTCATCCTAGGCCAGCAGGAAACGATCTCCCTGACGCAACCACTGATTTAAACGTATTTATAGTGGGCCTAACCAAGTTCACTGTCTGCGTTTTGCATGAATGACCCTTGGATTCGAGAAACGTTGGAGCCAGATCGCCAGCCGTTATATATTACCCGGGGTGACGCAGTGTTTCCTTTAAAACTAGACGATTTGGCTGTGTTTCATATTGACAAAATTTATTAGTACTATAGTAGAATTTTAAACCTGTTTCAATGATTTATAACAATAATTTTTTGTTATTTCAATCAAATAAACTTCATCCAGTTAAATACAAGATTATTAAGTGGAATTTTAAAATAAAAAAAAAGGATCATTTTTATTTTTAACTTACAGTGTTCATTATACTACAAGATGTAAAATCAAAGAAAGCTTCAGGTTTCGATCTTAATATCCAATAAACATTTCAATACCGTCCCAAAAAGGGCATTATATTTATTAAATCCTTATTTAATTATTTTTTCAATTAATTAAGGTTTTTAGTTGAGATAAAAAAGTCAGTTTCGCGAGCGGGATTCGAACCCACGATCTTCGGGTAGATACGCCGCTTCTCTACCACTTGAGCTGTCGTGACATCGATCCACTCGGGCACTAACTTCCTATCTCAACCCCACCTTTTGAATTTTTCCTCCTTTTTGCCATTTTTCACATTGCCATTGTCATTTTCGTGACACTGACTTTTTTATCTCAACTAAAAACCTTAATTAATTGAAAGATATGAAATTGGTCAAGCGACCACGAAAAGTAGTGAATTTGATAAGTTAAAATGAAGTATACCTTCACTAATGCACTCCGTGGCCATTTCATTTGTCGCTAAGAATCAAATACATTTGAAAAATATATAATAAAACTCGCAGTCAGTTTAAGAAAATTGGAGGATTGAATTTAAATAAAATTAAATTAAAATAAATAAAAAACTAAGCAATTATGCATTAGTGGACATAGAAAATTCAATCACCCTTGTGGTCTTCATAAAGGGTTAAAAGGTATGTTTTACATAACTGATAATTTAAAGATAGTTGCTTCTTTTAATGTTTTTGTAATTATAAAATAATAATTATAATAATAAATAATAAAATATACTATTTACCTTAATTATAAAATCGTAATATTATATATTATTTGTACTTAGGAACAAATAAGTTCAAATTGTGACCAGAGTAAAAACCTATTATGAAATCGTAGGATTGTTCAAATTATAGCAACGTTTTGAACTTAAAAATAAATAAGTTAATGAATTAAGCTCTTTATTAAACAAGCATATTGATTTGTCTCTACTTTGCAATTAAGTTTGTTATTTTGTCGAAATTTCTGACTCAGTTATCGTTTTTCTTTGATATCTTGAAAATATTGGACAAACAGTGTTGGGCATAACACTGATCCTTGTATAACTACAGATTTATCTTTTTTACCTGACGAATTATTAATTAATTTGATTATAAAATTGGAAAATAATATATTCTATTTAAATCCATTATATTTCGTGGTCCGATTGATCAAATAACTTCTTTCAATGAATTAATCTTTATGTAAGGTATTGGTTGAAATGAAAAAGTTAGTGNGGGGGTTATCGGGAAAAAAGGGCCAGAGGCGACGGTGGGAATCGAACCCACGACCGCGGCGTGAGAGTATCTCATGCTAACCACTCGGCTACCGCGGTCCCCTACTATTTACCTTAATTATAAAATTTTAATATTACAATCTATTTGTACTTAGGAAGAAATAAGTTCAAATTGTGTCCAGAGTAAAAATCTATTATGAAATCATAGGATTGTTCAAATTAAGAAACGTTTTGAACTTAAAAATAAATAAGTTAATGAATTAAGCTCTGTATTCAACAAGGATATTGATTTGTCTCCAATTAAGTTGGTTATTTTGTCGAAATTTCTGACACAGTTATCGTTTTTCTTTGATAACCTTAATTAATTGAAAGATATGAAATTGGTCAAGCGAGCCATGAAAATTAGTGAATTTATTAAGTTAAAATGAAATATACTTCACTAAAGCTCTCGGTGGACATTTTATTTGTCGCCAAGAATCAAATACATTACACCACATTTGAAAAATATATAATAATAGTACTCGCAGTCAATTTAAGAAAATTGGAAGATTGAATTTAAAAAAATTTAAAAAAACAAAAACTAAGCAATTATGCATTAGTGGACGTAGAAATTTCAATCAACCTTGTGGTCTTCATAAAGGGTTAAAAGGTATGTTTTACATAAGTGATNAGAATCAAATACATTACACCACATTTGAAAAATATATAATAATAGTACTCGTAGTCAGTTTAAGAAAATTGGAAGATTGAATTTAAAAAAATGAAAAAAAAAAACAAAAAACTAAGCAATTATGCATTAGTGGACGTAGAAATTTCAATCAACCTTGTGGTCTTCATAAAGGGTTAAAAGGTATGTTTTACATAAGTGATAATTTAAAGGTAGTTGCTTCTTTTAATGTTTTTTTAATTATAAAATAATAATTATAATAATAAATAATAAAATATACTATTTACCTTAATTATAAAATCGTAATATTATATTTTATTTGTACTTAGGAAGAAATAAGTTCAAATTGTGACCAGAGTAAAAACCTATTATGAAATCGTAGGATTGTTCAAATTATAGCAATGTTTTGAACTTAAAAATAAATAAGTTAATGAATTAAGCTCTTTATTCAACAAGGATATTGATTTGTCTCTACTTTCCAATTAAGTCTGTTATTTTGTTGAAATTTCTGACTCAGTTATCGTTTTTCTTTGATATATTGAAAATATTGTACAAACAGCGTTGGGCATAACACTGATCCTTGTATAACTACAGATCTATCTTTTTAACCTGACGAATTATTAATTAATTTGATTATAAAATTGGAAAATAATATATTCTATTTTAATCCATTATATTTTGTAGTCCGATTGATCAAATAACTTCTTTCAATTAATTAATCAAAGTTGTAACCTCGATCCACTCAGACACTAACTTCTCACATCAACCTCACCTTTTGAATTTTCCCTCCTTTTTGCCATTTGTCAAATGTCGTGTAATCTATTTGATTCTCGGCGCCAAATAAATTCGCTAGTTTTTTTGAAAAATGGCAAAAAGGAGGGCCTTCACCTTAATTAATTGAAAGATATTAATTGGTTATCTCATTTGATTATGTTCTTCGTATAACCTGTATGTCTTCACCTATATCCGATCCCTAAATCATACAAAAATTAACACATTTTCTACTGCATATAGGCCAATTAGCCTACCATCCATATTGGGTAAAATTTTAGAAAAATTCCCCCTGAAAAGAATTATTCAGATTCTAAATTTTAAAAGTATAATCCCCAACCATCTATTTGGTTTCTTGTAACTGCAGATTTGTTGAATAAGTCATCAAGATTTAGTCATTTTTTATGCTAAAGAAGATATGTTAGAAACGGAACGTAAAATTTTATGTAAAGTAGTCCAGACTGTTCCAGATCAAATTTAAAAAAATAATACAACACCAATTTTGCAAATGGTCAGTATGAAAGTTCTCACAGGAAAAAGGCTTATTTGCAATTTAAACAACCCTCTTTTGTCAAAACGTACCGAACATCGGTCTCGTCCCAAAACACCCCCCGGCTCCCGGAGCGGTTGAATAAATGGCCGGCATCGGGGCCGGATGAGGTCATGATGCAGCGACCCCTTAGTAGCACATGACTGTTCCCACAAGCCACAATGAACCATAACAAAACATAACAAACTCATAGAACCCTTCCAAAACGAAATATTCTTTGTTATAAGCACATCCTTTTTAAATTACGTTTCAAATTGATAAAGAGGTTGATTGTGTAATTTATACACAAGTAGAAAAGTAGATAATTGTGATGTAGAACCTACAAGCAGTTGCATAATTGCCTATGCTGCCTTAAGGTTTAATGACGTTACTGCTGGTAATATAATAATTACAGAATTAATTAATTCTAAGGTCTTGTGGCTCTTTTCCCTAATAATGATGTTTTTCGAGGAGGTTAAGCTGGTATGGCCAATTCTCAGATAGGTTAATCTATCCCTTTATTTCATATGATCCATTACGCACGGTTTCTTCGTTCATAAGAATATTAATGAGTTTTATTTTTAAACAATATACAAAATAATTTCATTTTATTATTCTTTTTATCTAAGGTCTTGGTTTTGATGAAAAAGTTAGTGTCAAGATCAGGATTCGAACCCACGAACTTCGGCTCGAGCCAAAGATCGTGGGTCCGAATCCTGCTCTTGACACAAACTTTTTCAACTCAACCAAGATCTTAGATAAAAAGTATAATTAATTGAAATAATTAATATGATCTAATTAATATAGTCTAAACGTCAAAAAATTAAATATTCCACGTATAATTAGGTATATTGATAAAAAGTTCTTTGTATTTAAGCTCTTGTTAGAAATGAAAAGTCAGGGTTACGAGCGGGATTCGAACCCACTCTGAAAAATTGCAAAAAGGAGGGAAAATTCGAAAGATTATAGGTTGAGATGGGGATTTGGTGTCCGAGTGGATCGACGTCACGATGGTTCAAGAGGTCAGAGGAGCGGCGTATTGAGCCGAAGTTCGTGGGTTCGAATCCCGCTCGTCACACCAACTTTTTCTTCTCTACCAAGACCTTCGATAAAAAGAATAATTAATTGAAATAATTAATACGGTCAATTATGACTTCTAAACAAATATGGATTAATACAAAATAATTATAATATATCATTTCAATTAATTATTCTATTTATGTACGGTGTTGGTTGAGATGAAAAAATTAGTTTCAGAGCGGGACTCGAACCCACGATCTTAGGCTCAATACGCCGCTGCACCCACGAACCCACCCTGAAAAATTGACGGACGGAAAATTCGAAAGGTTGTAGGTTGAGCTGGGGAGTTGGTGTCCGAGTGGATCGAAGTCAAGTTTGGAGCCGAAGGTCGTGGGTTCGAGTCCCGCTCGTGACACTGACTTTTTCATTTCAACCAAGACCTTACTCAAAAAGAATAATTAATTGAAATTATTAATATGGTCAATTAGTCCTCTAAACATAAGTGGATTAATATATAATATATAATTTTCTTCAACCACTATTGGACATGAACATAATACCTAAATTGACTATGAAAGCGATAAACTTATAATTTAAATTAAACTACCGATGAAAAAAGAAAAACTAAAATAAAATGATAATGAATAAAAACACATTTTACCAATTAAATTAAAGAAATTGTTTTCGAACACTTGGATTTGTACATGTAAGCACATAAAACACACATACAATGTAGAAAATAACATTCAATCAATTAAGGTTTTTAGTTGAGATAAAAAATTCAGTGTCACGAGCGAGATTTGAACCCACGACCTTCGGCTTAATACGCTACTCTACTTGAGCTATCGTGGCAAGTGGAAGAGTAGCGGTGTATCAAGCCGAAGGTCGTGGGTTCGAATCCCCTTCCTGACACTGACTTTTTTATTCAACTAAAAACTTTAATTAATTGAATTATATTAATTGGTGAAGCGGACTACGAAAACTAGTGAATTTAAAGAGTACAAAATAACATTTTAGAAGTGAAATTTGTGCACAAGTATTTTTCGATATTTCCAGGCTTCTACACAGAGTTTATTTCAACTTATACAGTCCTTACCGTTCAGATATTCTATAATTTCATAATTATTTAATTGAAGTTTCGAATCCATAGAACCCAAAATTTCTTTAGAATTGGGAAAATAGCTATGAAATCGATCAAGTCTTTCGTTCAAATTATAAATAGAACATTTGTGCTTTTTCGTATTTTGTATTGAAATATCTTTTAGCTTTTTGGTCACTATCAGCCAACGAATTTTCCAATTGTTCTGGCCTAACTTTAAACTGCTAAAATCCAAATCAACAACTATAATCAATTGTTAAAAAACTATTCAATTCGTAGAAAGAAAGCTCTTGAAAATTTCATGTATAAATCACGTATTACTAGTAAAAGTTTTCATCATTTACGAAGGAAATTGACCTTACATTTATGTTAATATTTTAGCTACAAACCGGTTTCAATTGGTATAAACTTTACACAGCAAACTTCACACACCAATTATACAAGGATACATTTGAAACGTACTTGAAAACACACACGAGAAGTGCGAAGTTGCCGGTCTGGCTGTTGGCCAAAGTTCCATAACTCATTTAAATTTAAATAGTGTTAGACAGTTCTTCCACGTCTAACTTTATGAAAAATAATTGCATGTTATTTTTAATGTATGTTGAATAAAAAATACAAACATCGGTTTAAAATTTCACCTCAAAATAGTTACAATTCATTGGTAGTGTTTATTTGATTAACAACACCTAGAAAAAGTAGCATAATTGACCACATTATTTAAAATTCGACTCTGTTGTTCAAATAATAACCATACCGATACTTGTCTACATAATAATAATTCAGATAAAGATTATTCAGAAATAGTGAGATGCGGTCTGGTGTGATGTAGGTTTCAGAAAAACCTTTTCTTTATCGTGACAACGTTTCGATCATTACTGAGATCATCTTCAGGGCTCAATGTGTTTGTCTTTTGTGTAATTGTGCCATTCTTGCGTGTCGTGTTGAGAGTGCCCTCGACGACACGCAAGAATGGCACAATTATACAGAAAACAAACGCTTTGAGCCCTGAAGATGATCACAATACAGACTGAAACGTTGGCACGATAAAAAAAAATGTTTTTCTGTAAACTACATCACACTATTTCTGAATAATCATCGATAAACGGTCATTAATCACGACACAGTTCAGACTAAGTTGAGTTATTGTTAAAATTTGAAGCAGAATACCAGGAAATTGATGTGTTTTATTTATTTTATTGAGCATTTTCATTATCAATTAATGATATTTTTATATGAATGAATATACTTTTGCGTCATGTAATTATTTTATTATATTACTAATTTCGTGGTCCGCTTGACCAATTAATATATTACAATTAATTAAGGGTTTTAGTTGAGATAAAAAAGTCAATGGCACGAGCGGGATTCGAACCCATGATCTTCGGCTAGATACGCCGCTGCTCTACCACTTGAGCTATCGTGACCTCGATCCACTCGGACACTAATTTCCCATCTAACCCCACCTTTGAATTTGAAAAATGGCAAAAAGTGGGGGAAAATTAAGTGATTATTTCTGATTGAGGACTGCTATCACTGGATCTTGATTCTAAGACTCTTAGTTTTTGTCTTAAGACACTTTTCTTTCGGATTAAGTATCACGTTATCTATGTAACTTATGGCACTTCGAGAAGATTTCTGCTCTATTTCTCAATAAAAAAATAAACCAAACAATATAATATTTAAAAATTCTAATCGTATTCCTATCTAATTCAAAAAGGCATCAAGCCTTTCAGATTTTCTTTTTTTCTGAATTTTAAAAATTTCATTCGTAATTAGTTATGTAGAGATGGAACTAGAACTGAGCTAAAGAGGATCTGAAGGAGGTCAACTAGATTATAGTTGGATTGGATTTATATAAGCTCAAATCAGTTATATACATATATATGTATATAAGTACATACATACACGCATGTGCAGATTGAGATTTCTATTATTTATAATTAGGGATGGCCTTGAGAATCACCCACCTCAGTTGTTGGCGGTAACTAACCTCATTGCGGGTCGACGGGTACTCTTTTACACTGTACATTCACGCATATAAATACATTCACTCTCAACACGTCCTAGGCACACAAAACTATGAGTATTTTAGAGACGGAAATAATCCTGTTTCCTCCAAAAATCGGAATAGGGCACGATTCTCATATCGGGTGACATTCCTACACGCTCTCTATAGAGGATCAAGGAATTGCACTTTTCAGTTAGATGGGACACATTGAACCTTTCTTTACATTTTTAGTTTGGTCTTTTTTAATTCTTATGGTCCGTCTGTTTTCGCTGGTTGGCGGATCGGATCACCCTGTATATTCCGAAACGATTGATAGAAATGATTTTTCCGAAGGACTCTGTGCCTTTGAGCTGACATTCACAGAGTGAATGTTAAAAAAACAATCAGAGAAGACCGTTAATGAAGGTTATTAACGAAAAAATGAAATGTGAGCAGGATGGATAAAAACGTGAGTCGGTTCTGATGGGCCGGAGATTACAACACAAGCGGATTAATTACTCGGAAATCTAGTTACAAGATGGTCTAATAAATCCTTCTGCACGACCGTATCCGGCGTTGGTTCGCGAAATCCGATAGCGAAATTGACCAATTGACTAAATTTTGCAATTCTGCGGGAGTGTCTGAAATGAAAAGTAACAACAGATGACATCAGAAAAAAAGTGAACATGCCTCGAAAGAAAATGAATTCTGGGTCCGACGAGTTTGTTTTTCAGTTCTAAGTCAAAATAACACATTTAATAAATAAAAAAGCCCTAAGTCATTTTTAAAACATTTGCACGAACATCGTTTTACAACGTCCTACTTGCATCTTTACCCGGCCTTAATGATTGAGTTATAAACGCTCTGATGGCCGTCTTTGAACTTACCCCCGTGTCACCAGAGCTTTCTCATCCCAACCCCCTTCGAGTATAAAATAACGAGAATAACGAGTTTGCAATCGGGAATTATATTTTCCCCCCTTTTGAAGTACCGGCACTGTTTAAGTTTTTTTTTTGTCTCCCAACCCTTTTCATCTTGAGAGCAACGTCTTCAGTAGGTAAAAAGAAATGTCAAGAAACAAGAATCTGAAAATAAAGTCAATTAGTTAAAGTTAACGAATCATAGATATAAAAAATTAATTATTTTGTTAGTTAGCATCGTTATGGAGCAAAATGTTTATCCTATTTGTTAATTTTTATACTTTTATGTTTTTTTAGTTAAGCAATGCATAAATATCAGACTCTCATAATATAAGAAGAACGAAGTTTAGTCCATTTTTTTCTGCTCTTGGGTTTTCTTATCGCTTGGGACGTTGTAAGTAGGGTTTATGAAAGTTCAGATAGTCTCGGGTTTTATGATCTTTTAGTTCTATTTCCTCTGTCCCTTCTGCCGTGACTTTTTCATAACATTCGGATGAAAACAGTTTTTCTGCATTATCCAAGGTATCGATTTTACAACGCACAAAACCTGGCCCGAATAAATATGGTAATGAAGTTTTACAGCCTACTTCGCACTGATGATTATACTTCCGGTGCGCTAGCGTGCCGAACGCGAGGGCCGTGCACACCTCGACCTAAGGCAGTTTACTTTTCAAAGCTGAATTTTCTTTTTAAAGAAAAAAGTAAACTGTCCGATGGGGGAGCCTATTGATCCGAGGTAGGATAGTAGAATAAGGGCAGGTGTTTCATTCTCACCTTCCCCGAGCCCATATTCGAAACGGCATGTAAAAACATCCAAAACCTACATTGATTGTTGTAAATATCTTAAATAAAATTTTATTATCCGTTGGTTCTATAATTTCTTGTAACTAATTGTAATAAAAGTGGAACATTTTTATTATTCCCTTAACGAACAAACGATATTACATATACGTGGCAACTGGCGATAATTGTCAAAAATTTCAGGAGGTGTTTCCACTCACTATATGCAACAAAAAACGCCTTATAAACCCCTGTCCAAATCTCAACAGTAAAGAAGTAATTTAAGGTTTTGGTTTTTTTTAATTTTTCGACGTAGGTCCATTAAATTCCTTATAAATTTGAAAATTACTGTCTGTAGAAAAATCTGGTTTGTGTCACTTGAAAGAAGGTTAAATTTGCTGTTCAATCACCAAGAAACGAGCAGTGTAAATTCGACGAGGGGCTGAATATTTTACTGTATTTTATTAGGTTTCGTGGTCCGCTTGGCCAATTAATATCTTTCAATTAATTAAGGTTTTTAGTTGAGATAAAAAGTCAGTGTCACGAGNCTTCCTGGAAACGTGGATCCTCGTGCCCGATCTCTCGGCCTCCTCTGTTACCCGATTTAACTTCCACTTGATTATTTTCTGTGGGACCATTTAAACAACAGTGTCAATCATAACCCAGCAACCTCAGCTGGAGAACTGCGGAAAAGTATAGAAAATACTCGTCTATACATCTCTCCTGACTCCATCGCTCTGAGCACTGGTGAAGAGTGGTTAAAAAAATCAAATCTTTGCATTGCAAGACAGGTAGTTACGACATGAAATGTGGTTAATAAATAGCAAACAAAATGACTGTTTTTCAAACTTTTTGCCATAACTGATTAATTAAAATCCGATCGAACCATTTATTCAGCGTAAAAATTCCTTTGAAATGATGTGTCAGGACGTATAGGGTCATATTTGAAGTTTTGAAGCTAAACAAGGCCTGAGATACCCTGTATAATTTTTCTTCAAAAAAAGTAAAAATTTGAAACTAGAATAAGAAATATAATTTTTTTTATAGCATCATTGGTTCAAGACAAATTCAGCCGGGCCAGCTAAAAAGGACATCTTGTATACCATAGACATATGTTATATGGTATATGCCATTTTTGTTAAGTAGGTTGGTTTTTACAATGATTTGTCTTAGTAGTAAGTATGCTGTGTTTTTCTTTTGTCTGGGTGACTGTTTTTAGCATGCTTGCCGTGTATTTTAACACTCCGGTTTGTGGGGTTTGCCCTTAAATATATTACGCAGGGCGACCAAGACCCGAGGGGTTAAATGCCTGGGTAGACTCGTACCCCATCCCTAAAAGGTCCGGGACTTGGTCGGCTCACTTGTCCTGCATAAATCTCTTGGACCTGTTCACAAACCCCAAGATTTTTCACCTCGGGGAGTGATTTGGTGATGTCCGCTCCTTCAAAGATTTCAAATCTAGACCTAGCATACCTATCACACTCTGCGACAGAGTTGGGCAAAATCAAACTTATTCAATCATGATTAAAAATTTTGATTGAAGCTTAATCATGATTGAATTAGTCATGAGTAAATTAATCATTGTATGATTTAGTCATACCTCATGACTGAATTAATTATGATTAAATCATATAATGATTAATTTACTCATGACTAATTAATCATGATTGAATTAGTTTGATTTTGCCCAACTCTGGCTACAATGACCAACTTACCAAAATCCAACCGACCTGATAAAAATTTTGAGATGAGNGAGTGATTAATCATTAATCGTTAGACATGACTAATTTTTGCCCAACACTGCTCTGCGAGATAGTGCCTTGCCGTTTCTTCTTTTATTTCGCAAAAACGGCAAAAAGGATCTGGCAGAATACCCATTACGGAGACGTGTCTTCTCAGTGTGCATCCCTCCTCTAAAAAAATGGAAAATTCAAAATGCGGGGTTGAGATGGGAAGTGTCCCGAAGTCGAGGTCACGATAGCTCAAGTGGTAGAGCAGCTGCGTATCTAGCCGAAGATCGTGGGTTCGAATCCCGCTCGTGACACTGATTTTTTTATCTCAACTTAAAACCTTAATTTATTGAAAGATATTAATTGGTCAAGCGGACCACGAAAACTAGTGAAGTTATTATTTATTTACGACCTTTCGTACCGTGACCAATATTGGTCTGTTCTTTCTATTACTTTTTAATGAACTACGTTAAACTTAATTATTTTTAACTGATCCCTAAGCTTTATTAGGCCTTTTGTAGTTTCCTCTCCTTTTAGTAGTCTCAGGGCTTCACACAAACCGAGGTTGTTCCAATGTTTCTTCTTATTTCTGGCAATATCTGCAGAATCTTGTTAGACCAAAGTGGAGTCATGTTTCCGCAGTTTGTAGTGTCCAGTCAGGAGTTCTATTTTCAATATCAAATAATCAATTTTAGTCCTAATAATTTTTTGTGGCGGTTTGTTAGTTTTTTTGAGCTGAACATTTTCATAACCAAACCGAGTCGATGTGGCTGTGTTGTTGGCAGTGTTCAGTATTTTGGTCATTCTATCTTTTGTTCTAATGTGCCCTAGGTTTAGTTCTGTTGTTAGATGTTTGATGATCTTTTAATGTACTTTTTCACGTGTCTCTATCCTGAAGAAAATACAATCCCATTTTACTTACATTCATACTTATTTTTCCAAAATATGATAAATTAAAATTTTCATTTTTCCGTAAAACATGGATCGGTTTTGGGGCCTTTTTCACACCTACTAAGACGATGTCGGGGAAAAAATCCACAATCCTAGGCGAATTATTACATAATTAGGGGAGATGCCTCTGTTGTACAGCGAGGCGAAAGATATTTGAGGGGAGATCCCTTTCCCCGATAAAGAAGCAGATCGGACCTAATTGGCCATACAAATAGCAAAATCCTTCCGAGCAGTTGCCTCCCTCGTAACGAGCCGGAACTGTTTTATTTCACATCATTTCTCCTCCTTTTACAACATTCGATTGATTCTTCAGAAAGAAAACGCGTTGCATAAATTTTGAAAATATACACGTAGTCGACCTTATTAAAAAATATTTCGGACAAATAAACGTCTTTAAATTACCACATTTTATTTTTCTCAGTGCATAAAATCAAAAGGTCGTTTTATTTTGAAAGTATTTTAGAACGGAAGAAATGCAGTGGCAGCTAGGGGTTGAGAAAATGGGCGTATTTGACGCCAGGGCTAAATCCCATGGGGCACTCCTTGCTCCGACCCCATTCCTTTTACCCCCTCGAAAAACAAATATCAAAAGGCACGTAAGCTCCCTTAAAGCTCAACGAAAGCCACTTAGTCAATTTCGATCAAAAACTCACCTTAATGGCGATAAAAAATTGATTGGTTGATCTTTCACATGTGATTTTAACAGAGGTTTTATTATTACTGTGTTGTATCCAGTAAAATAAACATGTTATTAATTTCAAAAGTACATTATATTTACGAAGAAAATGATATAATCAAGTCACGATACCATCAAGTTTTTCGTTATTTAACATAAACATTAATAATGATAAAATGAAAGGGGGCGTCGGTGGCCGCAACGGTTTAGGCGTCGACACGACGCTCATCACTGTAAGGTAAAGGTCCCGGGTTCGAATCCAGCGCCCCTGCATTCGAACCCGACATACAAACGGGCTTTTTTTTCAAAATATAACCTCTGCTGTAGCAAACCCTCGTTTAAAAAAATGAAATATACAAGGTTTTTTTATCAAGAAATCTTATTATATCAAAATTTTGAAATCTACTGAAACAGAAAAAAATTAAGTTTGTCTAGTCAAATTCTTCCTTACAAAGCTTAAGTCAATTTTTGTGCATGCTTTTATCTCTTTTGATTGAATCTTCTACATATTTAATTACGTAATAAAGTAACGTAATTACGTAAAGACTTGATCTGATCGTTTCAAGTATTTTTCTCAAGAAAGCACTGGTCTTCCTCACTTTCATTTTCAATCTCTGTTCTCCGCACGAGTTGTTTTTCTACTACGTGGGAATCATAAAGCGATGAAACAAACACACCGATGAAACTGGCCTTTATGTTTATCCACATATCAGCAAAATTTAAAAAAACTTAAACGGAAATGGTTTCTAAAACAGGTCAAATGTTAATACAGTTTTGAAATCTTATGTCATAATTTTTCTGAAGACTAGACACATATTTTTAGAATTATCTGACAGACAAAGAACACTTTTTCTAGATATATGGCTGAAAATAATTTTTAAGAAAAAAGCGGAGTTCTCCAAGGATATGTTCTTGGGACACCTCTTTTTACTATGTATGGTGATTAGTGACCGTTAGTCGATGATAATTCGGAAATCGTGAGAAGCGGTCTGGTGTGATGTAGGTTTCAGAAAAACATTTTCTTTATCGTGCCAACGTTTCGATCTTTATTGAGATCATCTTCAGGGCCTGGGATTTACAAACATTGTTTAAATTTAACAAATACATGTAGGATGTGGAAAAACGTGAATTTATACAATGCAAAAAAATATTTTTTATATTCAATCAAAGTATTCTTATTCTTTTTACTATATTTATACCTGACCTTTACAAGCTAAAAACAACGTAGAATTTGACTCTCTTTGCCATGACCATCTTCAGGTTTTCTTATATGGTTGATGCCATCAGCAGTGTGCTTTCAATGATTTTTTAATATTTTAGTACATGGAGTCAGACCGAACATTAGCCAAACTTAATTTTCTTTCGGCGTAGACATAAAATTTATGTAAAAATAACGAATTTTCTACACAACCTAACAGAATCCTCCCAATAGCAAGTTATGGTGCAGCCGGATGTGCCAAACGACAACCGAGCAAAAGCAAAGCTCTTATAAAAACCACAAAAGGGTACAGGACGATTTCAACGCCATACAAGTAAAAGCCAACGTACCGCCAATAGATCTTATCCTTAAAGAAAGGGTGGTCATCCACCAAAAAAAGAAAAATGAGGCAATTGACATAAGAGCAAGCCAAGGAGAAATAGACTGGTTCCGAAGCACAACTGGAAAGGAGGCGAAAGAGTACTTGGGAAAAATGACAAGGGCATCATGGCGATGGACAAACATCAATAAAGGTCGACTGACATTCAAATTTTTCCCCAGAGTTAAAGGAGACAAAAAGCAAAATGACTACACCCTGACTACTGGACCACTCCAATGCTATCAGGACATGGAAACTTCGCAAGCTATTTCCATAAATATAAAAAAAATGCTCCCTAAAAAATTTATGCTCCGTTCAGCACCGAACATAAACTCTTCAGCTGTACCAAAATCAATGCAGAAAGAGAACGTTTGCGAAAGACCTCAGAAGAATGGCCGCCAATCTCCACAAACTAGTCTGTGATAACAAATTATTTGGAGCATTAAAAGACTTTGCCTCAACTAAGTTTAAATTAACAAGTCCCTATTTATTATAATTACTAAATCCTAAATATTGTTGTTATTGTTAGAGTTTTATTACCGTTATTTATTTAGTTATTGCATAATTAAACATAGGTTTAGGTTTAGGGTTCCGGGCTGTTTTCCTCTTCTTAGTAAGAAAATTTTAGATAATATAAATATATAGAAAAGAAATCAAGAAAATTTAAATGTGCAAGGGGAAACCAGCAAGGGAAGAGCTTTTGTTTTAGGTTTCAAAATGAAAATATTGTTCCTTCGAAAACCGACCAGCGGTCTCGCCTGAAGGAAAGATCGTTGGGAGGTAATTTTGTCCCATTTATTTGAAGTCCCTTACATATAACATTAAGTTAAAGCGTTTGCCGTCGGTATGGGGTCTTCCTTAGGTACGGCGGGTGGTGGAAAGGGTAAAAAACAGCCTAAAAGACTGCTAGTTGTGTATCTCACCTTATTTTTGGCTACCATATAAAAAATAAAAAAGTTCAATGTCCTTGGTCATCAGAAGCTGGACCCAGTTTTTAAAATCGATCATTCCTGAAGATTCAAAACAAAAAATTAATTTATTAATTGTATGTCATT
This sequence comes from Cimex lectularius, assembly GCF_000648675.2. Classification (NCBI taxonomy): domain Eukaryota; kingdom Metazoa; phylum Arthropoda; class Insecta; order Hemiptera; family Cimicidae; genus Cimex; species Cimex lectularius. Next base: position 706,282 of record NW_019392721.1, on the reverse strand, counting down.
CGGCGTAGATATTCCATAAACTTTTATGTAAAAATAACGAATTTTTTACACAACCTCAAAGATTGCTAGGTGTATATCTCGATTCTCACCTTATTTTTGGCTACCATATAGAACATAAAAAAGTTCAATGTTCATGGTCATCATAAGCTTTTCCCAGTTTTTAAAATCGATCATTCCTGGAAATTCAAAACAAAAAATTAATTTATTAATTGTATGTCATTCGGCGTAGACAGGCCATAAACATTTATGTAAAACTAACGAATTTTTTACATAACCTCAAAGATTGCTAGGTGTATATCTCGATTCTCACATTATTTTTGGTTACCGTATAAAAAATGAAAAAAGTTAAATGTTCTTGGTCCTCATAAGCTGTACGCAGTTTTTAAAATCGATCATTCCTGAAGATTCAAAACAAAAAGTTAATTTATTAATTAAATGTCATTCAACGCAGACAGGCCATAAATATTATGTAAAAATAACGATTTTTTTACATAACCTCAAAGATTGCTAGGTGTATATCTCGATTCTGTCCTTATTCTTGGCTACCATATAAAAATAAAAAAGTTATCGATCATACACACAAGTTATCGAAAATCGATCATTCCTGAAGATTCAAAACAAAAAATTAATTTATTAATTATATGTCATTCGGCGTAGACATTCCATAAACTTTTATGTAAAAATAACGAATTTTTTACAGAACCTCAAAGATTGCTACCTGCATATCTCGATTCTCACCTTATTTTTGGCTAAAATATAGAAAATAAAAAAGTTAAATGTTCTTGGTCATCAAAAGCTGTGCCCAGTTTTTAAAATCGATCATTCCTGGAGATACAAAACAAAAAGTTAATTTATTAATTATATATCATTCAACGCAGACAAGCCATAAACTTTTATATAAAATAACGAATTTTTTACGTAACCTCAAAGATTGTTAGGTGTATATCTCGATTCTCACATTATTTTTGGCTACCGTATAAAAAATGAAAAAAGTTAATGTTCTTGGTCCTCATAAGCTGTACGCAGTTTTTAAAATCGATCATTCCTGAAGATTCAAAACAAAAAATTGATTTAAGAATTAATGTACGTTAGTCAGTTATGCCTATTTGGTGAAAAACCTGTCCAATCTGACCCCTTGCTCTGAAAGTCTGAAAGTACATCCTACCCAATATACATTTTCTCATACTTAAAGACCTACCTTCGCAAACCCCCAATAAAAGCTGCACTTTTTATAAACAAACTTTTATAATGAAAACCTCCGTACAGGTCACTTTCCAACGGCATAGAAGTTCTCCATGGTTCACTAATCTATACATCCAACGACACCTTTGTTCAAAATTCCTCGAGTAACTTTCCGTAATCAAAAACATCTTGAACCTTCTAACAAAATATCCGATTATCAATGTGGATTTAGGTGTAACCATTCCACCGTTCAACCATACCATAGACGTCATCGCGTCCTACCTTGAGAACAAGGCACCCTCGGCGTCTTCCTCAATGTCGAACAAGCGTTCGGTCTAGTTGACACTTGGGTTTACTCTGCAACCTCAAAATCATCCTACATCAACACGTTTTCTAATCTTGAAATCATGCCTGGCCAACAGCATCCATATGTCACTATCATCTGAACAGGGTGTCGCTAAGGGAAGTAACCTCGATCCGTCACTGTACTCATATACACTGCTTGTATCCATTCCCATCCCTCACCACTATCCTAACACAAGCTGATGTCTACCAGACAATTGTTCAAAACATGGCGAATCTTGGAATCAAAAAATCTTCACCTTCTATTTCATACCAAACTCCAATCTTAGAAAAACCGTCATCCGCTATCTCGGTCTGACATTACTGACCAGGAATTCTCATACACCACTTATTTATTACAAACTTTAATTTACCATGGATTTCAAGCTATTTTTAAAGATCTCTACAAGGATCCTACACTGCAGGACGAATTTACCATTTGACATTCATTTGCATACTCCATATATAATTTGCAGTCCGTAGTATAAAACTATCCGGATCCCCCTTGTTTGTGGCACCCCTTTTCCCTTTAAATTATTCATGGCACGACCACCCCATGTCGATTAGTCTCGTTAGGCTGTGTACTAATTACATTCGTCTTCCTCCTATCTCTCTTATCATAATAATTTAACTTGTGATAACGTCAAAATTTCTCTTTACAATTCGATCTGTGACCATTTAGACTTTTATTTTTTATATTTTTATGGTTTGGGCGCTATATGGTCCGCTTTTCCTCGCTGGTTTGTTCGGTCGAACGGGATTTCACAATATTTAATGTCTGAGCCGTAACCGTGAGTATTGGAAAACCAAGCTTACCGAAAAACACCAAACTACAAAATTTCAATAGTTCAGACCTACAAAACTATCTAGAAAAATAAAATGAAAAAAATATGATTCAGACTTTTTCTTCCACATCTTATTATATAAAAAAACTACAAAACAAATAAATGCTAATGTCATATTTACATGGAGCTCTTCAAACATCCCTTTATTATAACAAGGATACAGATTCGTTTTTCCATAAAGGTCAAAAACATTCGAGTCACCCTACATCAACGTTTCACATAGAATAACTTAAACGAAATAATAAAAAAGCCAAAATTGCCTGGTGTACAGAAGGCTATATCTTTTACACCCTATAGCTGTAGGCTTGATCAGATCATTGCTGTCATATGAGTCAGTAGTGTCGTGGAGCAAGTTCCTACAGATTAGCGAAGAAGTTATTGAATGACACTCTAAATCTAGTAAGCCATGAGAAGCGTTACTAAACTGCTCGTAGGCTTTTACACAGAAAACCAAGAATGAACATAACATCTGAGCAAAGAGTTACCTGCAGATACCATATTAGTTATGCCATGTAATGCTAAGAACTCCCTAATTAAATTGTAACAATTACAAAGTTATACCTGAAAGGGAAGATGAACGAAGGTCAATTCTTTCTGGTAGGTTGATTGGTCAAAAACACCTACAAACGCACAGAAATAAATCTTCAATTATTTTTAAATCTGGGCAGTTACTTTAACTGGTTTTTCAGTAGGAAATTATAGCAATCCAACTGCACCAGATAAATAAAAATGCTTGGAATTGTAAGAAGCTTTAGCCTTGTGTGAGTTTGTCAAAAAGGTGTCCAGTTCCAAGAAAGCCCTAACAGGAATTGAGGACAATGATGACCAGATCAACGACATGGTTCTTGGACACTCAGGACATAAGGGCGAGAAGATCAACGTAAGGTACAAGTTCCCAGTGCATTTACACCCAAGGAACGAGCACGGGAAGAGGTTCATTCATAAGTAAAATTCATAGTGTAAGCGGACGACGGCGCGGCGGCCGAATTATCTCTCGATATTCGCTTGTTTTTCTCTAAGCGACAAGAGATGAGTCGGCGTAAGCGCGTCGCTACTTATCCTTGTGTAGGGGAAGGTAAGGTTCAAGAATTCAATAAACCAGAGAGCGTATTTAGTAACATTTATTGTACACACTTCTTTCTCTTAATCTTAAAAACCTCAGAATCTTACTTCATCTACAAGTCAGCCACAACTCTAAATCTGGGATGAGTCTATCAACAAGTGACTTACCCGAAACGATGGTCGCCACGATCAGTGTCCACAGCATCTCTTCTCTCGACCTCTGACTTGGCTCGATTGGTCGCAACGGCTGGTTCTCGCTGGCTCTGGCTGGCTGAGTCCTCTTGTTGAATCCCAGACGGAGTGCGGCTGCTTCTCTCCCGGTCCTTGGTCTTGACTGCCTGGGATGAGTCTCTGATGTTGACTGGCAGGGATGAGTCTCTGATTTCGACTGGCTGGGGGGTGAGTCTCGGATCTTGACTCCCTGGGGTGAGTCCTGCATCTTGACTGTTGACTGACTTTTGATTTTCCAGTCATCCCTTTTATACCGGGTCTCTCCCGGAGTAGGGGCGGAAAGGAAACTCAAAAGTCGGGGGAGTTCTCACGCCGCGGCGGGGCCGGCAAAGACGGCGGTCCAGCACAGGGTTGACGTATTCCCACGTGGGTTAGGGTACCAGAGCCTGTCTGCATAGACGGGGGAGGGTGCATAACCCTCTGAACTACGGGGTAACAGAAATGTTCCAAGGTTCAGCCCCTGTTACAATGGGAATGGACTCGTGGTTGGCCGGGGTGAGACCCCTGGCGGGTACTTAGAGAAGAGGCTGTCTTCTATCTGTGTCCTTCGCACGAAACTTTCGGACCATCGTTATACATTACTATCAGGCCTCACGGGATACGGCGAATCGTATAAGCGTTGAGGACGCTATGATTATGCTGAAAAGTCCCTCGAATGGGAACGGGTACTGAATCGGTTGCTCCTACTCGAGTATGCTTTGCACGTAGGTAGGCTGAGGTCGATTGGAGGCTTTTACCGTAGGCGGTCTCCTCAAGGGGGTGGTTAGCAATTCCACTTTTAACAAAACCGCGGCCGGAGCGGATCCGCTAGTTTATACGTTGGGGAGGTAGAATGGCCTTCTTTACCTAGGGAGTGCGCGGGAGACCAGGCTGATGTATTTCGGCTTTGCGTACGGCATACGATCTGATGCTCAATGCAGACCTGACCACTCCGCATGGGTAAGCGAGGAGCGAGGTTGTCTTGGGCCTTCGTGGCTGAGCTGCCTCTACACCAATGCTGCGGCGGTAGCACCATTCTGTCGTATGTGGAGGTGCATCATCTCTCATTTTGAGAACCAAAACGTTCGATAAGGCCGTATAGGCTACGTGCGGACGTTAAAGATCCTCAGAGTCCTTTTTAGGGCGACCGAGTATACGGGAAGGAATGGAAGGACAGGATGGTCTCAGAAGGTATATGTCCCGATAAAGGAACTGCCAAGAGGAAGAAACCATGGAACCAATTCCAGCTACTGTTAGTTCGGTTTCTCCTTAGAGGTGAGCAAAAACAACATGCAGTTTCCTACAAAAAAAAGAACCTCTAAACAGGTTATAGAACGTGATTAACAAACCAAAGCTGTTTTATGAGCTTTAAAAAAATTAAAGGGGTACAAGAGATTAATTTAAGCCGAGCTGCGAGAGGCTATATGGCCACCTTTTATATCCTTACACAATTACATATTTATAATTTTTTTTTGACAATTCCCATTCAATCCAAAATTATGAAATAATTGAATAGCTAGTATTTTCAAAAGTAGATGTTTCTTAAGGGTTGACACAATGTCCATTATTGTTGAACGTCAAATTGTGCTTTTATGGTAATTCGAACATCCTATCGTTTGTGACAATAAATTTAATTTACCATTCAACCCTCCAATTCAAAGAGAATGGGTAAAACGGAATCCAAATTGGTTTAAGACAGTTTACAGACGGTTTACGTATTTAGAGGAAATTTCATCCCTGAATTGCTCTCAGGGAATAACATTTAAATAATTAACAGTGCCCTGTTTAAAAATTTTAGCTTTATTTATAAAGGTATTGGTTGAGATTAAAAAAGTCAGTGTCACGAGCGGGATTCGAACCCACGACCTTCGGCTAAATACGCCGCTACTCTACCACTTGAGCTATCGTGACTTGGATCCACTCGGACACTAACTTCCCATCTCAACCCACCTTTCGGATTTTTCCTCCTTTTTGCTATTTTCGAAAGGTAGATCGTGGGTTCGAATCCCGCTCGTGACACTGACTTTTTTACCTCAACCAATACCTTACACAAAGATTAATTAATTGAAAACAGTTACTTAGTCAATCGGACCATGAAATCTAAGAGATGTATTTATAAAATGTAAAGCTTAAAAATACCTTTATTTCTCGATAAATCTATTGTTTACTGGTTTTTATTCCTTTTAGTATTATTTGTAACAACAGCTTTATTTACCCTGTATCAACATAGACTATAATCTATAGCTAGAAAGGGAAGTTATCAGGTGTACTGGAAGGTGTCAGTCAGTAATATAAACACTTCAGAACCTAATTTCTACTTCATTTAATTGCACCTACCTTGTTATTTTAATGTCGAAACTAGAGAAGTGGTTTGCTTGAAAAAACTATTTTATTCGAAGATTAATACGTTTCCAAATAGAAGTCCATGCAATTCAGACGGATCAGATCAAGCTATAAAGGTTTTGCCAGGAGGCTTGATGGAACACGCCTCCGAGGGTGAATCTACACTGGGGGACACCATCCCCCATCTTGTTACGAGTTCCCCAATGTTAATGTTTATTTATACCTACTTTACCAGCACGCGCCCCTTTTTCCCGTGGATTATACAATCGGATTAGTTTCAAGACCTCTTAACAGGACGTTTTTACGTATGCTTCGGCTATCTGGCATCTCGGGCACGTTTCCCCGGCGATTTTCGAACTATCAGTGTTCCATTATATAATGAAAAACTCTAAATTTCATTGTTCAAATGAGCTAATTATATTGATTTTTTAACATTTAAAAATTCCCTAAGGAACTATACAATTTTGCAACTAATAAAAGAATATTTCACTCTAAGAACCATCTGGGGTATGCTAAACTTCTTTTAAGGACAGACTTCCGTTTAATTACGACGTACTTTTTGTTTTAAAGGAAAACTTCACAAAAATAAAAAGAAAGAATCGAGATTAAAAAATAAAGGATCAAAATGGCGGTCCAAGTCTCTCTCTCACTCTCTCTCTCACTCTCTCTCTCTCTCTCTCTCTCTCTCTCTCTCTCTCTCTCTCTCTACCTATATATTTTACTAGTTACGTATCAACTTGCGTATCTCATTTTCTTTCTTGACCTTCTTTGACTTTCCTTATATACTTTTCTTGGTCGGTTTTTGTTTTACTTTTTTCTCTCTTTCCTTTCACAAACATTACCTCTCTCTCTCTCTCTCTCTCTCTCTCTCTCACTCCCTCTCTCTTTATCTGTCTATCTCTCTCTCTCTCTTTCTTTCTTTCTCTATGTACGTATATATGTTACTATTTATGTATCAACTGTGTATCTCATTTTCTCTCTTGTCCTTCTTTGACTTTCCTTATCATCCTTTTTGTTTTCCTTCTATCTCTCTTTCATGGTCGGTCTTTATATACTTTCCTTGTTCGGTTTTTGGTTTTCCTTTTACCTCTCTTTCCTTTTACATACATTACCGCTCACTCTCTCTCTCTCTCTCTCTCTCTCTCTCTCTCTCTCTCTCTCTCTCTCTCTCTCTCTCTCGCTCTCGCTCTTTCTTTCTCTATCTACTTATTTATCTTACTATTTATGTATCAATTTGTCTATCTCATTTTCTCTCTTGGCCTTTTTTGTCTTTCTTTACTTACCCTACCTTTTCCTTGGTCGGTTTTTTTGTTCTCCATCAACTTCTCTTTCCTTTCACATACATTACCGCTCATTCCCTCTTTCTCCCTCTCTCCCTCTCTCTCTCTCGACAGTGCCCTTATGACTTTTTGCTTTCTTTTTTCCTTCTGTCAGTGTGTTTTTAAGTGTCCATCTCCTCGTCTCCCGCCTGTCTGTAAACATCTTTGTTCTTCAGTTTCATTCTCTCTTTCTTATTCTCTACACACACTCTCTCTCTCTCTCTCTCTCTCTCTCTAACACACACACGCACACATACACAACACACTCATTTTTGATAAGCTCAAGGTGTCCTTGTATGTGATAATATTTGGAATACAGGACAAAATTTTGGCTCCATTTGCCGAGTAATGAACAAACTTAGAATATGTCAGAAAAATAGAAATAAGTTTTGGACCGAATTGCCTGTTCTTCTAGCGATATACTTGCCTTCTTTTATACTAAGTAAAAGTTTTCTTCTTTCCAGCCCCTTCTGTAATAATTAACAAAGTGAATTGCATTTCGTCCGCTTTAAATCTTGAAAGCGGTTCCTGACTTCCGCCACTTCCTTTGCCATTTTAAAAGCCGAAACCTTGCGGGGGTTGATGGCGAGCTTGAGGGTGATGCTTATAACACAAAACCATTCTGTTTCAGATTTTTTGAAATCTTTCAGAACTAAAATCTAGATTTTACCGCTTATTTGACTATATTTTACAAAATTTTCCACTGATGAATTTAAACAAAATTATCTTTAGAATAGGTTTTAGTGAAGTGATCAAACCATGAAAGACATTAATTTTACGATTATTGAAGTTTACAATATTGATGCTTAATGCATTCAGCAGCCGTTGTATTGTGCTAAACGTGTTACTGTGTTTTTAAAATAATGAATGATCTATTGATTAGGACTTTTTTGATGTTTGTATGTTGTTGAGTAGGTTTTGTGAGTTCTTGATGTTGATAACAACTAATTGATGTTTTTATACTAACAATAAGTTAAAAATGAACGTGCGGACGAGGTATCAAAGGCCCGGACTTCCGGATTGGACCATCGCGACCAGGCCCTCTGACGCCAAGCAGTAAAGAACATGATAAAAGAAAGATGACAGCGTCAGTGGGCCGGGTCGTCCGAGAGGCTTTTGCGCGTCAGGAGCACGATTCGTAGATGGCCCCCAGAGAGCTTGAGCCGGAAACAAGGAATCATCCTTACGCGATTAAGAATAGGCCATACACGGTTGACACACGGGCACCTGCTCCTGGGCCAAAGCCCGCGCAGGTGCCCCTTATGCAGAGAAAAGTTGCTCGATGTGTCCCACATACTGGAAACATGTTACGCCTTGGCTCCCTACAGGGAACGTGTAGGCATGCCATCCAATCTGAAAATGGTAATCGAGCACTGCAGCGGGTTTCTGGGTCCCCTGTTCCGCTTTTTGGAGGAAATTGTTTTTTTTTTTTTTTATTGTATATATGTCTTATGTGTTGTGTGTCTAAATTTTTTGCCTGAGTGAATGTATTTATTAGCGTGAATGGTGAGGGGTGAGGATGAAATATAACGTCATCATCGCCCCTCGAACGTTGAGAGCGTATGAGTATGTGTTCGGGGTCGATTGCGGAATATTTATAAAAGTACTCCATTGACCCCAATCTAAATTACTTTGATTATAGGTCGGTGGAGGAATATGAAATAACCTAGATGTCGGAAGCCCCAGTCAAAAAAAAAATCTCTATTGATTGGTAAACTTAAATTTGGTTGTTTCAGACCATTTTGGTCAGATGAGTTTTGGCAGTTTATCATCTTAGGAATTAGTGCACTGTATGGATGTATTTATGTGTATGAATGTATTTATTTGTATGAATGTAATGTTTGTTGGGGGCTGAAATGACTTAGATGTCGCAAGCCCCAGTCAAAAAAAAAAAAAAGTTAAAAAGTTTTGTTCATGGATTATCTGTTTAAAAGTTTAAAGAAAAATTCAATCTTCTTAGATAATAAAGATTAATATACATATTATATCATACTGCTAAGTAAAACAATGAACTTAAATACTTGGCGCTAAACTTAAAATAAATAATTTAGGAAAAATGGCAAAAAGGAGGGGCAATTCAAAAGGTGGGTTTGAGATGGGAAGTTAGTGTTATCTGTTTAAAAGTGTCTTGATGAAAATCGTTCCATGAAATTGAATTTTATTCTGTTTTATACTACCTCAAAACATTCTTTCTGATCGGTTTTGTCCGTTTTATTAACATAATAGGCAATTAACGCACTGTAAGCTCAAGCATAAAAGTGTGATTATATAAAATTTTTTAGATGTCGAAGTAAAGTTAAAAGGCAGGATTGCTAGATTATTTGCTCCAAATTGTCTTGAGGGAAATTTAATTTTATCCTGGTTTGAACATTTTTGTGATTTTTCGTGCGAGTAAAGAGTAGTAAAGAAACATAAGTTTAACCTTAAAAAGTTTACTCAATAGCACACCACTTACCAATTCTCAAGGGGTGCTAGTGTTGAGTAAAGCAAACTCGATTAAGAAATAATACAGTTTATGGAAATAATTGTATACAGAGTGAATATTTTTCTTTCAAAATCTCAAGCTATGTTTGACCATCTTACCTATTTTATCATAACTTTTGTGAGGTTTTGATCTACCAAGGAGAGACTTTGCACGCGGGAACACCGATTTTTTGGTGAATCTATGTTGGTCGAAAAATATTAGAAACAATTAATTAAGGTTTTCAGTTGAGATAAAAAAGTCAATGGCACGATCGGGATTCGAACCCACGATCTTCGGCTTGATACGCCGCTGCTCTACCACTTGAGCTATCGTGACCTCGATCCTCCTCCTTAAACATACAAAGAAGATCGGGGACAACATAGATAAAACATTGGCACATATCTTTTGTGAACTTGAAGCAATAATTAATCATTAACTCGGCTACGATTCAGCAACTTCGGTAAGGCAATTTTTCCTATGTGATTTGTGGGAAGAGGAAAAAAGTGCTTAGGCCTGTAGAAAAAAAGTGCACTTACCAAAGTATAGCTGTAAGTTACAGGAGTTCCCAAAAAGATCTCTATGAATGGAGTGAAGGAAATGGTTTTTCACTTATTCAACCCTAAATCTAAAAAAACATGTTGGTTGCATATTGCCGACCCAATGACAAGATCCGAGTAATTTAGAGCTGCTGAATAATTTTGCATGTTCTCCCATGAAGAGGAAGCAACCTCGGTACATCCCATAAGGAAAATCATAAGCATAGAAGAGCTCTATGTTGATGGTGATGAAAAAGAGTAAAAGTGTCTTAACTGACGAGGGGATTTCATGTGGTAAAATTTAACCGTTTCAAAATTGGTTTCTTACTTTCTGTGCTTTTTTAAAGCTCCTTGTCTGTTGCTAATTGGGTTGATTTTGCAGATAAATTATCAGGACATCAACCTGAAGAGAGACAGAGAATTCGGAATCGGCAGGTCAATTTGTTAAAGCCTGTAACGATATTAGACCGGCAACTGTGCAAACAATGGTCCCGAATCCGAGTCCCTTTTATTGGTTTATGTGATACAGGCAGTAAACATTGCCCTCTGGATCTATGTGCAGCTTATTTCCCATGGGAGCTGTTCTGGAGAGCTTCTTTTTTTTACTCTGTCTTCTTCCCAACAGTTCGAAAATGGAAAATCGAACATCTTTTCAATCTTTTAAACTCAAAGAGAAAATAAATCTAACAGTTTTTATTGCACGATGTTAAAAATTCTTTATATCTTAGAAAATCTCTTTTTTTTCTTGCTCTTTCAATAAAAATTTAAATTCTAGAGGTTTGGGGAAAAAATTGAGAAGCGGAAAATGGAGATTGGCCTACGTGATACATTCGAACCGACCGGGGCATTCAATATTCATGACTTCCCAACTCTGACGGCTCAGTCGGCGCACTTGCTATGCTACGCCCGCAATACTAATAAGTGTTGCATGGATTTTATAACTATCTGGTTTGTTCAAAAGGACATAATAATTTTTTAAAGTATAAATTAATAAATAATAAAAAATATTCAACACCAACGTGAATTTAAAAAAGAAAATTAATTATCCAACCAATTGTAATTTTTTTTTTCATAGGCGAATGAAATATTGCATGACTGTCGCGATTGTCTCAGTTTAAAACACAGACCTTGAAGAAATTAATTTTTATGAAACGTATTGGTTGAGATGAAAAAGTCAGTGCCACGAACGGGATTCGAACCCACGACCTTCGGTTTATACGCCGCGCCGCTTCTCTAACCACTTGAGCTATCGTGATTTCGATCCACTCGGATACCAACTCCCCATTTCAACCTGAAGGTTCAAAGTTAAGATTATTAACTGTTTTTACAGTGCATTTTAAAAAAAAGCTTGAGAATCACTTGATCATCCTGGTCCAACGTTGCTTGTTTGAAAAATGGCAAAAAGAGGGAAAATTCAAATGGTGGGGTGAGATGGGAGGTTAGTGTCCGAGTGGATCGAAGTCACGATAACTCAAGTGGTAGAGCAGCGGCGTATCTAGCCGAAGATCGTGGGTTCGAATTCCACTCTGACTATTTTATCTCGACCAATACCTTTTATAAATATTAATTAATTGAAAAAAGTTAATTGGTCAATCGGACCAGGAACTGCAATGTACTTGAATAGTTTGTTTATAATTTTTGCTCCCACTTTGAAAAAAAAGGCAAACCTCATGGATGAAAAAGACGAAGGTAAGGTAGAAAATTGCAATAGAGTTTTCTGTAAAACCCAGGTGAATTAAAGACTTATCTGACGGGAATCATTACGATTATAAAAATGTTGAAAATTATACACTTTTATTGAAGTTAAGTTCAACAAGGGTTTTGGGTACTTTAATACGTTATTAGTTTATATTAGTCACTTTTCTCGTACTCTCCCTTTTCCTTTATTTATATACGTATCTATCTAATACATATCTATTGATCTATCTCTATCTGTATGGCTCTCTCACTCTTTCTCTCATTTTCACTCGAACTCATTCTCTATCATTCTTCCTGTATCACTCTCTCTTTCTCTCTCTCTCTCTCTCTCTCTCTCTCTCTCTCTCTCTCTCTCTCTCCCTCTTTCTTTCTTTATCTATCTCTTTCTCCATCGCCCTTTTTTTATGTGTGTCTACCTCTCAATACCTATCTATTTATAGGTATAGTATAGTTCTTTCTATCTAGCAATATATCTTTTCTTTCCCTCTCTCTCTCTCTATCTATCTATTTATCTATCTATCCCTATTTCTCTTTTTATAGCTATCTATCTATTTCTCTTTCTCACTCTCTCTCTTCACGTTTTTTCTTGTCTTTTTTCGTTTATCTCATCTTCTCTCTGCGTTTCGGTCTATTTGTCTTTTTCTAACGTTCTTTCAATCTCTCTCTCTCTCTCTCTCTATATATATATATANTCTATCTATCTATCTATCTATCTATCTATCTATCTATCTATCTATCTATCTACCTATCATCCAGCTATCTATCTATCTCTATCTATCTATCTATCTCTCTCAACTCTACGAGAACACAGAAGAAAAATACTTAGAAAGTAATTTAATATGAAAGCTTCAAAAATCTCTAACTCAATATCGAATCATATAGTACAAATAAATAAAAAGAGTAAAATCATTAAAAGAAAAACAAAATTTAATTTAATTATTTAATATTACGCAGTTAACATCACATCATATACTCTCTCTCTCTTTCCCTCTCTCTCTCTCCCTCTCTCTCTTTCTCACACTTCCTCACTCTCTCCAATCACTTTCTCTCTCTCACTTTGTATGTCTCTCTTTCTCCTTCTCTCTTCCTTAAACTTTCAATCTCTCTGTTCTTCAGTTTCATTCTCTCTTTCTTATTCTCTACAGTCTCTCTCCTCTCTCTCTCCTCTCTCTCTCCTCTCTCTCTCCTCTCTCTCTCTCGCTCTCTCTTCTCTTCTCTCTCTCTCCCTCTCTCTCACTCTGCCAAATAATATGTAGCATGCAAGTAAATACAAAATGTCCGATGCAATCAAACAAATATTGTAGACAGAGTATGCGTACAGATTATTTAAATTTATACATTGTCTTTAGCAATTGCAAATCTTAATGGAAATAAAAATGAAATAAATTCTGATGTACAAATCTTATATTTTCACTGGTAGAGACATGGATTAAAACAAATGTTAATTATAAAGAGGGGGAATAACGATTATATGCAGAATACTAAATCTTACAATTAATTAAGCTATTAAAAAAGTGAATGGCACGATCGGGATTCGAACCCACGACCTTCGGCTTGATACGCCGCTGCTCTACCACTTGAGCTATCGCGACCTCGATCCCCTAGGACACCAACTTGAATTGACTAACTTAAATATTAGAAAATTTGTAATTTTCTTTGTATGTGGAAGGAATTGTCAAAAAGTACTAAACATTTTTATTCTCTCTTACTTTCTGACTCTCTCTTTCTCTTCATCATTCTTTCTCTGTCACGTACACATACTTGATCACAAGCTGAAAAAACAACGAGGTCAATTAGTGATTCAAGTATTGAAACGGGGTTGCACCCTCTCCCTGACCTTGTATTGATTGAGTCACGCATATAAATAAATAATGAGGGCCGGTCGATGATCCAAGTAGTGGCTGTGGAGAGGTGGTCGAATGCGGGCTGGTTCCGAGAAAACAAGCGTGAAAATTTTGAGGGCAGGTCACGTAGCAACCCCCGGCCTACACCTAAACAACCCCAGTTCAGTGCCAACTAGTATTTCCAAAGTAAATACTCAACGGAAAGAAGAGATCAAATCCGGAGGAGGAATTTAACTTGCTTGACGAGAAATGGGAAACTTGATCTGTCCCACTTCTCTTAACTAATTAACTGACAGAACAAAGAACAGTTGTAAATTACAACTAACACTTCCACAGACATTTCCCCGGTGTTATGTTTCGGTTACTAGACGCCGTGACGTTCAGATCGATCAAGGAACTCAATTTAATGGAAACATCAATTACTCATAAACTCTAATTGAAAATAAATGCAAAAATAAAACAAGAAATATACTAATACAAGCAAATTTTAAGATCAAATAAAACCAACTTTACATCTGCGAAACGTTATAATAAACTAAACAAAAGAATAAAAATTAAGAAAAAAAACAGAAACCAATTAGTGACTCGAGGGAGCAAAAAGAGGGCTTTCTCTCCTCAGGAGCAATTAGACCCAAATTGGTCCGAACGTTTTTGAGGTTTATCCAGCCCGGGGAAAAGTTACGATAGAGTTTTGCGTCGTAAAATTTAGAGAAAACCTTTTCACCATGAAATAATAAAAGCCTGGGGAAACTCAATTTGCGAGATAAGGACATGTTCTTGAACCAAGTTGAAAACCAACGGCCATTTTATCTCTGAAAAGTTCTGACAGCAATTCAACTTCTTTATCCAAAAACATGGGGATAAAATGAAAAAAAAGATATAAGAAACTGTAAAAAAATAATATAAAAAGGTACAATTTGTTAAAACAAAGCAGCATTACGTTTAAAATATAAAGCCACAAAACAACATTAAAAAAGCATATTTTTAGATAAATAGAACAAACCATAAATGTAATAACAAAAAAGTATCATTTTTAGAAGTCAAATCAGCAGACAAATAATCGTTAAAAATATGCAATGCAGATGACAACACGCAGTACACATGAAATTGTTAAATCTGTCTCGATTTTAGCCACAAAACAATATCAAATAAGCAATTTTAAGAGCAAACAGAACAAACTGTACATCTTAATAAAGTCTCATTTTCAGAAGTTAAATGAATAGAAAAATAATCGATAAAAATATGCAATTAAGATGACAACACGCAGTACACATGAAATTGTTAAATCTGTCTCGATTTTAACCACAAAACAACATCAAAAAAGCAATTTTTAAGATCAACCAGAACAAACCATATATCTCAAAAAAGTATCGTTTTCAGAAGATAAATTAATAGACAAATAATCGATAAAAATAAGCAATTAAGATGACAGCATGCAGTACACATGAAACTGTTAAATCTGTCTCGATTTTAGCCAAAAAAACAACTTCAAATAAGCAATTTTTAAGATCAAATAGACCAAACCATACATCTTAAAAAGTATCATTTTCAGATGCTAAATTAATAGACTTAAATAATCGATAAAAATATACAATTAAAATGCCAACACGAAGTACACATGAAACTGTCAAATATGTCTCGATTTTAGTTTGAAAACTCTAAAAGTAGGTTTTCAACATAGCTCTTTTCGAAGAACGGAACTTTTACTCACTCGGAAAATTGATTTCCACTCCCACCCCATCAAAACCCAATTTCCGAACGTAAAACATGTCTTTATTGGGCTCAAATCACTTTTTTATTCACTTAAATGACTTTTAATTTTTAAAAAATACCACTAATAAATACAACTACAATGATATATAAAGGAAGAACATTTCGTAAAAATGCAATTCCCTAAGTTAAGAATTTATTATAATCCGTCTGTAATGCACTATCGCAACACTAGTCAAAAATTAAATAAGTTTTAAATATTTCTTATATTTAAAACTTATCATACGAGCAATTATGTCACATTGTTCCACCGTAAACTCAAAAAAGTAACTGTCTTGTTTTAATTTTATGACAGTTATCTTCTTGATCTTGCCAATATATAATAATAATGTATTATGTAGTTTTTGTGAATGGCCAAAAAAAATTTAAAAAATAAAAGAAACTGCAAACTTTATTCTTTTATAAGTCCATCCTCTTGGTAATATTGCACCTTAGAATTGAGTTAAATTTGTTGGCTTAATAAAAATGGGAATACGAAACTTTTCCAACACCTGGATTTTTGTTTTAACAGTGCTGGTTTTCAATTTTGTATAAAATATTCAAAATCAAAAAACCACAGCGTGGCTTTTTAGTGTGTTCAGTTGTTAGTAGCCTAAAGCTTGGCATTTCAGTTTTTTTTTGTCTTTTTTGACTTTACACCAGATCCACATCTTTCACTATATGCCGTTGGTCGATAATTCCACATAGTCATAATAACATAATACATACTTTAGGGAATAAATACAAAACACAAAAATTTTTAAATATTGGAATTTTCGAAAATATAAAGCAAAACTAAGAAAACAAATGATAAAAATTACATGAATATTACACAATATTATATATTAAGAAAAAAAATAGCTAAAAAGGATAATTTATATGAAAATTTATAAAAATATAGATTATAAAAAAAGACTATAAATATTCAATAAACTGATTTTTCTCGCATTTGGTTTTATATTGGAATGTGAAATATAAATCTTATATGTGGATATTGAAGTAGATAGATTACAAAACGAAAACGCATGGATAAAACTTCCATATAATTTTAAGTCTATACAAAATTACAATAATGCATGAGCTTATAGAAATATTACAAAAATAGGCATATTTCCTAAATAAAAATTCATACATTAAATGATTTTGACGTTGCGCATTTTATCTTAAACAATTTGTGTAAACAGTGAATATTTGATATATTATTCCAATGTTACAATCAAATTTTACAGATTGAATCTTCGAGAAATAGGTTTTACATACATATAAATATATGCATCTTTAATACATGGCGTATGGAAATATAAATACATATAAACGAACCCTTCTCTTTTTCTTTGATCTGTATCTATCACTATTTATCCAAGCCTATCATCCTTTCTTTCCCTTTAGTCGCTCTTTATTTATCTAACTACTCTCTCTCTCACTCTCTCACACTCCATCCAATCTCTCTCTTTCTTTCTCTCTCTCTCTCCCTCTCTCTCTCTTTCTCTCTCTCTCTCCCTCTCTCTCACTCCCTCTCACTCTCTCTCTCTTTCTCTCTCTCTCTCATTCTCACTACTTTTCTAACTTTCACTTTTTTTCACTCACTCATTCCCTTACCTACTCATGCCATTGCCCCTTGAGAAGACACCTCTTCATAATGGGTACTNCTATCTATTCTCTCTCACTCTCTCTCTCTTCTCTCTCTCTCTCTCTCTCTCTCTCTCTCTCTATCTATCTATCTATCTATCTATCTATCTATCTATCTATCTATCTATTTATCTATCTGTCTATCTATCTCTATCTCTCTACACTTTATCTTTCTCTGTCTCTCTCGTTTTTTCTCTCTCTCCCTTTCTTCACTCTTCACTCAGCCTGTATGTCAATCTCTGTATTTCTTATTTTTTGTACATTCTTTCTGCTTCTCTTTCTCCATCTCACTTATTCAGTCTCACTTTTTCTCGCTCTCAATCCCTCCAATTTTTCTCTCTCTCTCTCTCTCTATCTATCTCTCTCTCTCTCTCTCTCTCTCTCTCTCTCACTCTCTCTCTTCACTTTTTACTTTTCACTCTGTTCACTCGCCCTGTATTGCTTATTTTTCGTACATTGTTTCTGTTTGACTATCCTTCTGTCTGTATCGACCTCTCTGTCTCTCTCAATTTATTTATGTACCTTATGCACACAGTTTTTTTAATACAGTAGATATTACTGTTTAAAAATGAATAATACATAAAAAAAATTGAATATCTGATCCACACTAACAACACTGATTAAACTAACACATAAATGTTTGTACTGCTTGCAAAAACAAATAATTTACACGTTATAATTTACGTGGGTTGTAAATCTTTTTTAAATTATTGGATGAGAGAGGAATTTAATTTTTTTTAAATTATCTATGTTCAACCAGCATTGGGTCACTTTTAGGAAACTCGCTGAAGAGCAAGCAGGGCCGAAACGCGTTTGACTAGTTCGACAGCAGTTCACCTCACAGACCAACACCCAACATTAACTCTTGCATTTTATTTTTCAGGTAAATAATTGTGTTCATAATATTACTGAATATTATCAATTATTTATTTTTACATTTTTATGAAAATGTCTGATAAATTGTCATTTCTCATCATTGAACACGTTGGCCAATTTGATATTGAGGCCCATCAACAGAGAGACTTCCAAACGTAATTCCTGTAATCGTGAAATCGCTTTCCCATGCGACAACCATATCGTAATCATCATAGTATTGTGAAAAGTTTCTACTTCAATGTCCGTGACTTAATATAATTAATAATTTGAACAGACTCATCCAAAACTTTCTTAACAGGGTCTGGCATTTATGTCATAGCTAAAGCATGTCTGTGGAGAGCACTGCTGCTGCAAAATAAAAAACTTGGTTTGCACTATGCATTGTTAATGCAGAACCCGTAGTCAGAGTCGGCGGAATACAGTTTGGGAAGTAATAGAGGATGAACTGTAAAATTAGACATTTTTTAGGAAACTCTTTGGTATAATGGTTTTAAAATATTACAAGAGGGATAAAACAAGGGTTGAAAAGATGATCCGATAAAATTTCCATTAAATGTATTAATAATATTCGTTGAGACGGCGACAAATGAAGATTGACTTTGGTATAAAGGGAAATCGCTTAGCTTGGTGGTAAGGTCAAAGGTCAAAGATCAAATAACGATTCAGCCCTGTTCACAAGCCACGAAATGTTTTCACGTTACGTCCAGCTTTTATATTTGTCAAGAGTGATGGTTGAAAGGATCGAAGGGAAAGTTTTCCGGAGGAGAAAAACCTCAAAAGGGGAAAAATTTCGAGGAGTGGTATTGAAGTGGCGTGCCGCCCGTGTCATCCGCGCGGAGCGCTGATTCCCCTATGACCCCGTTTCCCTCTAACCTTTCAACCCGGCCTGAGCAATGTATTGATTTTTACCTGAGCCGCTACTACGTTTTCTGAAAACATTTTTGACCCCGAGGAAATTTTCACTCCTCAAAGACTTTTCACGGTTACACACCGAAAGGAATTTCAGCCTTTACAATATTATAAAAATCCCTTCTGTTCCTGTTCCTTTCTTAGGTGTAGTTAACTTACCATCATGGAGCATATACTATAGCTAGTATTTCTTTAAAATACGTTAGTACTTGAGAATAGTCTAACCGTGTTCATTGTGCTTAAAAGTGGTCTGCTTAAAAAAAAAGTATTAATGTAAATAATTAATTACTACTACTGTTATCCCAAATGGTTTGTGGTCCAATAAACTTTGGGGGGGGGGTTGTGGATGGCTTGGCGAATTTCTCCTGAACCAATGACACTATATGACGCTATCAATAAAAAAAGTCTTGCTTATGATTTTTTAGACTAGTTTCAAATTTTTACCTCTTTTAGAGAAAAACTATACAGTGGTGTACATCAGGCCTAGTTAGACTTCAAAATTTCAAATAGGACATCCTTTTTTTTTTATTTCTACACTGAAAACAATGGTGTGGACTTTATGTTGGACAAAGAATGACCAAGTTATGGCAAAAAGATTGAAAAACGCATTTCGTTTGATTTTGTTAATTCTAAAAATTTGGTCAGTTGGCTAAAGTAAACATTACTGCTTTTTTTGGTTACATTCTCTTATTTTTGTTAAATTTACTATATGAGAGCACATCTTTATTTCTGGAAGTAAATAATTTTTACAATTCCTATTTGTTATATTCAGCATTCATTCAAAATGAGCCAAAAGGCACATTTTTCCGATCAACAACGAGTTGATATGTACCACTGCTTTTTTGATAGTGGTGTTGCGCGTATGCAGTCGAGTTGTACTCACAAAAATTTCCTGATCGCCCAGGGAAAACCATCAAACGTTTATTCGTGTTGCTCGCAATATGAGGAGACACAGACCAGTTGCTGTTCCGTCACCAAGAAACCGGCAGCATAATTCCGACGAGGAGCTGTCTATTTTGACCTGTCCAGGTACTTCGAGACTTTGATTGGGGGTCTAACGTTCCTTACACAAGTCGATTTGGGAAGTTGAAGAAAATATCTTTCATACATCCTATCCATGAATCCAAGTCCATCTCTAATGTCATGCTAAACCGTTGGAATTTTAGAACGTGGGCAGAGGAAAATCCGTGAATTCCGTCCTCTTGTCATCATCAAGTGGTTCGCAGAATCAACGTTTGGTGCGAACTTCTCCGAAAAAATTAATTGGGCCTTATTTCTCCCAGTTCCTCAATTTTTTGTGGGAAGTTTTACGAACACTATTAGATGATGTTCCTCTGCACCAAAGACAAACAATGATTCTCCAGTTTGATGGATGCCCCGAACACAATTCTTTGCGACGTTATTTGAATCGTCACATCCGAGATAGGTGGATAGGACCTCATGGCCCATCGATTGGTTTCCTCCGTCACCCGATTTAACTCCATTTGAATATTTTCTATGGGGCCATTTAAAAATCAGTGCCTGCTCCTGTCATAACCCAGCAACCTCGGTTAAAGCACAGCGGCGTAGGTTAGGAAATTGTCATTCCATCTCTCCTGACTCTATCGCTCTGAGCACCGGTTAAGAGTGCACTTAAAAAAGAACAAATCTTTTGCATCTTTGCGTAAGGCAGGCAGTTCGAACACGAAATGTGATTAATAATTACCAAATTTTGGTTTGTTTTAACCTTTTAGCATAACACAGATTGATACTTATGGATCTCTAAGGTACTTAGCTATCATTGTCTACTTGATCCTTGGGATTTCCAAACTACAGAAGGAGATTTCCAAACTAATTGACGTTTTATATGAAACTCATGTTTATATGAACGATGTGGCCGTTGATTATCAATAGCTAAGTTCATTCACTTGATTGAATGACTTAGCTTTGAATGAAACTTGATTTTGGTTGAACTCCCTGAAACACTCGACCAACATCCACAATCAACTGTTGAGGGCATTCTCAACACGACACGCAAGAATGGCACAATTACACAGAAAACAAACACTTTGAGCCCTGAAGATGATCTCAATAAAGATCGAAACGTTGGCATAAATGATAAATAAAATGCTTTTCTGAACCTTACATCACACCAGACCGCATCTCACGATTTCTGAATATTAATAAACCAAATGACTGTTTCTTCAAACATTTTGTCTTAACTTTGTCATTTATTGACAAATTTAAAATCCGATTCCACTACTGTTTTTAACGTACGAAATCCTCTAAAATGATGTGTCAACATGAATTGGGTAGTAGTTGGAATTTCCAAGTTGAACTGGGTCTGAGGTAGCCTGTAAAATTTTTCTAAAAAAAGGCACAAATTTGAAACTAGATTTAAAAAAAAAATAAAAACGTTATCTATTATTCACGTTTCATGTTCGAATTGCCTATATTGCGTAAAGATGCAAAGATTTGTTCTTTTTAACTACTCTTCACCGGTGCTCAGAGAGTTAGAGTCAGATGGATTGATTTTCCATTCTTTCTAATTACC
This sequence comes from Cimex lectularius, assembly GCF_000648675.2. NCBI lineage: Eukaryota > Metazoa > Arthropoda > Insecta > Hemiptera > Cimicidae > Cimex > Cimex lectularius. The sequence goes on along the minus strand of NW_019392721.1, from coordinate 684,741 downwards.
CTATGTCATTTTTCTCCAAAAAACTGTAAAAATTTGAAACTAAACTAAGATATATTAAGTATGTATTTTTTGATTTTTAATAGCGTCATTGAGGGGGCGTCGGTGGCCGCAAGGTTTAGTCTTTGACACGGCGCTCATCACTGTAAGGTAAAGGTCCCGGGTTCGAATCCAGCGGCGAATTCGAATCCGACATACTTACAAATGGGCTTTTTTTCAAAAACACCGGCACCCTGAGGGTTTATATGACCTCTGCTGTTGCGAACCAAAAAAAAAAAAAAAAAAAAAAAAAAAAATAGCGTCATTGGTTCAAGAGAAATTCAGCCGGGCCATCTAAAAAGGACAGGGTGGACCATGCGACCCAAAAGGTTTTCTCGAAAATGATTGGCAATAGGAAAAAATTTAAAATTTAAATGGTAACCCCCATTTTCCTTATCTTCCACCTGACCTGTTTCCTGTCAACAACAACAACTATTCATTAAATTCAATAATTTCGTGGTCCGCTTGACCAATTAATATATTACAATTAATTAAATTTTTTGGTTGAGATAAAAAAGTGAATGGCACGAGCGGGATTCGAACCCACGATCTTCGGCTAGATACGCCGCTACTCTACCACTTGAGCTATCGTGACATCGGCCATTTTTCAAATGGCAAAAAGGTGGGAAAATTCAAAAGGTGGGGTTTAGATGGGAAGTTAGTGTCAGAGTGGATCGAGGTCACGATAGCTCAGGTGGTAGAGCAGCGGCGTATCTAGCCGAAGATCGTGGGTTCGAATCCCGCTCGTGCCATTGATTTTTTTATCTCAACCAATACCTTAATTAATTGTAACAACAATTATCCTGTTAAGGCTGATGTCCTTCATCCCATCCTTTTTTCCACGTACACCGCTCATCAACTTACCATAATCCACACTTTCGCTGATTCTTTACTGTATTTCAACAAAGATCCCGTCCTCACATCGCTCACTACAGGGTCATCCATCCTTGACAGAAAAAGTGGCGGATAAAAACAAATGTTGATAAATAAGTGGAATAATGTCACCAGTATGCCTACATCATATGTCTCTTTCTATAGCTAACCACGTTTTTTACCTTTAGCTGTACATAGACAGAAAGTAGGTAGAGCTAGATAGATAGCCATAAAGTACACAGTTTACGTTTTAGGGCTTCATAGTATAGCTTTTTTTGGAAAGTGTAACAAATAAACCATGGAAGGGTCAAACCAACAAAAAACCGTACATTTTTACAAAAACAGTAAGTCGATATTTACTAATTGCCCACATTTTGCATAATTATGGTTGACTGAAAGCAACAGACTGAAGATTTTGATCAAAATATAATTTACGTCGAAACACTACGATGAATAAATTAGTCGTTTGCAATTACCAAAATGTACCTTTGTAGCGATTCAGAGGTTGAAACGGGGCTAAGTTTTGAAAGCATCAAATCAATCGTTCTAGCCCCCTTTTTCGGAAATAAATCATTAGCTTATTGCAAAGAGCCGGAGATGAAAGATACATCACGGTCTCTACTTCGAAACAAGTTGCTTTTACATGATTTAAATATAAATTATTAATTATTTGCTAAAGATAAGTTTTTAGACTGAGAGAAAACCACCAGGATTGAATTTAAGTTAATTAAGGTTTTTAGTTGAGATAAAAAAAGTTAGTGTCACGAGCGGGATTCTAACCCACGATCTTCGGCTAGATACGCCGCTGCTCTACCACCTGAGCTATCGTGACCTCGATCCACTCTGACACTAACTTCCCATCTCAACCCCACCTTTTGAATTTTCCCTACTTTTTTTATCTCAACTAAAAACCTTAATTAATTGAAAAACATTAATTGGCCAAGCGGACCACGAAAACAAGTGAATTTAATAAGTTAAAATAAAGTGTACCATCACTAAAGCTCTCAAAAACCACCAAGATTGAATTTAAATTAATTAAGGTTTTTAGTTGAGATAAAAAAGTCAGTGTCAAGAGCAGGATTTTTTTTTTGCCTTATGATCTTTGCATATTAGCCATGACGAATTCTTACATATGCTGTTCAAATTGGGGGTTATCGGGAAATAAGAGCCAGAGGCGACGGTGGGATTCGAACCCACGACCTTCGGCTAGATACGCCGCTGCTCTACCACTTGAGTTATCGTGACCTCGATCCACTCAGACACTAGCTTCCCATCTCAACCCCACCAATTGAATTTTCCCTCCTTTTTGCCATTTTTTATCTCAACTATAAACTTTAATTGAAAGAAAATAATTGGTCAAGCGGACCACGAAAACTAGTGGATTGAATTCAAATATATAACAATTTAATATAAAATAACAATAGACCGCACATAAAAACAGTAAAAATTAAAACATTAAGGTAAAACATAATTTTTCAAATAATAAATATTTAGAAGCTTCAAGACCAGTTTCTGTGCAAACCAAAAAAAAAAATTAACCTAACTTATTTGAAAAGTACGATTCGGTCCATCTTTCAGTCTGAAAATCGAAAACTAGGTTACACCGAAAGAAAAATCCTCTTTAGATCAGACAGCAAATTGGGCAAGTGTTGCAAAATCTCCATGGTGTGGTTGTCAAGACACAAAGAAATTTCGGATAATGAAAAATGATGAAATAGCCAAAGTTGTGGGATGAAAGTTTCAGAAGAGAAATTATATTTATCCGCTATCTTAGGACTTCGTGTAATATTTCATAATCGATCAAATCGAAATTTTATGAAAACAGTAACTCAGCTTTCTTTTAAACAAACAATAAATAATATAATATATGGAAGTTTATAAAAATATTTTTTTAAACTCTTTTTGGCCAAGTTTCAACTATATCGGGGTTTTCCAAACTGTGGTCTGCGTACTTACTGACGTAAACTTGGTAATAAACTTAGAAGAAAAAAACAAAATTTAAAAAACTAATAACTTTGAGTGCTGAAAACGAAAGTTTTTATTTTCTTGCGGGAGTCATTGTGTTCTCCACAGAATTTGGCTGTGAAACTGATGCCAGTCTCTTTTAAGAAAGTTTCGGATGAATTCTTTAAAATTATTAATTTATCGCACAAATGTTTGATAGACAATACTTCAGACTCCATTTGAAATTTACTTTCGAGTCTCATACTTACTCTCATTTTCTTTGACAAAATTCAACTTACAGTTTTGTATTCTGACTATTTTCCTGAAATAACAGTAAAAACAGCGCTAAACTCGAAACGTATCCTTGTAAAACCCCAGGTTAAGTATCGCTTCATGAAATCGTAAGATTGCAAACGTTGTAAATACGATTTGAACTTACGAATTAAGTTAATGAATTAATTCACTAGTTTTCGTGGTACGCTTGACCAATCAATAACTTTCAATTAATTAAGGTTTTTAGTTGAGATAAAAAAACCAATGTCACGAGAGGGATTCGAAACCACCACCTTCGGCTAAATGCGCTGCTCTACCACTTGAACTGTCGTGACTTCGATCCACCTGAACACTAACTTCCCATCTCAACCCCACCTTTGAATTTGAAAAGTAGCAAACCGGGGGAAAAATTCAAAGGTGGGGTTGAGGTAGGAAGTTAGTGTTCAGGTGGATCAAAGTCACGATAGCTCAAGTGGTTAGAGCGGCGTATTGAGCCGAAGGTCATGGGTTCGAATCCCGCTTGTGACACTGAATTTTTTATCCTTAATTAAACTTTAATTTACTATATATATGTTTCTATTTTTAAATACTTGAATGCGAGAGGTCCGACTGGCTTTGTTCTTTGAAAGGGATCCGCCGGCTAAAAAATTTGGGAATTCCTGAACTATATAAATGTGAAAAAAAAGAACTATATGTTAAATTTACTTTGAAGGTGAAATATTTTTAAAAAGTATAATTGTTATTTAATATCATTTCTGCATTTCCACAGAGTGCTTTTCCCTCAAATGTTATTATGTAAAACGGGTAATTATTTTTTAAGGAGTGCCTTATCCTTTAACGAAATAATTAAGGGTTATTCAATTTCAAAAGCACAGCTACTTTATAGGTCTATATAATTGGTTTAACTTTGAAAGCCTAACTCTACAGGCCTTCTTCCTTTAGAGAAGAATAATGAACTTTAAAAAAAAAAAACTATGAATCTACAAATCCATTGAACCCGTTAGGAACCCCATCCTCTTCATCCCAGGGGTGGCAATTAACGCACACAAAGCACAACGGAAGCAAACAATGCTTGTCATAATTGTTTGGATACGAAAAGCAAATAAGAACAGTATCGATTGGTGACAATTAATTTAGTAGCTGTGGGTTTGTTTGTTGTGCAAATAGGGGGAGTTGGAAAAGACACCTGATCAGTCACAACAGCCTCCTTCTGACAAAACCTCTTCCAGCCTACTTAGACCTTTCTTCTCCTAAGCCAAATATTGTGGGGTTGACAAGAGAAACGACCCCTTTTTTCATTCACTCGATGCCCCTTGTCTTTACAATAAAAAATCTATTTAAATCTGGTGTAAAACAGCCAAGTACAACTGAATGAGCGCCATGAAAGGCATGCTTGATTAACTCTACGTATTTCTGTATTTATATTTCTCTACTTCAACTTCTAATTCTCACTAGCACTTTCACTGCTTTTGCAAAGTTCTACGTGTCTTTTCTTATCTTTACATCTTTATTTTTACTTACTCTACTACTCTCATAATCTTCTCCCTCTCTTTGTTCTCTAATCTTCTCTCTCTCTCTCTCTCTCTCTCTCTCTCTCTCTCTCTCTCTCTCTNTTCTATAGGCTGTTCTTATGTTTTTTTGTTACTTTCTTTTTTTTCTTCAGTCTCTCTCCCTCTTTCTTTCTCTCCTTCTCTACTATGCTCTTAGGTCTTTTTTCTTACTTTATTATTTTCTTCCGTCAGTCTATCTATCAGTCTCTCTTTCTCTCTCCCTTTCTCTTTATTCCTGGCTCTCTATCTTTTTTATTTTTCTTTACCATGCTGTTATGGATATTTTCTTACTTTCCTCCATTTTTCCGTCAGTTTCTCTCTCTCTCTCTCTCTCTCTCTCTCTCTCTCTTCTTCTTCTTCTTCTCTCTCTCTCTCTCTCTCTCTCTATCTATCTATCTTTCTATGTATGTATCAATAGTTCTATTGTATCAATAGTTATTGATATTCCGCCATTACCTCTATTCATAAATTAAATTTTAGTTGAATAGATTTATGTAGTTTTATAAGTTATATTTAGCTCGGCCAATAATGTAAATTTTTCTTTTGCCCACAGCTTCCGAAGCTGCCAGTTCCCGACCTAGAGCAGACAATGGGCAAATACCTTGACAACTTAAAGCCCATCCTTAACGAGAAACATTTCGAGAAGGTCAGACTGATGGTGCAAGAATACGCAGACCCCGACGGCCCCGGTCACAAGGTGCAGCACGAACTACTCAAACGCCGGGAAAACACGGACAACTGGGTGGGTAAAGTCTTTCCGTCAACTTTGACATTTTCACTGATACTATTAATTTCACCAAGACTCTCGTGTACAATTGCAACTTTTGCACAAGCACGTAATATATGAGTTTAATTTAATATTTTTTGAAATAGCTCCAGTTTCAATAGAACGCCTCGGTGAAGGTACTAAAGAATTCTTTTGAGTCATATCAAGTTACAACACTTCTTGAAGTGCACTTTGAAATTTGGCGAGTTAAACGAGAAGAAATTCTACATGAGGCGGCCTCTCAAAGGGCACTTGGGAAAAAGTAAAAAGGATAGGGAAAACACGTAAAGTGTCTAATTCGAAGTCCTGATAAGCCCCTTGTAGATCGATCATATAACAAACCCCTCTGCCCTTTATCCACGACCTTTTTACCTTCCCCGATTGAAACCCTTCCCAGGGTGGGTTTTTTAAAAGCTTTTTTTTTAACAAAGGGCTCATCGTGCCAACTTTTCCAAGCGAACATTTCAAATAAGACGGGCCGAGGAGATTCGATCCTGTTAATCATCGGTGGAACTCCTATGCCGTATCCGGAAACTGGAACCCCAGTGCAATGTGAAAGGCAGATATAACCACTTCACCTGGAGTGCCATTGTCGCAAACTAATTCATCCTTGGTACAAAGCCGGCGCAATAACTTTTCATTACGACTTCCCCTAATCGGCAAAGAAAAAATATGAATATGAATCGCTCCCTCTTCCCCATGAATACATAATTCCACATCAAAGCCGTTACGTGCTCAGTTCCTCTATTTATAATTCATTCAGGACCAGACCTCGCAAACAAAGTTAATACTTGCAATATTTTTTCTCACGTACTTAATTTTTTTATTAAAAAAATACAATTAATGCATAAAATTAGAAATGTGTGGTGATTAGTGACCGTTAATCGATATTTATTTAGAAATCGTGAAATGCCGTCTGGTGTGATGTAGGTTTCAGAAAAACATTTTCTTTATCCTGCCAACGTTTCGATCTTTATTGAGATCATCTTCAGGGCTCAAAGTGTTTGTCTTCTGTGTAATTGTGCCATTCTTGCGTGTCGTGTCGAGAGTGCCCCAATTACACAGAAGACAAACACTTTGAGCCCTGAAGATGATCTCAATAAAGGTCGAAACGTTGGCACGATAAAGAAAATGTTTTTCTGAAACCTACATCACACCAGACCGCATCTCACGATTTCTAAATAAACATAAAATTAGAGTTCAAATTATAAATCACGAATCTCTTTTTTTTACAAATTTCACGTAAACCAGCTTTAAAAATCTTTATTTAAATAATCTTGAGAAAAAAAAACACAAAACATTTTATCTTCTTTTATATAATCAATAAAAACAAATAACAATACAAAAACTTCTAGTTGTGTATCCTGCCTGTTTTTCTGAAATAACATTAAAAACAGCGCTAGACTCGAAACGTATCCTTGTAAAACCCCAGCTTAAACATCGCCTCATGAAATAGTAAGATTGCATAAATTGTAAATACGATTTGAACTTAAGACAAATTAAGTTAATAAATTAAACTTTTTTGTCTGATTTGTCTTTATCGTCCAATTAAATTTATTATTAAGTGATAAAATTTCTGATGTAATTCTCGTTGTTTTTCTATGTTTTTAAAATATTATACAGACAGTTTTGGATTCAATACTGCGCTTTGTAGAACTGCAAACCCGCTTTTTACCCTGACGATTTATTAATGTTGATCATGATAATCAAATTGAAAAAGTATATATTCGATTTGAAGTAAAGAAGTACTAACTTCAAATATTAAGTCCTTATGTCTAGAAAAAACTAGGGACTTTTCAATATTTTCCAGTTATGTTCTATCTAAAGTGTTAAGTATTTAGCGTGTTGTTCAACTTTTTGATTAATATTTTCTAAATATTTTATAAACAATGTTCGGCTCAAAACTGACCCTTGTGGAACCCCAGGTTCATCTTTTTTTAGGGGGATTCAATACGATTTAAGTTAATTATAATATTGTATAATTATGAATACGATTAGACTTAAGAAGAATTAAGTTAATGAATTAAGTTCATATATTAAGTATTTTTGACTAGAATAAAGCGATTGTCTTTTATATTTTTTCCGGTTAAGATCGATGTAAAGTGTGAAGTATGTTCGCAGTACTTGACGTCTATTCTCTCTTTACTGTATATTTGATAAAAAGTGTTAGACTCAAAACTGAACCTAGAGGAAATCCAGCTTTATCTGTTTTAAATGAGAATAGAATACAATTCAACTTAATTATAATTGTAAAATTATAAATACGAATTGTCTGAAGAAGAAATAAGTCAATGATTTAAGTTCAAATTTTAATCTTTGGGACAAAAAGAATTGACTTTTCTATATTATAGAGTCAAGTTCAATATAAAGTGGCAAGTATATTGGCGGTACTTAACGTCTAACTGTAGTCCGTATCTCATAAACAATGTTAGACTCAAAACTGATCCGTGCGGAACGCCATCGTCATCTTTATTGCATGAGAGATTCAATACGATTTAAATTAAGGTACAAATGAAAGGCTAGCATTTTATGATAATGGATTTAGTTTTCATATAAAAGCATAGAGTCAGTAACCAATTGAGCCGGTGATGACCTCAAATATATATATATATATATATATATATATATATATAAGTATAGCCCGTATATTCTACATTCAAAAAGGGACCAAAAATTCCGAAGTAACTATGGTCCAAGAATTCACGACCTTGCTCAAATAAACAACGATAATTCCTAAATTAAAAGGTTTTGGACAAATTCGTCGACACCATTAAAAACTACGTTAAATTTCCAATAAAATGTGATCAATAATAAACTTGTAAATATTCGTGAAATAAGTGTTTTCGTAGCGAGGACTTGTAAAAAAGTTTTCAAAGTTGAAAACTTACTCTGGTGATTATAAACTACTATTTCCAAACCTAGAGACCAGCAAATTTCAGAAAACGTACTTCATTTAATATCCTATTCAGTGGTGCAATTGATGAAGGAAAAGCAAAAACCGTAGTTGAAGGATTGGAAGGTGGAAAATTAAAAAGAAAAAACTTTGAAATATTTCACTACTGTATACAAGTTTAGGATTGATCACATTTTATTGGAAATTTAACGTAGTTTTTAATGGTGTCAACGAATTTGTCCAAAACCTTTCTGTTTTGGAGTTTTCATTGTTTATTTGAAGCAAGGTCTTGAAATCTTAAAAAATCAGAAAAAGTGAAATAACTCCGAACCTGTTGGGATTCGGAACATAGTTAATTAGTACTTTTTGGTTCCTTTTTGTATGTAGAATCTACTGGCAAACTATGTAATACGAGTAGCCGAACACCCTGTATATACATATTCCAATTTGCTGTCTAATTTTAAACTTTATGGTGTAATTCGTCCCTGATGTTCCTAAGTCGCTTATTTGTGCTCCCACCCTGTATCTTTTTAAAACATAGGGTAAAAAGTGTTAGACTCAAAACTGATCCTAGTAGAATCGCATAATAACATTCCTTTTAACTTTAGTATAACTAAAAGTAAAGGTCAATTTTTAAACGCAAAACATTTTTTGTGCCATAGCAGAATCGGTTTCCGTCTTCGAATTTCGCGCAAAAATAAGTCACCTTGGTGTTTTTAAATGTTACTTGGTTGCGGGAATTTTGAAATGGTTTAAGGCTCAGGGGCTGATCAGCGATCCGTACCCGCCCTCCTCATATGAAATTTGCCCAACGCTCCGTGATGTATCGATCCGCCACTACCAATTACCCTAGAAATTTCTAATAACCCGAGAGAACCACGAAATAGTCCCCCAGTGGATGAGACCACTTGATATTTCACGACTCGGCCAAACTAAATAGTCCTTGAAATTAAGTTTAACAACGAAATATCAAAACTTAAAATATTTTATATAGTTTTAAAGATATATGAATAAAACCACATCAAACTTACAATTAAAAGCAACCCGGCATAAAAACCGTGCTACAGACGCATAAAGACAAATTCATCGCCAGATACTAAAGTTTATAATTTAATTAAATTCGTCCTATTTTCTTACAAAAATTTAAAGTATTAAAAAAAGTATAATTGTATTAACAGTAACAACCTATACAATTTTTTCAAATAATTAACGATTTTAGTTGAGATTAAAAAAGTCAATGTCACGAGCGGGATTCGAACCTACGACCTTCGGCTAGATACGCCGTTACTCTACCACTTGAGCTGTCGTGACTTCGATCCACACGGACACTAACTTCTCATCTCAACACCACCTATGAATTTGAAAAATGGCAAAAAGGTGGGGTTGAGATGGGAAGTTAGTGTCAGAGTGGATCGAAGTTCAAGTGGTAGAGCAGCAGCGTACTTAGCCGAAGGTCGTGGGTTCGAATCATGCTTGTGACACTGACTTTTATCTCAACCAAAATCTTAATTAAAGCTTAATTAACTGAAAAGAATTTATTTCGTCAAGTGGACCTCTTGTCACTACAGGCCTATTTTTTTAACCTGACGAATTATTTATAAATTTGATTATAAAATTGAAAAATAATATATTCTATTTAAATCCATTTCTTTGATATCTTTAAAATATAATACAAATACAAAATAATAATATAAACAATAATATATAATAATACATAATAATATATAACAAATAATATAAATACAAACAGTGTTTGGCATAACACTGATCCTTGTATAACTACAGATCTATCTTTTTAACCTGCCGAATTATTAATTAATTTGATTATAAAACTAGAAAATAATATATTATATTTAAATCCATTATATTTTGTGGTCCGATTAACCAAATAACTTCTTTCAATTAATTAATCTTTATGTAAGGTATTGGTTGAAATGAAAAAGTTAGTGACAAGAGCGGGATTCGTAGGTCGTGGGTTCGAATCCCACTCGTGACACGAACTTTTTCATTTCAACCAATACCTTACACAAAGATTAATTCATTGAAATTCTATTTAAACTTGAGAAGAATTATTTTCAAATGTTGTGTTAAGTCCTTGTTCTAAAATTAAGCGATAGATTTTTCCATATTTTCCAGTTAAGTTCGACGTAAAAGGAAGCGTACTTCGCGAGTTGTTCAACTTTTTCATTACGTCCCGGCGTACTTTGTATTTTATTATTAATTTTTTTTAAATTTGATAAACAATACTAGACGCAAAGCTGTAGAGAAACACCAGCTTCATATTTTACATCTCGGGGATTCAATACAAATTGTTTTTCTTTTAAAAATTTTATACTTAAATATGAATAAACTTAAGAAGAATTAAGTTAATGAATTAAATAAGGTTTTTGTTGAGATAAAAAATCAGTGTCACGTGCGGGATTCGAACCCACGATTTTCGTGACCTCAAGCTCAAGTGGTAGAGCAGCGCATTTAGCCGAAGGTCCTGGGTTCGAATCCCGCTCGTGACACTGACTTTTTTATCTTAACCAAAAACCTTAATTAATTTAAAGATATTAATTGGTCAAGTGGACCGCGAAACTAGTGAATTTAATGAATTAAGCACTTTTGTCCAAGAGAAAAGTTCAAAATGCATTTTAGTGAAGTTTGCTAACGTGTGTAGAACTTTCTGAAGATTTCTTCCCCGATATTCCTTATCCGCATTATTATTTTTATTATTAACAACAACAATATTTACTTTTGAATGAACTTTATACGTGTTTTTCTGTCAACCGAAGCTTTCACGTAAATATTTACTTTTAATATCATAAAACGAAAATTGTACGTTATGTGAATTTTTAATTAAAATTTGCTTTTATTGTTAAAAAATATGATATACAAAGTTTCAACTATGGAAATTTATCTATAGAAAATTGGATTATTTCTAAAAGAGAGAAAATTTAATTTTTCTTAGAATGACATTGTTAAATTCGATTTTTACTTTTATACTTTACTTTTTTTTTACTTTTACTTTTTACTTTTATACCCACGACCTTTGGCGCAATACGCCGTTGCTCTACCACTTGAGCTATCTTGGGTTCGAATCCCGCTCGTGGCACTGACTTTTATATCTCGACCAATACCTTACATAAACTTATGAATATTTTTTGACATAAGAATTTATTTGTTTATTTAAATACATACATAACGAGAGTTTTCAAGTAAAAATTGAATTTAGCAATGTCATTCTAAGAAAAATTAAATTTTCTCTCTTTTAGAAAAAATCAAATTTTTTATAGATAAATTTCCATAGTTGAATCTTTGTCATATTTTTTAACAATAAATAAATAAAATTCTTCAAAAAGTTCTACACTTGTTAGCAAACTTGAAATCCATATTGAACTTTTTTTGGACAAAAGAGCTTAATTCATAAACTTAATTCTTCTTAAGTTCATTCATATTTAAGTATAAAAATTTTAAAAGTAAAACAATTTATATTGAATACCCGAGGTGTAAAAAATAAAGCTCTACAGCTTTGCGTTTAACATGGTTTATTAAATATTTAAAAAATTAATAATAAAATACAAAGTACGCCGGGGACGTAATGAAAAAGTTGAACAACTCGCGAAGTCCGTTTACTTTTACGTCGAACTTAAATGGAAAATATGGAAAAATCTAACGCTTATTTTTAGAAAAAGGACTTAACACAATATTTGAAAATAATTCTTCTCAACTTTAAATAGAATTTCAGTGAATTAATCTTTATGTAAGGTATTGGTTGAAATGAAAAAGTTAGTTCACGAGCGGGATTCGAACCCACGACCTTTGAATCCCGCTCGTGANGTAGACGATTTTTTCAGTTTTCTTAGCAATCGTGACCCCGATTTTTTCTCCGCAAAACTCTCTTCAATTATCTTTCAACCCGGCCCGGACTTTAACTTCTCCGCAAAGTAAAATACGGCCGGATAAACTGGAAGTATTGTCCCCTAGGGTGTTTAAAAATTTATCTCGTTGAATTATAAAGAAAAAGGCCTATTTTGAGAGTTCCACTTGTGAAATTTCATTGTCAGTTATAGAGAACAGAATGGACTCGATGGTTTCTCATTAGGCACTCCACCACGGTGGTTATTGGTCGTTGAAACACCACTTATATTTTATGAAATATACAAGTCAACGAGGTAGCCATCATCACTACACTGCTTCTTTACAAAAATTTCTATTTATTGGCTATAAACTACAAATTTATTTAAGAATTTTCAAGCCGAAATATTATCTATATTTATTACAAATTTAACCATTGAATAAAAATTAAATTATTTTATTGGAAAAATGATAAATACAAATTTTATTATGTTTCTGTATCATTTGCCCAAATTAAATCGGAAACTTTTATACCATCAAATAATTTTAAGTTACGGTCCTTAAAACTTCTCAAGAAACAAATATAGTCCGGGCATATTGATACTTCTTACTTCTTTCTTGACTTTCATCGTAACGGGAGATTTTCAGAAAAACAGGAAAAGTCTACCTTTATTCCATAGTTTATGATGTTTACAAAGATTTTCTTTTTTTAAAAAAAAGAAAGTCCTAAGTTATACTTTGAAGGTATTTTCTAAAAAAAGTTGTCTTTTACATAACTTTTCTTTCCGATAAAGTTCGAAATTGGATATTCTTTAAAATATAGTTTATTTTTAAATTCACTAGTTTCGTGGTCCGCTTGACCAATTAATATATTATAATTAATTAAGGTTTTTAGTTGAGATAAAAAAGTAAATGGCACGAGCGGGATTCGAACCCACGATCTTCGGCTTGTTACGCCGCTGCTCTACCACTTGAGCTATCGTGACCTCGATCAACTCGTACCCTAACTTCCCAACTCAACCCCACCTTAAATTTTTCCTTCGAAATGGTAGATTTTTGAATAAACCCCTGTCCAAATCTTAACGGTAAAGAAGTAATTTAAGTTTTTTTTTACTTAGGTCAACTAAATTGCTTATAAACTTGAAAATTACTGGCTGTAGAAAAATCAGGTTTGTGCCACCTGAATTAACGTTAAATTTGTGGTAAGAAAACTTATTTACATTGCACAATTAATGGAACAGTTCTGCATGAAAAATTCTTAAAAAACAAAAATGTTGAAATTTGAAACCTAAGTAAACTTTGAAGGTATTTTCTGAGAAAAGTTGTCTTTTACATAACTTTTCTTTCCGAGGAAGTTCTAAATTCGATATTCTTTAAAATATATTTATTCTTAATTTTTTCCTTCGAAACGGTAGATTTTCGAATAAACCCCTGTCCAAATCTTAACGGTAAAGAAGTAACTTAAGGTTCAGGTTTTTTATTTTTCGACTTAGGTCCACTAAATTGCTTATAAACTTGAAAATTACTAGCTGTAGAAAAATCAGGTTTGTGCCACCTGAATTAACGTTAAATTTCTTGTAAGAAAACTTATTTACATTGCACAATTAATGGAACAGTTCTGCATGAAAAATTCAGAAACAACAAAAATGTTGAAATTTGAAACCTAAGTATACTTTGAAGGTATTTTCTGAGAAAAGTAGTCTTTTACATAACTTTTCTTTCCGAGGAAGTTTTAAATTCGATATTCTCTAAAATACATTTATTCTTAATTTTTTCCTTCGAAACGGTAGATTTTCGAATAAACTCCTGTCCAAATCTTAACGGTAAAGAAGTAATTTAAGTTTTTTTTGTTTTTCACTTAGGTCTACTAAATTGCTTATAACTTTCAGAATTACTGACTGTAGAAAAATCTGGTTTGTGTCACCTGAAAGAACGTTAAATTTTCTGCAAGTAAACTTATTTGCATTGCGAAATTGATGGAAAAGTTCTACATGAAAAATTCAGAAAAAACAAAAATTTTGAAATTCGGAATTTTTATAAAACGTTGGATAGATCATTGTTAATAACTAAAAACACCTAGAGCTTTGCAAATTCCCTCAAAATTCCCCATTGCACTAACTTCCAGCGGTATACTCAACTTTTTCGATTGCTCTTCTGGAAGGCCCAAAAATTTTGCACTTTGTTAGAAAAACTTGTATCGATGAAGGGGGCACTCCCAATTTTCCAAGAAATCCATCTTACTGATATGCATTTTATTTGCGGTTACTGGTAACGGTAAATTCCAAATTTCAACATTTTTGTTTTTTATGAATTGTTCCTGGAGAACTGTTCCATCAATTTTTTGAATTTTTTGGACAGGGGTTTATAGGAAGTTTTTTTTGTTGTACATGGTGAATAGAAACACCTGAAATTTTCGACACTTATCGCCAGTCACCCTGTATTTCCTTCCGTAATTTTCTATTTTATTCATAATTTTTAAATATGTTAACAATGTCAGACGCAAAATTTATCCTTGTGAGACCCCAGCTTTGACCTCACATCATGTATTTAATACAATTTAGTATAATTCTTGATGTCCCTCTTTATTTTTAAAATATTAAACAAACAGTGATGGATTCAACAGGAAGCCTTGCAGAACAACAGGCCCATCTTTTTAACTTTACAATTAATTAATATTGAACACGATTGTAAAATTGTAAAAGTATAAATTCGATTTGATGTTAAGAAGAATTAAGTTCAAATATTAATCCCTAGTGTCCAAAATAAAGCGATTGTCTATTTTGTACTTTCCAATTCAGTTCGATTATATTCACTCTGTAATTTGTATTTTATTAATAATTTTTAATTATTTGATAAACAATAATAGCCCTAAAACTTATCGTTGTGAAACCCCAGCATCTTTTATATTTTGGGTAGTCAATAAACTTTAACTCATTTTTAAAATTGAATAGAGATAAATATGAATGGACATAAAAAGTAAGTTAATGAATTAAGCTTCAAAAAATGTTATTAATATCTATTTCAGTTATGTTTGTTAGCAAATGTTGAACTTTTTGATGTACTTTTTCCCTGGTAATCCTGTTCTAGATTTGTTATTATTATTAACACTAGCATTATTTACTTTTACGTAAATATTTATTTTTATTAAAAGTTTAATGATATTTTACCACACAACGAAAATTTTACTTGGGATTTAATTTAAAAATGTATCTACGATAATTTTTTTTAAAATTAATTTACAAATTATTTTGTCCAAAAAAATCTTCATATATCAGAATGGGTGTCCTTCCTTGCCTCCATATAGGGGGCGAGTAGGAATGCCTCTCGTGGAATTGTGCTTCGGCACATTAAGTTTGGGTCCCCAATTCTGATTTTTAGAGGAAACAGGCTGTTTTATTATATATAGCACTTGATAGAGATATCGTCTTCGAGTTTCTCTGTTTTGTCGAGAGTGAATGTATTTATTAGCGTGAATGTGTATGTGAGTGAGCCGATGGTCAAATGCGACTGCTCGATGGAGATAGTAGGGCCGATGGGCCCTCTATTAAAAAGTGAAAGTTCGAATGGGTTTAGATTTAAAAACTGATGAGTTGGGTGCTGAAATTCGCTAAATTGAACTAAACTAAACTAAAATTAATCAGTACAATAATCAGCAATTACATTAAAGTTCTTCTACAGGAAAAGCAGATGATTTGCGATAGTGACATCATCATAANAAAAAGAACTGTTTAAAAGTAATTTTTCTCCAATAAGTATGCCATTTTTTCGTTAAATCACCTACATATCTGTTTGAAATATCGATGATACAAAAGAAATCACAACATTTACATTATTTTTTTACTGTTCGATCTCAAATGAGATTGAAGGGGGATAAGCCAGAGATAGTATCGCTGATAAGGGATGATGCAGTTTCACAAAGGGTAGGACACACCGGTTCAACATAATGGCAATTATACAACTGCCTTGTACAGTTGTCTGCCACAATCTGCAGTAATTAACCTTTATCTGTTTAAATCCTTTAAATCTTATTGTTTTTCATGTGTGGCAGTATTTTTATGTGTTTAATTTTGTGAATAATTTGATATTTTCTGTGTATGGGAATTGACTCAGTAATTTTTTTTCGGCCATTTTTTTCGATTTTATTTTTTAAAGTCAACTTCTACTCAATGAATTTTAATTTTAATAAGCATTTTTCCCAAAAGCAGTTTGAGCATCATACTCTAAATTTTACCTTTTTTCAATAACTATTCAGAGCTGTTCAGTTAATACAAATAAAGGCCAAAATTGGTCATTTTTTGTACGATTTTCTCAAAATATATTCTGTCAATTATAACAAATATTTTGTTCTTTTAGTTTTCTTAGTACACTTTTTGGGATAAAACTACGCTTTCTTTTTATATATTAAAAATTATAGATCGCTCCAGGGTTGTTTTTTAACACATTTCTCCCTACGATCATTTGGACATTATTATTTTCATTTCGAGGGTTCGCAATAGCAAAGGTCATATAAACCCTCAGAGCGCCGATATTTTTGAAAAATAGCCCATTTGTGTGACGAGTTTCGAATGCAGGGCCGCTGGATTCGAACCCGGGACCTTTACCTTACGATGAGCGCCGTATCAACGCCGGCCACCGACGCCCCCAATAGGGAAATATTATTATATTTTATTGGCTATTTTATTATCTTTTTTAAATATTTTATCAGTAATCTCGACTCCAAGCAGACGGATATTCCATCGTTGTAAATACTTATTTTCTTTTTTTAAAGAGAATATTTTGTTATTTATAAAAATTGTCAAAAAGTATTATTATTATTATTACTATCAATCTATTTTAGTGTAATATAATGTGATATGATTATTCGGAAATCGTGAGAAGCGGTCTGGTGTGACGTAGGTTTTAGAAAAATATTTTCTTTATCGTGCCAACGTTTCGATCTTTATTGAGATCATCATCAGCGCCTGGGATTTACAAACATTGTTTAAATTGAACAAATGCATGTAGGATGTGGGGAAAAAAGTGAATTTATATTACTCACTCCAAGTGTTTGTTTTTTGCGTAATTGACAAAAACAAACACTTTGAGTGAGTAGAAATACATTGATTGAATGTAAAAAAAATTTTTGTTTTTTGCTTATATAAACTCACGTTTTTTCTACATCCTACATGTATTTGTTAAATTTAAACAATTTTTGTTAATCCCAGGCCCTGAAGATGATTTCAATAAAGATCGAAACTCGTTAAATTCACTAGTTTTCGTGGTCCGCTTGACCAATTAATATCTTTCAATTAATTAAGGTTTTTAGTTGAGAGAAAAAAGTCAGTGTCACGATCTTCGGCTAGATCGCCGCTGCTCTACCACTTGAGCTGTCGTGACCTCGATCCACTCGGACACTAACTTCCCATCTCAACCCCACCTTTCGAAGATCGAAACGTTGGCGCGATAAAGACCGCATCCTCACAATTTCCGAATAATCATCCATTAACGGTCACTAATCACCACACATAATGTGATATGTAAATGTATGCATCTGAAATAAGTAAACTTAGAAGAAATATAAAATGAACTATGTAAAAATTTTATGCTGCCTACAATAAAAGTTGATTGATTGACAGGTCCTCCTGTATGAAAAGAATTACAGGATTTTCTCAACTTCTCTCTTTGGGGCAACATCGTCCGTTGTAGTTTTCAAAATTTTATCTCATTTACGACCAGATCCTCGTTAATATCAATATCGAATAAATCCTCGGATATTGAAGCAATTAATCCTTCTTATTCCAGACGAAGAGGAGGTGTTACAGATGTATTCATCTGAGGATGACGCGTTAATTTCAAAAGCAAACCCCACAATCAGTCGCCCCTAGTCCAATTACGATTGCTAATCCCCCTCAGGCTCCTAACTTCATTTACTTTTGTGTAACAACTCTCCGTCCTTCCCCTCTCGCATCCCGTCCCTTTACTCATTAATTTATATTTAGTTCCATGTTAATATTTACTTTTTGTCCCTCCAAACGGCGCCGGGTTTAAAAAGGAAGACGGAATTTCCGAGCCGGGCTGTTTGAAAATTTCACCCTGTTGATCCTTTACATTCCATGAAACTTCGTCAATGTTAAGATTTGTTAATATACCGGGGGAAATATTTTGCAACGGTTTGAATAATTTTGAAAGGATAAGTGGCTAATATGTTCCCGACTCTGCCATGATTTCGGGGGACTTAGAGGTACGCCGAGAATTCAATTTGCGTTTCGGTAATCGGAATCGATACGGGCTTTGATTAGATCAGGACACTAAACCGAATTTCGAGGCGTCTTTCCTCAAGATCTTCACCGAAAGCATTCCTTTAGTCATTGATTGCCAACATTTTTACAAAACTGTAAAAACAATCTGGCCGACCTTCTTAAGAAGGAGTTCTTGTACAAAAGATCAGAAATTTGTTTCAAAAGTATTCTTTTTGTATCACTTCATAATTAAAAACACACAAATCTGCTAAAGCTAATAAATGTTCACTAGTTTTCGTGGTCCGCTTGAGCAACTAATATTTTTCAATTAAATAAGGTTTTTAGCAGAGATAAAAAAGGCAATGTCACGAGCGGGATTCGAACCCACGACCTTCGGCTTGATACCTTGATACCACTTGAGCTATCGTGACCTTGATCCACTCGGACACTAACTTCCCATCTCAACCACACCTTTTGAATTTTCCCTCCTTTTTGTCATTTTTCAATAGAAGCCGAAGGTCGTGGGTTCGAATCCCGCTGGTGACACTTACTTTTTTATCTCAACTAAAAACCTTAATTATTTGAAAGCTATTAATAAAGTTCAATCCATGTTAAATGACATTTCATCATTGTATTACTGCCAATCAGCATTCAATTTTACCTCAAAGTTTGCCATAAAAATAATCAAATTAAGCAATTTATTTTCACGTCCTCTTAATTTTACCAGCATTACATGATTGCTTGGATCTGCCTAAGCTCCACTTCTTTCTGCAGATTTCTATTTAAGTTTTATTTATGGCTCTTCATTCAGGTGAGTTGTGACAAGTCGCAACTGATGCCTCTGGGATATTTATCCCGTGGAAAATCGATGAAAGCTACTACTTTTTAGATATTTTTTCGATATATTTGGTCTTTCTAGAGTTTTCATTGTTCAAGTCAAGTTATTGGAAAAATGGTGAAGCCAATGGTATCGAGGATATATATAGTCTGTTGTGCGAGTTCTTTTCTTTTAGTTACTTGTTCTGCTTTATCAGCCCAGGCTATCCGTATGTGAGTAAATGTCTTACTATCATGGTGTACATCCATAACAGGGTTTCCGGTCTGCATCCCCAGTTTCTTCCTGCTATACTTCTGCTCGTGTCGCCTTCATGATGGTAGAGCTGATGTGTTTCTTAAATGTTACTGTTTTGTCTAGTGTGATGCCCAGATATTTGACTTCATTTTTGATTTCTATCACGGTGTTATTGAGTGTTATTTCCCTCATGTGATCAAGTTTCCTTTTCCGTGTAAAAGCGACTATAGTTGTTTTATTGGGGTTGATCCCAAGTCTGCGGTTTTACACCATTCTTCTGTGATTTTTAGTCCCTCTTGGATTATATCGCAGAGAGTTTCCTCGAATTTTCCCCTGGCAGTCTATGTCACCCGCATTCCCTGACATTTTATTCCTGAATGATCCAGGGTCTCAAGCAGTTCATCAACTGTTAGGCTCCATAGAAGAGGTGACAGTACCCCTCCTTGAGGAAATCCCTTGGTTGTGCTAACTTCTATAGTGTCTGTTCCTATATTTGTTTCAGCTATTCTAGTTCTTAGCAGTTCTCCAATCCATCTAGATGTGGTTTGGTCTATGTGTTTTTTCCCCACGGAGGCCTTCATTGATACATGAGATGCATTGTCGAAAGCTCCCTCAATATCGAGAAATGCGCAGATTGCTATTTCCTTTGTTTCCAGTGTTTCCTTTAGGTCACTAGTTAGCTGGTACGGTGCAGTTCCTGCTCTGTATGCATGCTAACAATAATGGAGAGGCTTGTCTACAAGTGCTGTCGTACTTATATGGTTGTCTATCAGCTTTTCAAGGGTCTTTAATAGAAAGGATGTTAAACTGATTCTGTAGGATTTAGGTAATGTAGGGTCTCTTTTCCCCACTTTTGGAATAAAAACCACCTTTGCCCTATGCCATGTCTGTGGTATGTAACCTAGTGCTAAACTATTTCTATACAATCGCAGCGATGTTGCAGTAATTATATCCGTTCCTTATTGGGACAATGGGTGAAGCCAATGGTAACGAGGGCATATATAGTCGAGCTGTGTAGTCCCAACTGATACCTCTTGGGCACTTATCCCTTCAAAATCGGTGAAAACTACTAATTTTTAGATATTTTTTGGTATGTTTGGTCTTTCTATAGTTTTCATTGTTCATGTGAAGTCATGGGGACAATGGGTGAAGCCAATGGTATCGAGGATATATAGTCGAGCTGTGTAGGCACAACTGATGCCTCTGGGACACTTATCCCTTCAAAATCGGTGAAAACTACTAATTTTTAGATATTTTTCAGTATGTTTGGTCTTTCTAGAGTTTTCATTGTTCATGTCAAGTTATTGGGATAATGGGTGAAGCCAATAGTATCGAGGTTATATATAGTCAAGCTGTGTAGTCTCAACTGATGCCTCTGGGACACTTATCCCTTCAAAATTGGTGAAAAGTACTACTTTTTAGATATTTTTCGGTATATTTGGTCTTTCTAGAGTTTTCATTGTTCATGTCAAGTCATGGTGACAATGGGTGAAGCCAATGGTATCGAGGATATATAGTCGAGCTGTGTAGGCACAACTGATGCCTCTGGGACACTTATCACTTCAAAATCGGAAAAAATTACTACTTTTTTAGATATTTTTCGGTATGTTTGGTCTTTCTAGAGTTTTCATTGTTCATGTCAAGTTATTGGGACAATGGGTGAAGCCTATGGTATCGAGGTTATATATAGTCAAGCTGTGTAGTCGCAACTGATGCCTCTGGGACACTTATCCCTTCAAAATCGGTGAAAATTACTACTATTTATCAAGTGAAAATCATCATTACTCGACTCGGAATCAGGCTGCGGTTGGCACTTGTGCCCAAAGTTGCTCAATTTGTCCAACTTAGTTGTAGGTCATTCCTTGACTCTAAACAAAGAGCACATGGGATTGACACCCAATATAAGAATTGTTCTTGAGCAGTGAATCTTTGAATTTTGAAAGAAAATTGGGGTATATCGTACATATATAACATATAACAGGGTATATAAATCAAGTTTGGATGTATTCTGCGTTAACTGTTTTGTGAGAATGTATTTATAAGCGTGAATGTGTAATACAAGAGAATTGTTAGTGAACTATCAAGTCAATCAATTAAACTAAGTGTAATTGTAGTTGATTATAACTGTAAAGGTTACTTGAGTTAATGATATGTAAATAAGAAAGAATGCATTTAAAAATGAACAAGTGTGTCTAGGTTAAAACTGCATTGCGAGCTGAAATGTCCTTGTTGTTTATAACCTAAATTCAGCTGTGGTAGGTCTGACCTCAAACTACCGAAACACCGTCGGAGATACGGCCGGTTTGATTATGCAGATATGTGTACGCATATGCATATATCTGGAGAATTGAACCCATATAAATCAATCAATAACCTAATAATCAAGCCTGAGATGAACAGTCCTTTGACGTAAACTGAACTATATTAAAAACACATTTATCACCTACTGATAATTAAGTTCAGTGATGTATCAATTACTAATTTTAATTAATTAACGTCTCCATGCGAATACAAACTACAGGCTGAAGTCAATTATCAAAATTTGTCTTCACATGCTGTTATTTATGTAATATTTAATGTTTTTGTTTCTTCCGTTTCAAATGAGTTTATTATTCACACAAATATTACTAAATAACTTTTTTTTGTGTTATTTTGCAATAATTGTATTTTTTATATATATATTTTTGCCTTGTCTCATACAGTGATAGCCATGAAGAAATTGTATTTGAAGTGCTGAACTTTATTTTCTGCTTGATTGATTTTCAAATGGTTCATAACTAATTTTTTTAAACAATACAGTTTTATTGTTCAAAATAATTATAGGAAGTGTTTTAGGTATACGACTGGTGGTTGAAGGATATGTATATGGGAGTCCGCCTTTGCCTCCCCATCAACGTAAATCCCGGTATGTTCCATAATGTATAAATTCATGGGAATAAACTAATCTTGCGTTGTTATATAAAGGAATGGTATTTCCACCGAGACAATTCAGAGGTTTTACCGACATAGCGAGATACGGTGCAAGAATTATATCACAATTGTCACAGTATAAGGATAAATTAGACAGGTTTGATATTGCGATAAATTGAACTGGAAATATTATTGTACCGTTGGTTTTTATGTAGAAGGGAGATTCCGATTGAAAAAGCGACCAGCCGGGAAAAAGGACAGCCTTTGTGTATGGCCCAGCATTACAGATTAATGACTTCTTACCGATTGCCTGGAATTGACTGTGACACACTGATCAACACTGAGCCGGATGGCCCTAGACTAGACCAGCATGTGATTTTAGCCTGCCAAAACAAAGTAAGTTACGGCTGGTCGTTACATAAAACATATTTACATAAATGTATGGTTTAGTTTTATGCAGTCTATCTCAGAAAGGGTGGTACTACTTTAACTGAAGATGAAATAGCAGGGCACATACTACAAGTTTTAGAAAGCAGTACTGACACGAAAGTATCAGCTATTGGCCTTTTAACTTCTCAACCTAGAAACATCTGGGCAGAGAATAGAGAAGCTCTTGCGCAATGTAAACCCCTTCGATACGCAAAATATTCTTTTATCTATTTATATTTTTCTTATAGACGAAGAGAATCGCAAAAGCTTCCAGTTGATTGAGCAAAGTTTGGGGATTCTGTGCTTGGACCAAAAGTCATTAGGGGATAAATTTCAAAGGAGGGGATGTGGACGGGGTGGAAAAGGCATGGTTTCTGGACTGCGTGATGAGACCAGCATGGCACATCAAATGCTACACGGTGGCGGGTCTCAAAGCAACACACCAAATCGGTGGTTTGACAAAACAATTCAAGTAAGTTTTTAATTTTTTTTTTTTAAATCTGTCTTAATAAAACTTTGTTTTGTTTCAGATTGTTATCGGAGTAGATGGCGTGAATGGCCTATGTTATGAACATTCCCCTTCTGAAGCTGTAGCTCTCATTGGTGTAATTGAAAATATTTTAGAAAATTGCTCTAATTTATCTGAAGAGCCTCTTACGCCGATGAGCACTGCTTTGCAAGAACTTCATTGGACTGAGCCACCATTCCTTACAAAGATAATAAATGAAGCTGCCCGTTCAATTGATAAGTATGTTATTTAAAATTTAATTATGCATATTATAATTATCTTTAATGTATTTTTTAATTTTAGCATGATAGAAGATTTAGATTTTTATGTTTATCGATTCGACGGTTATGGAAAGAACTTTATCAAATCTTGCAAAATGAGTCCGGACGCCTATATCCAAATGGCACTACAACTGGCCTACTACAAGTTGGTTAAATCACTAGAAAATTTTCCATTCCTGAAATAATTATAATTGAAATTGCAGATTATACGGTAAATTAACATCTACGTATGAAAGTGCATCAATTAGAAGATTCTGGAAAGGACGAGTGGACAATATTAGGTCAGCGACATGGGAAGCATATCAGTGGGTATCGGCGATGACACAACCAGAAGAAACAGGAGATCCTTTAATCCCGACTAAAAGAGTTACGTTTAGCCTCGTTACAGTATGTATTTAAATAAAGCTTTTGCATTAAGTAGGTAGGCTCTAGTTCCTCCATTTCATAAATTTAATCATAATCTTTGTTTAAGCATGTACCTTAAGTTATCCTAATTTTTCCCTACATTTCATTTTACATAACAGCCCAGTTAAGCATAAAACTACGTCGTTAACATCTTTTTTGCACACAGGATGCCGAAAAGCTGATGCTATTTGACACAGCGGCTAAAAAACAGACAGATATTATGATCGAAAATATACTTGGCCAGGGCATCGACAATCACATGCTGGGCCTTAGAGAGCAATCGCAGCTGATGAACGTCCCAATGACATTATTCAATGATGAATCATATAAAAAATTTAACCATTTTGCTTTATCAACAAGCCAGGTAATTATTTTTTTAAATTAAAATATAATAAAAAATCTAAATAAAGAGCGGTTTTTCATTTAGAATTTGTTTGTTAAAAACAAAAAGTTGTATAAAATTGTCTATTAATTATTAGATTCTTATTAATTTTATATCTTTTATATCACTCAGGCAAATAATTTCTATACGATTCTATACTCCACCTTATCTATCATCAATAAATATATTTTATTGATTTTTTTTACAAGGGTTCGCAACAGCAGAGGTTATATCGACCCTTGGGGTGCCAGTGTTTTTGAAAAAAAATCCCATTTGTAAGTAAGTCTGGCTCAAATGCATGGCCGCTGGATTCGAACCCAGGACCTTTAACTTACAGTGATGAGCGCCGTGTCAATGCATAAACCGTTGTGGCCACTGACACCCCATCAATAAATATAGATTTATTAACTTATTACACTTTTTAAAAAAAAATGGAAATTCTGTATGTCAGCACATAACCATTTTATGAGATGTACAAAACTTTCTCCATTGCCTTGATTTTTATTGAATTTGCATCCAGAATGGTGCAGGTCTTTTGCATTACTTCCTGTCTCGGTGTCATAAAAAATAGAAAGGAAACCGTTTGTTATTGAAAATTATTGATTTTGTTTGTACCTAGATATCATTCCAGAAGATTTTTTTTTTTATTTTTAATTAACTATGGCTATTTTGCCAATCTCTTCGATTTGTTTCGTGAACTCCTCTAGTTCGGTTGGCCCGGGTAGTCGATGAGTGTGGTCATATTAACGATGATTTGTATGATAAAAAATTGATTTTTTTTTTTAATTTTTGGTTAAACTTGACAAAGGAAAGATCATCATTAGCTTCTGTCATGGCTGACCTACTTTCCCAAATCCCAAATGTCTCATTTATTAAGAATGGTTTAATACGCTTTATTCAATGGCAGGCTCAGACTTTTAGAACAAAAATACAAACCTCTCATTAGCAAATAATATCATTGAAAACTATTTATCATTGACAGGTATAAATTATATAATGTACAACTCTTTTTTCCCATCTGGTAAAAGGGTTGTTTCAAAGTGAACAATTCAAAAGAAAATTTTACTAAAGTAAACCAATAGAATATAAATATAAAAAAAGAACTATAAAAGAATCGATTAATTGATTTTTAATTTGGAAAAGAAAAACATGTTCAGTACAGTCTGATTATTCAATTTTCTCCCTCCTGCATGGAAAAATTCCTTTTTCCTAAAAATGTTACACATCAAGACCCGCATGCAGGTTGGGCTAGTTCAGCACTGAATGTGTTAAACGCCTAAGTCACTCATTTATTATACAATAATTAACTTTTGTATTACATCCGGCCCGGAGGACCAAAATGTTATGAACTAGAAATATCGAGACAATCAAGAGGAAAGCATGGGTGTATAAATATATTATAAATAGATCAAATTAAACGTATTCAAGTTTGAGTAGTGAAGTCCATATTATGCGATATTCGAAGAATGCCCAACAGGGCCCTGAGGAAAGTCTAAATGTTCCTTGATTCATTGATCAACATAAACTCCCTTTTATGCAACTAAAATAAAACTTGTTTACTGAGCATAAACGAGAAGAAAATTTTTATAAAAAAGAAGAACTATAAGAGAAAAAGAGGCAAACAAGTTTTGCAAAATGTGGATAACTACGAACTAACTTCGAATCCTAGCATGATCGCTTGCTCTATGGAGCATACATCATGCTAAACACTGTTGCTAAAGAGTTACATTCATTACTGGATGCAAAAAAATTAAATTAGCATGCTACTAAAATGAGAAGACCTTCATATTATCTCGAACAAAATTGACTCGATAATGAAGGAAAACAAGACCAAGAAATTGAAAAAAAAAAAGAAAATGCAATAAATATGACTAGTTTTGGTAAAAAACTCAACTAAAAGTTTGATTTTTTTTTGAGAGGTTATTGTCTTAGAAGGGGATGAATTTTTTTTCAATAATAAGACAAATCTGTTTTAAAAATGTATCATTGGTGTAAAAAAAGTTTTCATCATCAACAAGAAGGATTTTTCAATTAAGAATTTCATTTTGAAAAAATTGAAAGAAAAAACTAATAGAGAAATTACGGGGTCATCATCAGGTTGAAGGAGTTACAAGCACAACTCTTGACACTGCGTTGATGGTCGATCGGCGATTCATGTTGAAAGACGTGTTTGTAACTGCTTCAACCTGATGATGAACTTTTAATGCTTGAAGTTCAGAAAGTTGTAAACAACAAATCTATGAATAGAACCATCATGTACAAAAAGTGAAACTAGTATAGTTCTGAAAACAAATCCAAGAGGGTGACAAAAAAGCCAGAGTTGATAGTGGATCGGAGAACACATGTTGAATCAGCAGGTCATAAACTGGATCTGGCTATACTCACCGATGCTACTCAAATTTGTTTCAGCTTTGTGTTTCTTTAGAAGTTGGAGGAGCCAGAGTTATACTTTATATAAAAAAAACCTAGATTTTTTTTAATGAGAGTTCACAACAGCGGAGGTCATATCAACCCTCAATTTGCTGGTTTTTGAAAAATTTGAAAAAAAGCCCTTTGTAAGTTTGTTGGGTTTGAATGCAGGGCTTGATTCAAAATCAGGACCTTTACCTTATAATGATGAGCACTGCCTATTTTTTGTGCCTAAACCGTTGCAGCCACCGACGCCCCCAACTACGTATATATCACCATTTTAAATTTTTCCATCCATTCCCAATAATTGAAAGTTTTTATAAGGTTCACCCGGTTTCATTTGAGGACCCAGAGTTATACTTTATATAAAAAAACCTAAATTTTTTTTAACGAGAGTTCACAACAGCAGAGGTCATATCAACCCTGAATTTGCTGCTGTTTTTGAAAAATTTGAAAAAAGCCCTTTGTAAGTTTGTTGCGTTTGAATGCAGGGCTTGATTCAAAATCAGGACCTTTACCTTATACTGATGAGCACCGCCTATTTTTTTATGCCTAAACCGTTGCAGCCACCGACGCCCCCAACTACCTATATATCACCATTTTAAATTTTTCCATCCATTCCCAATAATTGAAAGTTTTTATAATATTCAATTAATTAAGGTTTTTTTAAGTTGAGATAAAAAAGTGTCACGAGTGGGATTTGAACCCACGGCCTTCGGCTTGATATGCCGCTACTCTACCACAAGCTATCGTGACCTCGATATCTTCAGGCACTAACTTCCCATCTCAACCCCACCTTTTTGAATAGAAGGTGACGATAGCCCAAGTGGTAGAGTAGCGGCGTATCAAGCCAAAGGTCGTGGGTTCGAATCCCACTCGTGACACTGACTTTTTTATCTCAACTTAAAAAACCTTAATTAATTGAAAGTTATTAATTGGTCAAGCGGACCACAAAAAATAGTGAAGTTTTTATAAGGTTCACGCAGTTTAGTTTGATGTTGTCTGGACCTGTCTACTTTATTTTTATTTGTTTTTTAGTTCAGTTTGTCTTTTTTTCCTTCTAGTAATCTAGCATTTTTTAAATTAATAATATTTTAAGTTACACATTTTTAAATTTTTAGGTGGCTACAAAAGTTGGTTTCATGGGATATGGACCAGTTGTTCCAGATGGCTACGGCGCTTCTTATAACATCTTAGACGATTCTGTGATATTCTGTCTGTCTGCTTTCTATTTTTCGGAACTCACCAGTACGCCCAGATTCGCGCAAAGCCTTGAAGAGAGTCTCAACTCGATGCAAACTTTATTGCAGACCAGGACTTAAATTAACCAAAGGCCTTTTTAAACATTCTAACCCTTTTTGAAATGTAATCATGATCGAACGAAGTCTGCTCGTCGTACGGGATTGCTATTGTTTAAGCTTTATACAAAACAAATCGCTTTTTTTTTTATATTTTATTAACCTCAATGTGACAATATCATACTTATTGTAGGTTTTAAACAATGGCAATTTTTTGTTTTTTTTTTAAATAAAAATTGCATAAAATTCCGTGCAATTTTTTTTTCTTTTTTGTGTTAAGGGAAATGTAGTGTATTACTTCTGTGATTGTTACGTTACCAGACAAGTTTTTAATTATTCTCTTGTTATCTTTATAAAGAGTTTATTGCTTGATAAATAAAATTTTTAGAAGTGTTGAGAAATTTACAATCTATATATATATTTTGGAAATATAAATGTTAACATTATTGTTTATATTATTTTTTGTTTTTATTGGATTAACATTTACATAATGTAAATGTGACCAAGAAACAATACATATCAAGAAACATATCATTAGGAATATAAGACAATTAGATGTTAAGAGCTAACAAAAAAGAAGGTTCATTTCGTGATAAATTAACGTAAACATATCATAAAATAGAATCTGATTATTTTATTAATATATTAATCATGAAATTTGCCCTACCAGAGTGGTATTAGATGTAATACAGTAATTAATAATCCTGTTGTTATAAATAGAGAGATTTTTTATTCGTTCAAGTTTAAAGTATTTATCGTTCAAAAGTTATGACATTTCATAGTTTTATTTTTTATTTACGTTAGATTTATTTTGTGAATTATCTTTGCCCGCAGCTGATGTGAAAGCTTGTCACATCGCAATAGTTTTCACGAGGAAAAACCCAAGCACCGAAATGTGTGTGCTGTTAGAAACTATAGAATAGACGCTGTTTAGGCAGATTGCACGTGTATTAGCAATAGTACTTTAGTCAAGAGTGTAATAATTACTCAATAGTATTAAGGAAATGATACATATCATTGACTATTATAACCAAAATTGAATGTTTGCTGTGAGAAAGAGTTAATTTGAGTGTTTTTCACATTTAAAAAAAATCGTATATTGTATTTACTTCATAGATAAGTCACCAGTACAGAGTTTATGTTCTTTTTGTTTCAAATAATGCATAAAAAATAAATGCTCATAACATTCTTTTTATTTTAAAATGAACTGCATTTAAAATAAACGCAATTTAATGTTCATAAATCCTTTAATCCAGCATACATGCAGCCATTATTGATAAAAGATAAATATTTAATATTTATTAATCTATTTATCAATAAAATTGTTCTATTATTCCATTGTTAAAAATTAGTGGAGATATTTATTAATTTTTGCTAGTAATTTTGATAATTGGTGTAAAATGATCTCTGTTTTTTCTCTAATGCAGTAATTAATCATGACTGTCATTTTAAAATCTTGACTTCAATTTTCCTTTAATTCACTTATTTATTTTGCAAAATGTTTAATTTTGTCATAGTTCAATTATAAATATGTAAATAATATAAGTGGATTAAAGAATATTTTCTAAACAGAGTAAAATTAAAGAAACTATGTTTATTATTTTTTTTCTTTTATAACGTAATTTAAAAAAAAATTCAATAATAAAATCGGTACAAAAAAAATGTATTTTATAGGATAATTAACATAATATATAATACATATCATTATACAATACGATATTAGAAAAGAAAGCTTTGCGAGATAGTTTTATTAAAATATTTTATCGCCTCAATAAAATATCAAGTGTATAGTTAATAATTAACATTAGGTTAAATTGTGTAGTATTTAGTGACAGTTACTTAATGATTATTTAAAGATCGTGAGACACCAGTCATGATTTATAAATAATCATTAGGTTAAAAGATTAATATTTTTAATATCATCATATATCGTATCTGAAATGTAACATCCAAGTATAATTGTTTTTCTATAATAATAAAAAAAAATTGAGCCTTACATTATTATATAAAATACTGTAATTTTTTGCGTGTTTTCATGTCTAAATGTTTTTTGCGTTTTCTATATATTTCGTTCGTTTTGTTTTTTTTGCTGAACGCAAGATTTTCAACTTTGAAAATAGAAATGTTTAAAAAAAAAGTTATAGTTAGAAGTAACTCTCACTCTGTAGTGAGGCCCACACAGTATTTCTTGTCCAATGTGGAAAACTGCCCATAAATTTAATGATAAACAAATTCGTATGGAGAAAATTGATGTAACAAAATAAAAATAAAAATCCCGCACTGTAATGCTTTGACAATTGCTCAGAAATTATGATTGCCTTTGGTGTGAATTATTCCCTTAACTAACAAGTATCATACATAGAATATTAAAAAAAAAAAAGATAAATGCTTAGATTAGTGTATTTACCCTTGATAATTTATTGTGTTAAAGTAAAACAATTTTTGTTTTAAATGAAAAAAAAATCTAATAATATGTACATTTACTCTAATCATTATTCTAATAGTAAAAATATATTACAGTATTGCATTTTTGAAAAAAATACATATCAATTTATGGGTTTATTAACATAAAAAAAAATATATCTAAAGTGTAGTAGGTGCAATTTATCTGAAAATTAATGCGTGTTAGTAAACATTAAAAATATTTCTTATATGTCGTTACTCTGTGAGTAGGAAAGGCTGATCAAAGAGGACTCACAGGTTATAGTAAGTCTGAAAATAAACTTTTTTTTAATATTTATTTCAATGAAAGTGAAACGAACCAGATTCCTACTTATAACATTATTCATATTTCAATGTTTAAAATAAAAACTCATTTAAAGTGTTATTTAATAAACTAGTAATGTTTAATTCAAAGTATGACCATTCCAGTGTTTTTTAAATAACCAAATTTTAGTAGGAATTCATCGAAGAAATTGTACCATGTCTTTTAAAACATGTTTATGTGTTCATGTTATTGTTGTCAAACCAGTTTGTACTATTCAATAAATGTTTTGATGTCAGGTAAATCCACTGTTTATATTTATGTCACCACTTTCTGAATAATTAAATCGCAATATGCGAAAAGTACAGCAAAGTGAAATTTAAAAAAATGTAATGTTAAAACTAGAAATTTTTGGATGTTTAAGCAATTTATAATTTTAGCTGTTGATTTCAGAAAGCGCTTTGTCCAACGTAGATATTAAGTGATCGCCATCTCCCTTTGTAAATACCATGGGTGGCTTGAACTTGAGCACATTGCGATAGGGGCCATCAGTGCTTAGCAGGATGCGTAGTTCTCTCAACCTGCAAAAAAATTGAAAATATAATTATATAGAAACAACTTATATAATAGGAGTGGAGAAATAATCCATTAATAACATTTCTAGCACTATTCACTTTTTTTTTTTTTTTTTGCCAGGGAGGAAATTGTGAGGCCATTGGTGCTTTATGGATCTGTCGAGAGATTTCGAGACTAGGGGGTTGTGTTAGGGTCCAGGGTTTTATAGAGGCATCTGTCGACTTCCTGCAGTTTGTATGGGGGGGGGACTTAGAGATAAGAATAGGGATAAAAGAAGTGGCCACAAGGCCTTCTCGACCTGAGTAGATTTATTGTGCCTGTTTTTGTAACTCGCTGGCCAGCTTCAGGTTGTTAATCAGCCTCCATAGCCTTGCCAGTTGGAGTAGGATCTTGCTTGTGTTGTTCCTGACCTTGTTGCAAGAACCTGCACCTACTTGGGGGGATTTAAGGCCTGGATAGTAAGGTTGGATACTAAACAAGCTTAGGCAATGGTTCAAAAGTTTTTGGACTGGAGATGACTGAATTCTTTGGAGGTTTGACCGCTTGGTTGACCTAGCTTTATTCTGTAGTAAGTCTTTTGTTGATGTAGTCACAAATAGCATACGACATTGGTTACTGAAAGAGAAACATAGATTGGAAGAGAGGTGATGTTGAGGTTAATTGTTGCTGAGATTTGGTTTCGTTGCGTCTGATCGTTTTTTTCTTGAACCATTCTTTGAATCAGAAGCGATGGTCCTGGAGGTTTCTTAAGGCCACTACTGGGTCTGGGGATGCTGAAAGGAAGATGGTATCTTGAATACTGTATTGGTATTGATAGTCTGCAGTGTATACTGGATAGAGAATGGAACCAAAAATGTTGCCCTGTTGAACATCCACTTTGGCAAAGTTGGTGGGAGAAGGACACCCCATTCCTACTTGTTTGTACCAATAGGATTCTAAAATGAAATAATAAATGGATTGATGTCCTTGAGTTTCCAAAGTGAGTTCAAATGTTACAATCAAAAAATGCCTGTCAATTTTCACAGCATTCTTGCGAGTATACAATATTTACCACCTTGTGGCACTGTTCGATGGTTGAATATTGCCTGAATTAATGGGATGATAGGTGTTTCAATACATGGATAAAATCTGAAGTAATTGATTTTTAATTTGGAAAAGGAAAACACGTTCAGTACAGTCTGCTTATTCAATTTTCTTGCTCGTGCATGGAAAAATTCCCTTTTCCTAAAAATGTTACACATCAAGACCCGCATGCAGGTTGGGCTAGTTCAGCACTGAATGTGTTAAATGCCTAAGTCACTCACTTGCTATGCAATAATTAACTTTTGTATTATATCCGGCCCGGAGGACCAAAATGTTGTTGAGACAATCAAGAGGAAAGCATGGGTGTATAAAAATATTATAAATAGATAAAATTAAATGTATTCAAGTTTGAGTAGTGAAGTCAAGAAAAAGAAAATTAATATTAGTTTTGGTAAAATTAAACTAAAAGTTTGGTTTTTTGAGAGGTCATTGTCTTAGAGGGGATGAAAATTTTTTCAATAATAGGACAAATGTTTTAAAAATGAATCATTGGTGTAAAAAATGCTTTCATCGTCAACAAGAAGGATTTTTCAATAAGAATTTTATTTTGGTAAACGTCCAATCAGAAAATGATATAGCTTTAGACTTAAAGAAAGCTAACAAACTGTCTCCAAGGCTTGAAAGAAAAAACTAGTCGAGGAGTCATCATCAGGTTGAAGGAGTTACAAACTCATCTCTTGACACTGTGTTGGTGGTGGATCAGCGATTCATGTTGAGAGACGTGTTTGTAACTGCTTCAACCTGATGATGAACTACAATTAATTAAGGTTTTTAGTTGAGATAAAAAAGTCAATGGCACGAGCGGGATTCGAACCCACGATCTTCGGCTTGATACGCCGTTGCTCTACCACTTGAGCTATCGTGACCTCAATCCACTCGGACACTAACTTCCCATCTCAACCCCACCTTTTTGAATTTTCCCTCCTTTTTGCCATTTTGAATCCCGCTCGTGCCATTGACTTTTTTATCTCAACTAAAAAACTTAATTAATTGTAATATATTAATTGGTCAAGCGGACCACGAAATTAGTGAATTTACTGATGATGAACATTTAATGCTTGAAGTCGAGATAGTTGTCACAAATCTGTGAATAGAACCATCATGTACAAAAAGTGAAACTAGTATAGTTCTGAAAACAAATCAAAGAGGATGACAAAAAAGCGAGAGTTGATAGTGGGTCGGTGAACACATGTTGAATCGGCAGTTCATAAACTGGATCTGGCTATAATCACCGATGCTACTCAAATTTGTTTCAGCTTTGTGTTTCATCAGAAGTTGGAGGAGCCAGAGTTATACTTTATATAAAAAAAACCTAGATTTTTTTTAACGAGAGTACACAACAGCAGAGGTCATATCAACCCACAGTTTGCTGCTGTTTTTGAAAAATTTGAAAAAAGCCTTTTGTAAGTTTGTTGGGTTTGATTCAAAATCAGGACCTTTACGTTATAATGATGAGCACCGCCTATTTTTTTATGCCTAAACCGTTGCAGCCACCGACGCCCCCAACTACCTAGATATCACCTTTTTAAATTTTTCCATCCATTCCCAATAATTGAAAGTTTTTATACGGTTCACCCGGTTTCGTTTGAGAACCTAGAGTTATACTTTATATTTAAAAAAAACCTATATTTTTTTTAATGAGAGTTCAAAACAGCAGAGGTCTGCTGGTGTTTTTGAAAAAAATCCCTTTGTAAGTTTCTTACTATCTTATTCTTGCGGGTGTGCAATATTTACCATCTTGTGGCACTGTTCGATGGTACAATATTCCCTTTTGAGTTCTAAAAATAGAAACAATTTATTTTTGAACATATTTTTAACATGCTTTATGTAATAAAAACAAAAGTAGTAAATGCCATATTTGACATAAAGCATATAGTAAAAATGTAGTGGCTATTTTTCATAGTAATTAAGAATAAAAGAGACCTATTATTGCTTATTTCTTTCAATGAGAGATTAATAATAAAATGCTGTGTTTGATACAAATTAAAAATATATAGACTTTTTTTAATAATTGAGAAATAAATAATACAGAATGTCTCTACCTGGTGACCACAAGTCTTGCTTTTTCAGTTGCTGGCTCCTTTGTAACTCTATTAGATACCAACTCGATACCAATAAATAAACCATGGCCTCTCACATCTCCAATTATAGAGTGTTTTTCTTTGAGTTTTGTCAAACCAGCAAGCACGTATTTGCCAACTTCGTAAGCATTTCGCATTAAATTGTCTCTCTCGACGACTTCCATGACAGCAAGAGATGCTGCACAAGAGACAGGATTTCCTCCAAACTATAACATACCTATTTTAATAAAATTCTCAAAATGTTTAAATTTGTAAACGTACTGTGTTGAAATATTCTATGTCGATTTTTTTAGCTATTTCATCTGTTGTGATAACAGCAGCGACAGGATGCCCATTGCCCATAGATTTGCCTATTAAATATTGTTTTTAACTGAAGCAGTATAGGAAAAATGAAATCTATGAAGTAATAAATATTAGAAACCATTTAATAAATGATCATACCAACTGTGACAATATCAGGTACAACCCCTTGCGCCTGAAATGCCCAATAATTTGTGCCGACTCTTCCGAATCCGACTTGGACTTCATCAGCTATGCAAACCCCACCGGCAGCATGTACTTGTCTAATATTTCGTACATTGTGAGATTTAATGATTGAGTTTTAAAAGAATCACCTACTTGTACACGTTTTTCAGGTAGTTGGGCGGAAGGATGATCTGTCCAGCGCAACTGGGTGCCGACTCAGCAATAAATGCCGCAATCTTCCTGCCAGAATTTTCGGCGTTTTTAATTATGTCAGCTACATCCTGGGCATATTTTCCACCCATTGTTTCAATACTTTCGTTACAATATTTTCCCCTGTAAGCATCAGGAATCGGCGCCTAAAAATAATAGATTTGTTAGCATTAATTAATATGAACAGAATTAAAAAAAAAACATACCACATGGACCCATTCTTTTTTTGGGAATTGCCCTGCTTTAAATTTATACGGAGAAATATCAATCAATGAGCTTAAATGTCCATGATATGCACTAAAAAAAAATTAAACATTGAAATTAAAATAAATTTTACCTTTATTATCCCTGATAATTCAAACACATTTATGGATTTTTTCCTTATTCTGTAAATCTGCTGTGATAAGTGAAACGTCAAAAAAATATTTAGAATCTCTGGAATAATCAAGCTCCAGACAATCATTACAAAACAATCAACTTGCAATTAACACTGAATTTTAATCAATTAAAAAAACCACTGCCTATAATTAATTAACAAATTGTTAATTTACTAACTATTCTAAGCATATGATATCCTGTTGTTTTGTGTATGCCCGGGCTATACGTAGGGCCAGATCATTTGCTTCAGATCCAGAATTTGTGAAAAAGCAAACTGACAAATGCTCGGGGAAAGTGTTCGATAGCCTCTCAGCGCAGAGTACAAGATTGTCATGCAGAAATCTGTTGTTAGTGTTCAAAATTGACATTTGCTCTGCCGATTTCCTGACTACTGTGTCATCGCAATGTCCAACTAAAACAAAAAAAAAAAAAAAATACAAATTCATTCGGATAAGAATTTATATGTATCGATAAATTGTTCTGACGATAACAAATCTTTGATTATTTTTGTTTTAATTATAGTGTGTTTATTGCTATTAGATTACAAACAAGTCATATTGAAATATCGTTCGTTGAAAGAGCTTACCATGAGCCACGTTATTCAGACAATCCAAATATTTCTCCCCTTTCTCATCATACATGAACTGCCCCTTGCCTCTCGTAATTTTAAGAGGGTTCGCACGGAAAAAGAGTTCACATGATTCCCTGGAAAAAAAAAAATGAAAATGGTATTTCGTTCACTATTCCATATATTTTTACAGCCATTGGAACATCAGTTGAAAAATAATCAACACTCATTTCTTTGTTAAATAAAAGAAATATTGGCCACAGGTCGTAAAGAAAAGGTCTAATATTTAACTTGCAAAATCATATTTTTTCACAATAAAATTTCATATTATTTTATACCTTTGCATGTGCAACATCATAAAAATCCATTTTATTTTTATAAAAGTTGTTAATTTTTTTTAATATGAAAAACGTGATTTTCGTGATTGTTTGAACAAAAATAATGCCTATTGTTTGTCAATCTAGGCCAGAACAGTTTATCTAATTATCTTCCTATCTGAAAGAAAGAAATAACAAGGGGAATTTCATATTTGGTTATGATATATATTTTGAGTATTCAGCATACGAAATTTCACCTGAATTATTGTAAACATTTTTTTAAATTAAATTCACTAATTTCGTGGTCCGCTTGACCAATTAAATCATTACAATTAATTAAGGTTTTTAGTTGAGATGAAAAAAAGTTAATGGCACGAGAGGGATTCGAACCCACGACCTTCGGCTAGATACGCCGCTGCTCTACCACCTGAGGTCATCGAGGTCACGATAGCTCAGGTGGTAGAGCAGCAGCATATCTAGCCGAAGGTCATGGGTTCGAATCCCTCTCGTGCCATTAACTTTTTTTCATCTCAACTACAAACCTTAATTAATTGTAATTTTTTTTAATGCTTGACAGGCTGTCTCAAATTATAAGCAGTTTGAATTGTAAGAATAAATTGGAAAAAAAAAAAAAGAAAACTACGAGATATTTCAAAAAGCAACATATTTTTAATAAAAAAAAAAAAAATTACAAAATTATGAATGTCATAATTTTTGTACAGTTGACACAAAATGTTAAGATATTAAAGCTACTTAAAAATAATATAAAAGCTCCAAAATTATAAAAATTGGGTAAAAACAATTTTTACTTTTATCATCTTATTAAAAGTTATGTCTATATAAACTATGCTCCCAAACAAATTATTATCTAATATGTAACGGTATAAAACCATAAAAATATATTTATCATGAAAACAGTTCTATTTCATTTCTTGCCCTGAGATAAGATTAGGCATGAGTTTTATTACAATAAATTATAAATCAAATTTATGCAATACAAAACATGTTTTATTTTTAATTTTTCATTCTTTATTCTTTTTTTTCTTACTACCATACATTAATCTTAATATTCCTTTTAATATAGCCTGTTTTTTTATAAAAAAATTAATATTTATTATTATTTAAAATAATCCGGTCAGTTATTTATTACTAAATAAATATATGGATTATTCACTACGACTCACCCAATATGTCTTTTCCGTAATTTTATTGTATCACTTTTTGGCATTTGTTCCAGGGCTTCCATTGTTTACGGTTGAGAATCAAAACGATGCTAACCTGTTTATAAATAATATTGGAAACGATTGGTACTCATAAAAATTTTTTCCTCTCCTTATATAAAGAATATAAGAGAAGAGTGGGAGATGCGAGATTATTTTCTGAATAGTAATCAAGATAAGAGGAGATAAAAGTGAACTGAAGTTTAAAAAAAAAATCTATTCTTTTGTTGAAAGTAGAATAATATAAAGCTAGATAATAAGGAGCCACGTAATTAATTATAAGTTCTCTATAAGTTATCTATTTTCTGGTGATAAAATTCCCTTTAAAAGATCTATTAATTTTTTTTTTTTTAACGTTCAAACAATGTTGTCTAATTTATAGGCAATGCTATTTTTATGAGGGCTGTAAACATGTCCAAACAGTTGTATAATTTCATTTAGGTGTTATATCCAGTTGAATTGAGATAGTTATTTTTCCTATGTTCGTAATACTGTCATTTCATGTATCAATGATAGAAATTATGTAGGCTCAGAATTACCATTTATTTTATGCAGAATTTTTCCATCAAATTAAAAGTTTAAGGGATAATTATCTTTAACAAACGGACCAGATTTCCATAATGATTCTGCCAATCTCATATAAATTTTATTTATTTTATAAGACAATAAAAATATATTATTTTATTGTAAAATAGATACTATGAACCTTTTTTTTAATGCTTATTGGGGGGATAAAGTATTGTGAAAAAAAAGGCCTGAGACGATGGTGGGAATTGAACCCATGACTGCAGGGTATATGAACTTTTGAGTTTTGAACACGACAATTTTAAATGTCTGAATAAAAAAAAAGTGCATAAAAACAGACAGAATCTTCAATTGTCGGTCACCTTATCTTTGTTTATATTTTTAAATATTAACTGTAAATATTGTTACAAGCTACTCAAGTGTGTTTCATTTGACCCATAAAGTAATTGTTTAATAAATTAATTAGTTTTATCAAATAATTGCTAACCACTGCAGTTTTATTTAAAATATGTACATTTGCAAAGTAATTTTTTTTTTTTTGTAATTGTTGACAGTTATTTTCTACTTAAATATACAACTTTATTTGCATAATATTATCAATGTGGAAACGTCGATAGGCAAGATCAGCTCTCACGTATTAAGAGCATTGTCAATAGACGGACTGTAGAGGACCTGACTCATAGAAGACGAGCCATCCTCACCCGATCAAAAATAACCTAGTGAGGTTGACATACAGACACTTAATTTTGGGCCAAAGCCTGCGTCGGTGTCCAGTATGTATAGAAAGGTTGCTTTGTGTTGAAGGGCATTCCTTGGCTCCACAAAGAGAGCATGTAGGAATGCCACTTGATATACTGTTCTTGAATCCAGCAGTGCGTTTCTAGGTCTCTTGTTATGATTTTTGGATGAAACAGGGCTGTTCTACTGTATATAATACATCCAAGTGCCATTGGAAAATGGCAAAAGGAGGGAAAACTCATAAGGTGGGGTTGAGATGAGTTGATGTCCGAGTGGATCGAGGTCACGATAGCTCAGGTGGTAGAGCAGCGGCGTATCTAGCCGAAGGTCGTGGGTTCGAATCCCTCTCGTGCCATTAACTTTTTTTCGTCTCAACTATAAACCTTAATTAACTGTCATGTATATAATACTTTACAGATATCTTGTCATATCTTTCTTTATATATGTTGAGACTGAATGTATTTATTAGCACGAATGTGGAGTTGAATATTGAGTACCCCATTCACCATCATTTAGATTAGTTGTATAATAATTGTAGTACAAAGTAGGTAAATAGTGAAAATTGAATTTAAGAGAGAATGAAAGTGTGAATGGTTTTGGATGTTGAAACTGATTGAAACTTATTTAGTGTTACACCTTGTCTTTCTTTCTTATACGTACCACACTCAATCCCACAGCTCCCTTCATTGTCCCTAACCTGTGCAATGTTTTTTTTTTTTTTTTTTTTTTTTTTTGTGTGTGTAAGGCCTAACTTGTGCTCCATAAATGGGGCTGGGTTTTGTACAAGCTTTTTCATTGGAACTTGTTTGCAAGCTCCATACTTCTTCCATAAATGGGCTTTATTTCTTCACATTTTGGTCTTTATTTGATACTAAACAGATTCAAGTCACCTTCTGCTGGTCCGTAGAACATGTGGGTGTAGAAGGCAAAAGTAAAGCAGACAATGTTGCAAGAAAAGAAGCACTGATAGGACCTGAGTCCTTTGTGGCATAGGATTCCACATTTTCAATGAGTAACTTAGACAAAAGTACAAAAATAAAAAAGGTAACAATGGAACTCACTCATTGGACGCAAACAGTTCAAGAAGTTTGTAGTAAACTTTGGAAGAAAAAAGGTAACGTAATGCATTAAAGGAAGTGGGAAAAAACTGTGAATCCTAACAGGATTCTTAACAGGACACTGCAAACTAAATGAGCATCTGAAGGAGAATGGCATAACCTTACTGCAGGTGCAGATTTTGTAATGAAGGGCAGTAAACACCAATACACCTACAAACTGTGGTGCTACACTTGCCCACAGGAGGAAGTGTTTTGGGACTTACAATGTAATCATAGAAGAGATTCAATCACTGAAACCAAGCATACTAATCAAATTCCTTGATGAACTCACTGGTGTGCTATAAGCACAGAATGAGGGATACAACAGCTCTCAAAGGGAGCAGTATAATGTATATATACCTTAACTGATACATCTGAATCTACCCCAAGTGAAATACATCGAGATTCAAGAGAAATTAAACCTAGTTTCTGCAGCAGGATGACAGTGGGAATAGGATGTACCCAATTTACTGCAGCCGATCCATGTAATGAATTTGTGATGAATTTATTCTAATAATTTAATATAGGTATTGTAGGATGGAGACCAGTCTAAGGAGCAGTATTCTCATAGGGAATGGACGAGGGAAGTGTATAGGAAGGATTAAAATCATAGTAAGGGAACTATAGGGTAGATTTAAGTCTATTAAAAGATATTGCATTTGTTATGTTGAGGGTCATATAGTTGTTGATGCACAACTTTTCAATGTTAGTTTGCACTATAAATAAACAGTCAGATTCAGAAGGAATTCTATGGAATATTTTGAGGTTGTCTGCTAATAACACAAAATGAGTGTCATTATGAGCACATGCAATATCGTTAATGAAGATACTAAATTATAAGGGACCTAAGTTTGATCCTTGGATGTATTGTATAAATGTCGTGACATTTGGGCTAAGTATATAAATGACCTGACTATTAGGCTAAGTATATCAACGACCTGACTTTTGGGCTAAATATATAAATAACCTGATTTTTTTGGCTAAGTATATAAATGACCTGACTTTTGGACTAAATATATAAATGACCTGACTTTTGGGCTAAATCAGAAGTCCAGTGATTAGTTAAATCAAATCCAGCCTAGAAGTTTTCTACCTTTTGAGAAAGTGTGTGTCATTAAGAGCACATGCAATATCGGTAATGAAGATATTAAATTGTAAGGGACCTAACTGTCATCCCTGGATGTATTGTATAAATGACTTGACTTTTGTGCTAAGTATATAAATGACCTGACTTTTCGGCTAAATATATATAACCTGATTTTTTGGCTAAGTATATAAATGACCTGATTTTTGGGATAGATATATAAATAACCAGATTTTTTTGCTAAGTATATAAATGGCCTGATTTTTGGGCTAAATATATAAATGACCTGATTTTTGGGATAAATATATATAACCTGATTTTTTGGCTAAGTATATAAATGACCTGATATTTGGGATAAATATATAATTCACCAGATTTTTTTGCTAAGTATATAAATGGCCTGATTTTTGGGCTAAATATATAAATGACCTGATTTTTGGGCTAACTATATAAATGACCTGGCTTTTGGGCTAAATACATAAATGACCTGACTTTTGGGCTAAATATGTAAATAACCTGATTTTTTTGCTAGGTATATAAATGACCTGACTATTAGGCTAAGTATATCAATGACCTGACTTTTGGGCTAAATATATAAATGACCTGACTTTTGGTCTAAATATATAAATGACCTGACTATTGGGCTAAATATATAAATGACCTGATTTTTGGGCTAAATATGTAAATAACCTGATTTTTTTACTAAGTATATAAATGACCTGATTTTTGGGCTAAATATATAAATGACCTGATTTTTGGGCTAAATATATAAATGACCTCACTTTTGGGCTAAATATATAAATTACTTAACTTTTGGGCTAAATATATAAATGACCTGACTATTGGGCTAAAGATATAAATAACCTGATTTTTTGCTAAATATATAAATGACCTGATTTTTGGGATAAATATATAAATGACCTGACTTTTGCGCTAAATACATAAATGACCTGACTTTTGGGCTACATACATAAATGACCTGACTTTTGGGCTAAATATATAAATGACCTGACGTTTGGGCTAAGTACATAAATCACCTGACTATTGGGATAATCACCTGACTATTGGGATAAGACAGAAGTCCTGTGATTAGTTAAGCCACACCCAGCCTAGATAAAGTTTTACCTTTTAAATGATATTTAATAGTTAAATATTAATAATAAATTATGAAATAAAAAGTCCGTTGGAATATCAAAAAGCCCGCTATTGCATTCCAGCCGTCAGATCGTGTGCATGCTGCATGCACTCTGCTTTACTGTGCTCTGTGTCTAGTGAGAGAAGCACAATTTTTGGGTGGAATATTGTTTATATTTTCTTTTTTAAATGAACGTTTCATGTTAGTTTAATGTTCTATGCTTCCGGTCTTTGTTTCGAACGTTTTACAACACTTTTCAAAGCGCAGTACCAGCTAATAAGCTAGATGTCACAGCATAAAATACAACATATTTTAATATGCGTTTTATATAGTATCGCCTAAAATATATCCGACAAGGTTGGTATTTTTATTTATTTATATTTTTAAAATAATGTATATCTATAGATATTTACACTAAATTACTTTTATAGAAAAATGTTATTATAAAATATAAAAATGCTTGGTATACAGTGTAATTAGTTTCACAATGAGCCTTGATAGAAGAAAGTCCAAAGTTAAAATAGATAAATGTTATTAACTTTCACACAAACACAACCAATTTTCTATATCATAAACAAACCAACAGACTAGAAGGAACTAAATTCAATATTAAAACATGATAAGGATAAATGAAGCGGCCACAAGGACTTCGGCACCTCGCCCCAAGTAGATCTATTGCACTCCTGTAATTTTTATAAATCAGCTTCAGG
Organism: Cimex lectularius; assembly: GCF_000648675.2. NCBI lineage: Eukaryota > Metazoa > Arthropoda > Insecta > Hemiptera > Cimicidae > Cimex > Cimex lectularius. Next base: position 641,763 of record NW_019392721.1, on the reverse strand, counting down.
TTTGTAGTCAAATAGCTCCCAAATAGTCCCACAGCCTTTCCGTCAGCTCCATAGTGTAAATCTTGCTTGATTCCTATCCTAATCGCAAGAATCTCCACCTATACAAAAACATATAATGTGTTCTGCGGTCTCCTCTTCTTCCTGGAGTTGTCTGCAGTGTTTCTTCTGTCAGTACTAATGGAGGACTACACGAGTCCGACAAGGATCCTGGTTGTGTTTTTTTCTGGTTTTTTACCAGTAAATCTTTTGTAAATTTGTGGATGGCCCTTTTTTAAATCTCCATGTACCTCATGTCTGAGTTGTTCCAGTATATTTTTGATTAAGGATCCATTTTTGTGTGTGCTTTTTTGTGGCAAGGTGCTAGGGTTCAGGACCTAGGAAATTCATATTGACTCCTTTTTTGGCCATGTCCAGTTTCTCATTTCCTGTATGTCCTGAACGCCCAGGAACCATGCCAGGGTCAGGTCATCGGTGACTGCTGCCATGGATTCCATACAATTACATAAACTTTGTCTTTACCGCACATGAGGCTGTCTTCTTAAGTGCTGCCTGATGTCAGAGAAAATGGCGTTTTTTTTTTTTTAATTTTGCCTTTGTAACTACATCCAGCCACGTCTTCAGATTGGATAGTCCAACCCCCAATGGAGCCGAGCGGCCACCAGAGCCGACAGGAGGGCACCAAGAAAATGGCTAGTAATATTTTCCTAGTACATATTTTTATTTCTCTGCTGCAGTGTTCAATTGTTATGATTTCACATTAAAAAAAAAAAACCTAAGTGTAAAGTATTAGGATTCATCCTGAAGCTCCTGTGTTTCTACCCGATTTTGAGCCGTTATTATGCCAGTAGGAATTGGCAGACATTTCACGTAGTTTATTGCTTAATTTTTGACCAAGTGTTTGTTGGCCGGTTTAACTATTTTTTTTTTTTTTTTACCTTAAAACTCAATAAATTAACTGTAAACTACATTCATATTCAATTAATTATTTTTTTAATGTAAGGTCTTAGTTGAGATAAAAAGTCAGTGTCAGCGGGATTCGAACCCACGACCTTCGGTTAAATATGCTGCTCTACCACTTGAGCTATCGTGACTTCGATCCACTCGGACACTAACTTCCCATCTCAACCTCACCTTTTGAATTTTCCCCCCTTTTTGCCATTTTTCAAATGTGTAATCTATTTGATTCTCAGCGACAAATGAAATGACCATGGAGAGCTTTAGTGAAGATATACTTCATTTTAACTTATTAAATTCACTAGGTTTCGTGGTCCGCTTGACCAATTAATATCTTTCAATTAATTAAGGTTTTTAGTTGAGATGAAAAAGTCAATGTCATGAGCAGGATTCGAACCCACGACCTTCAACTTGATACGCCGCTACCACTTGAGCTATTGTGACTTTGATCCACTCAGACAACAACTCTCCATCTCAACTTATAACCATTTAAATTTTCCCTCCTTTTTGCCATTTTCATATGTTCATATTATTAGAATAATTCTAATTACAAAACAATTTCAACCGGTCTGATGATGAGCCAACCAACTAAAATATAGTAAAAGAAAGACATTGTTAAACTGGATCCTCAACTTTTCAACATCAAGGGCATGATTATTAGATGTTTTCTTGATTTAGCGATGATTGTCTACCTGACTCAGAATGTTTTATTAATTTGAAAAAGACGGTTCTCACAGATTGGTTTTGCAGAGATCCATATTTCGAGTATTAGTCTGATGATGAGCATGATTAGAACCATCCTTTTCAACTATTGACTCCTGCCATCAGCGTCCAACTTGTATTTCCATGGTATCTGGTTCTGGGTACGAATCCCGACGAAATGGTTGTAATGTGGTTTGACCCATTGTCTATGGCGCCCAATGGGCTTGACATTAGCTCCATCATGATCATTTTTTCTAAGCATATTTATGACAGACTACTTTTGGGTCCATGACCATATACCTGTCAGAAAGCAGACAATTTTTTTTAGTTTCTATATAAAGAGGAAGTAGGCACTAGATCAATTTTTTTTCTAATGTTATTGAATCCTGTTAATTTATTTTTTGCAAAAACTTCCATTGTTTTGTATCGTGCTGCTTGTTTCAACTTTTTTCTGCTAGTAAATTTTATTTATTATCATTACCTTGTAGTAAAATATTAAATCCTGTGTTTAATTGTGCTACTGTTGTTAATGCAAATTAATTTAAATTTTGCAAGATTTAAAGCGACCAAAGAAAAGTAGAGACTTATTGGTTTTGTGATGGGCTCGATACTCAGCATGGTCATTAGAATTTCTGATCCTTCCCAGGAAGACTAAAACATTTCTAGGATATTAAATTCACTAATTTCCTGGTCCGCTTGACCAATTAATATATTACAATTAATTAAGGTTTTTAGTTGAGATAAAAAAGTCAATGGCACGAGTGGGATTCGAACCCACGATCTTCAACTAGATACGTCGCTGCTCTACCACTTGAGCTATCGCGACCTTGACCCACTCGGACACTAACTTCCCATCTCAACCCCACCTTTTGAATTTTCCCTCCTTTTTGCCATTTTTCAAATGTCGTGTAATCGGATTTGATTCTCGGCTATAAATGAAATGGCCACGGAGAGCTTTAGTGAAGTATACTTCATTTTTAATTCATTAAATGCACTAATTTCCTGGTCCACTTGACCAATTAATATATTACAATTAATTAAGGTTTTTAGTTGCTCTCCGTGGCCATTTCATTTGTCGCCGAGAATCAAATCCGATTACACGACATTTGAAAAATGGCAAAAAGGAGGGAAAATTCAAAAAGTGGAGTTGAGTTGGGAAGTTAGTGTCCGAGTGGATCGAGGTAACGATAGCTCAAGTGGTAGAGCAGCGGCGTATCTAGCCAAAGATCGTGGGTTTGAATCCCGCTCGTGCCATTGACTTTTTTATCTCAACTAAAAACCTTAATTAATTGTAATTTCTAGGATATTTTATTACTGTTGTTTCATTCAAATCTAAGAAAAATTATGTTCTATACATAAAAAAAGTAAATTTTTGAAATCTTTTTGCTAATGGTAATGTAGATTGTGTTCTTTAAAAAAAAAAAAAAAAACCTTTTGTCTTGTTTCAGATGGGTTATGCGTATTGTGATAATAAGTTATTAAAGTATGACGAGGCGTGTTTGACAGTGAATAATTTTCAAACGAACATTATTAAGTTATCTAACGTCAGTTTGGAATGTTACGAGGTCTGTAAAAACAATTTTTCACCTGTATTCGATTTGCTTAAGCGCATAATTAATCTTTATTTTTATTTAATTTCAGTGTTTGCCGCAGCTTTTCCAGCACATCGTTCCCACCTCGTCCAAATCTATTATTTATTCGACAAGACATCCAACCGTTTTTAGTTTAATAGGCAAAAATATAAATTTCAAGTTAGCATAAGTAGATTATTTGAGATTTTCATTTTATTTTATTTAATCTTTTTTTTACAGTACAATTTTCACGTTTGAACAGCATGGCCATTACGGGCTCAATGTTTCGAAAAATGTTGACTACTATGTGATAACTCCTCCTCCTGAAAATGTTTATAAACGTAAACAATTTGAATATGCAAGATATTTTTTTTTTATATGTAGTTTTAATATATTTTATTTTTTGTAGCGCTGTGGAGTGCTGGTATTTTACTACTCGTCATATTTTTATTATACGTGATAGGCGCTTGTAAATCGTTTTATTCTCGCCTTTACTCCATGATAGTCCGGCCGAGCGTTATTATAAGAGATGCTGAAAATGTAATTATTGCAATTTGTAAGAATGATTTTTTTTTCTGTCCCGTAAAAAAAAATCATGAATTTGTTTCTCAGGACTTGGGAGTTTCAAGAATGTTCGACTCAACCCCGCTTATTAGCACGTCTTCAATTCCGGAAAGTAGTAACAGACGAAACGCTTCCGTGGATACGTTCAGAGGGTAAAACATAAAAATAAAGTTAGCTAGAATTCATACTTGAACACCTGGGCCGCTGAATATGGGCTTGAATGTAGCCAAAGTCCCAGGCTATTTTTATATCCAGTTCTTTCCTCCAATCTAAATCTTCTATCATTTACGATTAACAATTTTCATTTTTTTTGCTTCTGTCCCACCATCAAGAACCTTAGGATTATCCTTGATCAAGCCTCATCCCAAATTTCCTGCCGCTGCTTCTCGCACTGCTGAAAATGAGTTTAACTTGAATGTAAAAAAATTCCACATTTTATAGTCAATTATAAATTTTTCTTTTTCATAGTAGAGTATTTCCATTTTGTATGTATTTTTGTAGACAGATCTAATCTTATCAGGCTAGAATCTTTGTAAATTCATTGTATTGACAATTAATTATTCAAGTCCAATTTTTTTTTTTTAATTCATTCATAAATTTTGAATTGTAATTTTATTTTTTAGCATTACTATAGTCCTGATGCTTTTTGTCAATTATGGTGGAGGCAAATATTGGATATTTCAACATGCTGAATGGAATGGGATGACTATTGCCGATTTAATTTTCCCATGGTAAAAACTTAAACTGGTTGTAATTATTTTTATAATTTATTTAAAATAATATTTCCCTCTAAGGTTCGCCTGGATCATGGGCGTTAGCATCGTTTTGTCTATATCCAGTCAACTGAGACGGACGGTGCCCCGATCGGCAATCTTTAGCAAAGTTCTTCTCAGAAGCTTATTGCTAATTGTTATCGGGCTTGCACTGAATTCTTTCAATAATAACAACGTGAACAAATTGCGATTTCCGGGCGTTTTACAGAGACTTGGACTGTCTTATTTTATAGTTGCTTCTCTTGAGACGATGTTTTTACAAGCGCAGAATTACAATGTGAGTTTATTTTCAATATTTTTCTTTCAATTAAAAAAAAAATTACTTAGAGCGTTTAATTTTAGTTGACAAGTCGATTGAGTCATATCAACGATATAATAAATGGCTGGGTACAATGGGTCTTCATCATGACGCTTGTCGGTATTCACAGCTACATTACATTTAACGTTGAAGTGCCTAATTGCCCCAAGGGTTACCTTGGACCGGGAGGACTTCACGATAACAAAATCGCTATGAACTGTACTGGTGGAGTAGCAGGATATATCGATAGGATGCTTTTTGGGACACAGCACTTATATCAACATCCGACTCTTGCGAAAGTTTATTTTACCCATCAGCCCTTTGATCCAGAAGGCAAGTTTCATTGTATATAATTTTATTTTATCGTATAGAATATGTGTTGAATATTTCACAGATTTTAAGGTAAAATTTGGCAGCATAATAAACATAGCTTTTTACAGGACTTTTAGGAACTTTAAACATGGCATTTACTGTATTCCTTGGAACAATTGCTGGTAAAATTTTATTATATTTTGGCAACCAAATAACAGGACCTCCAGTAAGGTGGATGGCATTATCAGCATTGTGTGTAAGTTTAAAAAAAAAAAAAACGCTATTTTTTGTGGTCTGCTTGACCAATTAATATCATTCAATTAATTAAGGTCAGTGTCACGAGTGGGATTTGAACCCACGAGCTTCGGCTAGATTCACCACTACTCTACCACTCGGACACTAACTTCCCATCTCAACCCCACTTTTTGAATTTAACATCCTTTTTGCCATTTTTCAAATGTGTAATCTATTTGATTCTCGGCGACAAGTGAAATGGCCATTGAGAGCTTTAGTGAAGGTATACTTCATTTTAACACTAGTTTTCGTGGTCCGCTTGACCAATTAATATATTACAATTAATTAAGGTTTTAAGTTGAGATAAAAAAAGTCAGTGTCACGAGCGGGATTCGAACCCACGACCTTTGGCTAGATACGCCGCTGCTGTACCACATGAGCTGTCGTGACCTCGATCCACTCGGACACTAACTTCCCATCTCAACCCCACCTTTTGAATTTTCCCTCCTTTTTGCCATTTTTCAAATGTCGTGTAATCTATTTGATTCTATTGACAAGTGAAATGGCCATGGAGAGCTTTAGTGAAGTACTTTATTTTAATTAATTGAATTCACTATTTTTCATGGTCTGCATGACCAATTAATATCATTCACTTAATTAAGGTTTTAAGTTGAGATAAAAAGGTCGTGGGTTTGAATCCCGCTCATGACACTGACTTTTTTATCTCAACTTAAAACCTTAATTAATTGGAAAAAAAATTAATTTTTAATTTATTTTTCTCATTCCAAAGGGTTCTTTTGCACTGATACTTTCAAATGCTTCGAAGGAAGGCGGTGTCATTCCAATTAATAAAAACCTATGGTCTCTTTCTTTTGTATTCGCCACGTCCTGCCTTGCGTTCTTCACTCTCTGTATTCTTTACATGATAGTCGATTATTTTAAAAATTGGAACGGCTCGCCATTTATTCAAGCGGGTAAGTGTTCGTCGTGTTTTTGTAAATTGGATAAGTACAATGAGTTGTTTCAGGGAAGAACTCTATTCTTTTGTACATCGGGTCCGAAGTGACGAAAAGAAGCATACCGTGGAACTGGACCCCAATTTCAATGTTGGATCACTCGGCAATTTTATACATGAATATTTGGTCGACGGCATTATGGATTCTTATCGCTATTTTTCTCAACAACAATAACATTTACTTAACTATATAAATGTTATTTAGTGTCACAGGTTGTTCATTTCGTACATATATGAAATGTTATACTATTGAACTGTACTATTTTTGATTTAATTATTTATATATAAATAATACTTTTTTTTTAAAATTGTAGTATGAAGAGAAATAGTTATGTTAAATACAATTAATTATTACAATCATACAAAAACTTGTAAATGATGACTTTATTTTTTTGAACTTTCCCATTAATGTTAAGGTGCGTCTGCAGTCACAACCTTTTAGGCATTGTCATGGCGCTCATCACTGTAAGGTAAAGGTCCCGGGTTCGAATCCAGTGGCCCTGCATTCGAACCCAATATTTACAAATGGGCTTTTTTTTAAACACAACCCCTGATATGATCTCTGCATTTGCGAATCCTTGTTTAAAAAATAATAATAATAATAAGTGTGTAGAGATTAGTGACCGTTAATCGATAGTTATTCAGACATCATGGGTTGTGGACCGCATCTCACGATATCTGAATAATAATAAGGTTAAATGTATATTGCTTTCATATTAAGCAGCATAAAGATGAAATTGGGAGACATTAAGAACTATTTGAAAATCACTTAGAAACATGGAAAAGAGTAAAGGTCCGATAATAAAGCCTTGAGGTACACCAGCTCTAAATGAGAGAGAAGAGGAGATAGAATTTGAAGCTTTAACTATCTGTGTTCTGTTGGACAGATAGGAGGAAATGAGATTTGAAGCAGTAGATTGCAAAAGCATACAAATCTGGGCTCTAGTTATAATAATAATTAAATTCACTAATTTCGTGGTCCGCTTGACCAATTAATATATTACAATTAATTAAGGTTTTTAGTTGAGATAAAAAAAGTCAATGGCACGAGCGGGATTTGAACCCACGATCTTCGGCTTGATACGCCGCTGCTCTACCACTTGAGCTATCGTGACCTCGATCCACTCGGACACCAACTTCCTATCTCAACTGCGGCGTATCAAGACGAAGATCGTGGGTTCGAATCTCGCTCGTGCCATTGACTTTTTTATCTCAACTAAAAACCTTAATTAATTGTAATATAATATTAATGTTTTAAATCTGGTTTTTCACTGTTCCAACTGCTATGCAGTTTTACTTTCTTGTGTTTTTATTTTTTTATCTTGTTATTTCACCCCGAGGGTTTCACTTTTTTCTGAAAAAAAAGAAAAAATATAAAAACAGTGTGGCGCCCGACCGATTATTTTACTTTTGGAGACGAAGCGGCCACAGGGAAAAAAAATCTCCATTGAGCTCTAGGTACCCGGCAACCGGCTGAATTGCCAACGATCCGGCGAGGAACCGGTAACAAGTTTTCAGTGTTCCAACCATTATATATATTTTGACAAAAAAAATTTTTTTTTGAAATAGTGAACAAAAAAACATGTTTTTGAAGTGTAGAAAATAGAAAGTTTTGTTTTATGCAAATTAAAAAAAATATATATATGCATACATACATTGTAAAGCTATGCAGTAATTATATTTGATATTTACTATATTAAATGTAATATTTATGAATGGAGAAACACCCCTGTATCCCTTAAAATCAGAACAGGGGACCCAACAACTGTCTCTTTATGCTAGATGCTGTCTACTCGCTCCTTGTAAAGGGCTAAGGAGGTTTGAAGCTTTAAATCATACCAGTATGAAGCTAAGTAAATAAAAATATATAAAAAAAGGAAAGCAATAAAAATTTGAATGACATTTGTATTATTGTCTTACATGTGTTTATTAGAAAATATAATTTTCTTAGTGGTTTTCAGTGTCCCAACTAATATGAACATTTTGACAAAAACGAAATATTATTTTTAAAATAATTCAACAACAAAACATGTTTTTCGTGTGTAGCAAATAGTATAGTTTTGTTTTATGCAAATTTAAAAACAAATATATGCGTACATACACTGTAAAACAAAACAAAAATTTGACAAACAAAATATGAACTATTATTTTGAAATATTTAAACATAAAAAAATAGTTTAAGCAGATTAAAGAAGATTAAATTGCTTGTAATTATGTAACATTCATTAGGAGATTAAAAAAAATTTTATGCAAATTTAAATATTTTGGAAAAAAGGCTACTAGATATTTAAAATGTAAAAGAAAATCTGCGTGACTTTGATATGATTTATAATTTGTCGATATAGTGTACGCAGAATAGTATATTTTATTGTAATATCGTTGCATAAATTAATTATTTTTATTTTTTAAATATATTCTACCTGATAATCCGAAAAAGCCAACTGATTCTTAACGATTCCTCCTGTAACCCTGTGTATGAACCATAGTTGAGGTTTTGTCATACTGTTTTGTTTTCTTTTATGTTGTTTGGTCGATAGGAGTTAAAGTGACTAGTTGAAAAACAATAAAAACTTGAATAAACTACATATTTTCTAGTCAATATATTATAAAACATTATGGGGTAAGTTGAATGTATTCTTTTTGTTTTACTATCTTTTATGGTTTAATTTTTAGGATTTTATAGTAATTACTAACATAAGTTTATTTTTCATTACTGGCATTATTAGCAACATTTCAAAACAAAAACTAGGTAAAATTTAAAAAATAGGCATGATCTTTATATATACTCAAAGTCAAAATAAATTTTTGTTTATTTTCCATGATAAAGATTAACTTATATACCTATATATTATGTTAATAATCCTTTTACAGACTTTAGATTAAAAATATTAAAAAAATATGTTCAATTTTGTCATTTTCATAGACAACTTCTTGAAAATGTTCTTTTCAATTAATTAAGGTTTTGGTGGAGACAAAAAAGTCAGTGTCACAAGCAGGATTCGAACCCACGACCTTCGGCTAGATACACCGCTGCTATATCGCTTGACCTATCATGACTTCGATCCACTCGAACAATGGGAAGTTAGTGTCCGAGTGGATCGAGGTAACGATAGTTCAAGTGGTAGAGCAGCGGCGTATTAAGCTGAAGATCGTGGGTTCGAATCCCGCTCGTGACACTGAATTTTTTATCTCAACTAAAAACCTTAATTAATTGAATGTTATTTTGTACATTGTGTGTATGTTTTATGTGCTTACATGTACGAATCCAAGTGTTCGAAAAAAATTTCTTTAATTTAATTGGTACAATGTGTGTTTATATTCATTATAAATTTATTTTAGTTTTTCTTTTTCATTGGTAGTTTAATTTAAATTATAAGTTTATCGCTTATATTATGCTCTCATAGTCAACTTAGCCATTATGTTCATGTCCAATAGTGGTTAAAGAAAATTATATATTAATCCATTTATGTTTAGAGGTCTAATTGACCATTTTAATTATTTCAATTAATTATTAGTTTTGTGTAAAGTCTCGGTTGAGATGAAAAAGTCAGTGTCATGAGCGGGACTCGAACCCACGATCTTTGGCTAGATACGCCGCTGCTCTACCACTTGAGCTATACTGACCTCGATCCACTCGGACAACTCCCCATCTCAACGTACAACCTTTCGAATTTTCCGTCCTCTTAGCAATTTTTCAGAGTGGGTTTGTGGGTTCAGCGGCGTATTGAGCCGAAGGTCGTGGGTTCAAGTCCCGCACGTGACACTGACTTTTTCATCTCAACCAACACCTTACATAAATAGAATAATTAATGGAAATGATATATTATAATTATTTTGTACTAATCCATATTTGTTTAGTGGTCATAATTGACTGTATTAATTATTTCAATTAATTGTTCTTTTTATCTAAGGTCTTGGTTGAAAAAGAAAGTGTCATGAGGGGGATTCAAACCCACGACCTTCGGCTAGATACGCCGCTGCTCTACCACTCGAGCTATTGTGACTTCGCTTCCCATCTCAACCCCACCTTTTGAATTTTCCCTACTTTTCTTGAAAAAGTTAATTGGTTTTTTAATTTGTTTCCTTGATGAAACAATAAATTTAAGTAAAAAATTATTTACTTTTTTCTTATCAAAATCGTGGTGTTCAGAAGATCTCACTGAGACAACAGATGCTTTGACCAATGACAGATATTACAAGTCTCAAGTCCTAGGGGGTCATGTTTTACTTGGTTGGTCTACAGAGGTCTAAAAAAGTAAAGGTCTTATAATAAAGCCTTGAGGTACACCAGCTCTAAATGAGAGATAATAGTAGGTAGAATTGGAAGCTTTAACTATCCGATTTCTGTCAGACAGATAAGAGGAAATGATATTGAAGCAGTAAATATGCAAAAGCATCTAGTTATAATATTAATAATGTTTTAAATGTGGTTTATCATTGTTCCAACTCGTAGTCAAAATCGTAGTTTTATATTGAGATCTCGCCCAGACAGATGCATTGGCCAATGACAGACATTAAGTTTCAAGTCCTAGGGTGTCATGCTTTACCTGGTTGGTCTACAGAGCCTATTATAGTCTATTGTATGAATAAAATGTTGATAACTTTGGAAAATGTCAAAATGCGACAAAACGCCAAAATTTGGATTTTTCTAGTCTTCTAATTTCTCGATTTTTTACATTTGTTAACCTTTTCTTATGGTATAAACTGTTTATTCTGCCTACTCTAACTAACAGAAGGTATTGTATAAATAGAACGTTGATAACTTTGGAAAATGTTAAAATGCGACAAAACGCCAAAATTTGGATGTTTCTCATCTTCTAATTTATTGATTTTTTTACATTTGTTAACCTTTTCTTATGGTATAAACTGTTTATTCTGCCTAGTCTAACAGAAGGAACTGTATAAATAAAACGTTGATAACTTTAGAAAATGTCAAAATGAGGCAAAACGCCAAAATTTGGATTTATCTCATCTTCTAATTTATTGACTTTTTACATTTGTTAACTGTTTCTTATGGTATAAACTGTTCATATCCTCAGTACAATATGAATAAAATGTTTATATCTTTGGAAGATTGCAAAATGTGGCACGTATGGGGTGTTTTTTTTAGGACAGACACAAGCATTCAAGAGAATTTGGCATTTGAAAATTCTCTTCAGACTAAAACGGTCCAATCAGTATTGCCCAATCCTTAATCTAATTGGTCACTGCGTCAAAGTGGCAACGAGTACCCAAAAATAGAATGGATCCAAGCTGGTGTACCACAAGGATACATTCTTAGTCCCATCCATTTTGTTTATGCTGCCAATTTCTTCCAACTATCTTGTCAACCTGTCAAGCAAAAAATACTGCATGTACAAAACCGAGTCTCATATTTGCCACTGCATCCAGGAAAACCAATAGTTTATCAAAGATTGGTGCAAAAAATGTAAAATGAAATTGAAAGAAAATAACTGCACCCTAAAACACTTTTTTGTAAAAAAAAAAAAAAAAAAAAAAAAAAAAACGCCCTAGACTATAAGCTAACTACAAAAAATTACTGGCATCCTACAAGTTACGTTTACACTCAAATGTCAAACCTGCCTACCAGTGTACAAAACACTCATCACGCCAATTTTACGTAGGCTGAGGGCCAAATCATCCAGCATCCAACAAATTCAATCTTTTCAATCTAAAGTTATCCGTCGTATCTTCATTGCTCCCTTCATCATAAAGATATTAAAATTCCTTTTGTGAAAGGTCTTATCTGAAAATGCTTCTTCAATTTCCAGCCTAAATCATCCCTCCAACCTAACCCACTAGCTTCAAAAATGGCGATGGCCTTGTGACTTCTATCTTAACCGACCCAATTAAGTAAAAGAGCATTCCAGCAGAATCCTCACGTGAGCTGAAGCAGCAAGAACTAAGAAGACTTCTTGGAACAAAACAGACAAACAGAACAAAAATAATAATTCATCATTTTTGCACATTTGGACCAGAACTGTGTGGCACCAATCCATCCAATATCCAACCCATACAAGCACTCAAACCAAAAATCCTCTGAATAATTCTCCAAGCTTCCTACTCCTCTAACTTCAACTTACCTTTGTTCAAGACTTCCCGGAGTTTCACCCCCTTCCGTTCAAGCCCTCTCTTTTATCTCACAACCTTTCAATATTCTACGACGCTTTATCCTCCCCCTTTCTTTCAGCTGTCAGAGTATCAGCCAAGACTGGTTTCTCAAGATTTGTCCTCAATGATCAGCACAAATTGTCTGAACACTCCATGATACAAACAATATACAATATAAATACATTATATTTTCTTGTATTCTAGTCTTTACCTTTTGTGCCCTCGTTTTCAGATTTTAAAGGTTTGGTGGTTCACAGTGAATTAACCGGAAATTATTTATCACTGTCATTTATGATGATTTGTCAACTCATGCTGGAATCTTTATCAAATAAAAAACTGAGTTATCTCTAAGACACTAATGTGATAATTATTTTGTCTGAATTTTTTTAAATTAAATAACGTTTGGTAAAAAAAAAATAATAATGGAGCGATTATTTTCATTTTATTCTTCAAATCAATTTTCTTTATGTAAGATGCGGTCTGATGTAGGTTGCAGAAAAACATTTTCTTTATCGTGCCAAGTTTTGATCTTTATTGACAACATCTTCAGGGCCTGGGATTTACATAGTTTAAATTTAACAAATACATGTAGGATGTGAAAAAAATGAATTTATATGATGCAAAATATATTTTTTATATTCAATCAAAGTATTTCTACTCACTCAAAGTGTTTGTTTTCTGCATTTTATGTTTATATACGTTGGCTTTTGAAGGGGGGAAGGAAGTCGGTATAGAAAGAGATTTTTGTATGAGTCGGCTTGTTTGAGGTAAAAGGAGCTGACGAAGGGAAAAAAAAACGGTAATGGTTCGGCCAGATTGAATATAAAAATTATTTTTTGCATTGTATAAACTCACTTTTTTCCACATCCTACATGTATTTGTTAAATGTAAACAATTTTTGTAAATCCCAGGCCCTGAAGATGATCTCGATAAAGATCGAAACGTTGGCTCGATAAAGAAAATGTTTTTCTGAAACCTACATCACACCAGATCGCATCTCACGATTAACAAATAACGATCGACTAACGGTCACTAATCACCACACATTTCATGTAATTGTTCATGATTTTAATTTAGACCATTTACTCTTTTTTCTAGGTCAGAGGCGAACATTATGGATATTGTCGCAAAGGAGGAAGCTGTGGCGGAGTTGAGGAAGAAAGCTTTCCAGGAGGAGCTTGTCGACCTGATGGAAAGGGGCGAAGAAGCGAGGAAAATAGAGGAAGACATGAACCGCTTCTCGATCGCTGAAGACCTAAGCGTATATAGGCAGTTTAAAATTCGGCCCGACATCGAAAACAGGTTCGGAATATTATCACAGTTGAAAATTTACAATTAAAAATTGATCATTACTAGGTTTCAATCTGGCTACGTAAGAGAAGAAATACAAGATGTGCTTCATACTATGTTGAAAGATAAGAATTTTTCCGAACAGGACCCTGGCGAATTGACAAAATTAATAGCGAATACTATTCGAAACAGGATCGGAGGTAAAATATTTGATATAAACTATTAAGCACAATTTTTTATTATTATTATTTTTTTAAACCTTAGGCTCAGGCAAATTATACAACCGTTATAAATTAGTCGTTCATGTCGTTCTGGGAGAGCATAAAGGAGCGGGCGTTAAAAGTGGCGCAAGGTGCCTTTGGGATCCGGAATGTGACACATGTGTTACGGAAAATTTCTTAAATGTAATGATCATAAATTTCACTCTGTTTGACAATAAAAAAAAATTGTTTGTATTTTTCAGGACAATATGTTTTGCGTAGCTACAGTTTTTGGAATATTGTTCTACTGAGAAAATTACCAGTTGATTATTATTGTGATATGAATGGCACAATTTTCTTTGATAATTGTCATGTTTTATAAATAAATTTGATAGCCAAAGATTATCGAATATATTTTATCATAGTTAATTAACTTTAACTATTTTCTTATCTGAATGACTCATGGCTTTTTTGTATTTATTTTCTAATTAAACTTACGAAGCAAAATCACAATGAATAATTTTTTTTTACTAGTGACAATTTCTGTAGCTCGATCATCTCTGGTCATTCTGTTCTTGCACATTTTGTCTCAGGAGTATTTAAACGAAAATTCCAATTTATCAAATAGTACAGTCCATTCATTGAAAATAGTGCAGATCGACCAGACTATCAGGTATGATTATGCTACTGGATCACCTCGCACACAGCACAATTTTTTTCTCAATAAGTTATTATAATGTATTTGTACATTAGAGTTGTGTAAATATAACAATTATTTTTGATTGTTTTATTTCAATTTTGTAGCAGCCTTTCCCATAAAACAATTTCCTCTTAAATAAAAAAGAAAAAAAAGAAAAGAAAATTGGTAAAATTTTAAAAATTATAAATGCTATTTTTCTACAAAACGGTGGTGGTTGACTAGGTCCCCAGATACCGGTATAAAATTTAATAAAAAGGTGGCTAAGGCATCCCAACCAATGCAATAATCTGACACTAAAAATGTGATTAAAAACGCGATTAAAAGGATATTGAATCAGTGGGCTGGATTGGTAGAAAAGTTCTTACAAATCAAAAGTCAGTGATATGTGGCCATCGAAGGCTGAATTGAATGAAAGAGACCCAGCTAAAGGTGTGAGTATTTTATTCTCAAGAGTCTCTCGAGAACTGTACTCGCTAGTGGATACACCTCTGAGAATACTCACAGGAAAGTAGCGGCTGACTGTCAGAACTGACATGTCCTGGCATGCTCTCTAGTCGAAACGCCTTTCTTCCCTCTCTGGGAGGAGCTCAGAATACAAAAATATTTCATGCTATGAGATACTCATGAAGCTGACTTTATGGCAGTGGTTCCCAAACTTTTTTGACCCATGTACTCCTTTTTATAGTCAATAATTTCCCACGGACCCCCAAGTGAAAAAGTAAATGCATAGTATAAAAATTACAAAAAAATTTTTGTTGAAGAAGTACTTATTGAAATTATAAATATATATAAATTATAATTACAATTAATTAAGGTTTTTTTTAGTTGAGATAAAGAAAATGGCACGAGCGGGATTCGAACCCACGATCTTCGGCTAGATACGCCACTGCTCCACCACTTGAGCTATCGTGACTTTGATCCACTCGGTCACTAAATTCCCATCTCAACTCCACCTTTTGAATTTTCCCTCCTTTTTTGAAAAATGGCAAATGGTTTTTATCTCAACTAAAAACCTTAGTTAATTGAAAGATATTAATTGGTCAAGTGGACCATGAAAACTAGGGAGTTCCCTACATAATTGAACTGAGTTATTCTTGGGCCCCACTTTCTAAAAAATGGTCAAAGTTTTTTTCGAAATATGTTCAGGCATGGCAGACATTTCCTGTCAAAATTTTACAGCTCTTCTTTAAATTTGACTCATCTCACAAAATAATGTGGAGTAGAAACCAACTACTCTCTCTCTTTCTTTCTCTCTCTCTCTCTCTCTCTCTCTCTCTCTCTCTCTCTCTCTCTCTCTCATTTTCTCACCCAATAGATTTTTTTATAAACTTAGCAAGTATTAATTCCAAGTTATCTAAATAGGTCAATGACCAAACTTCAATCACATAGATTAGGTCTGATTTGATAAAAACGTCAAATAATATTATCTTACAAGTGATGACATACATGTGACGGCCAAGTTGGTGGGTCATGAATTTGGACCAACTTTTTTTTGGTGATTCTAGACTTGAAAATATCAGACATATCTGTCATCACCTATCTTGTGAATAGGCCCTGACTTTACAAAAAAAAATTTTAAGTTGAAATTTTTTTTTAAATATTTTTAATTTGCCTTTCTACTTGCTCAAATAAACTATGTGAATATATCATTTTACAGATTTTTTAATGTAGATTGCAGTAAAGATGTAGTAAATGCTATAAAAGTTGATTAATAACATTTATTAGGTTTTGTGGTCTGTTTGACCAATTAAATTCTTTTAAATTAATTAAGGTTTTGGTTGAGATAAAAAAGTCAGTGTCACGAGCGGGATTCGAACCCACGATTCAGCTAGATACGCCGCTGCTCTACCAATTGAGTTATCGTGACCTCGATCCACTCGGACACTAACTTCCCATGTCAACCCATCCTTTTGAATTTTCCCTCCTTTTTGCCATTTTTCAATTTATCAATAACCAAAAAATTTCTACCAGCCAAATATTTTTCAAGTAAACTAGGTCATAATTTTTTACATGAAACTAATACGAAATTTTGTTTTAGCACATCTAGGGAACCCTAAATAAAAATATATGCGGAAGCCACTGAGTCTCCCCTAAATATCAAAATCGAAAATTAGCTGTGAACAAGATTATCCATTTGTACCAAAACAAAAGCCCAAATATGTCAAAAATAATTGCAATGATGGTAGAAGTTCAAACCGGCAAATTTTGGCTGCGTAAAAAATCACAACCTACAGTGTTCCTCCGGGCAGTATGAACTATATATATATATATATATATATACAGTGTTTAAAAGCAAAATAGATCCAATTTACAGATTTAGTATACCCACAGCTGTCACTACACCCCAGAGTAACGATTTGGAAGATTATACAAAATTCCCTACTTGGATGGCAGAGAAAAGGTTTTTGGCTAATGCCAGGGATATCCTCAAAGACCTGATCTTTACAAATGGGTCAATGATAGAGGGAAAGGTAGGATTTGCCATCTATGATCCTATACACAAGGTTAATAAAATGTTTTTACGGTTCACAGTATGTGGGGTGCTTATAAGCACAGAATGGGACGAAGGGAAACCACATGTGATTGTCTGGAAAATTTAAGCCACATAGTGATGGAATACCCAGAATATGATGAAAACCGACGTAAGTTCATTAAGGGAATTCAGTCTCTGGAGGGACTAACAAGGCCATTTTGTCTGGAGTCCCTTGAACTCCAGGCGTACAGACATGGATGACATATTTGATCTGATTTATTGCTTCTTAAAGGACTGCAAAATTGACTTATAACCCAGGGAAAAAAATTCATAAATTTATTGACCCCTGAAATTTTTTTAATTTTTGAAAAGTTATCGAAATATCTTATTGAAATGGCTATAATTCATGATTCTAGTGTTATAAAACGTTTAGATATCGACTTTTGTGGAAATTGATGAAAATAATTTTTTTACTGATAATTTTGACGATCTGCGTGACTGACATTCCTGGTGCAAGTTCTAACACCATTTTTCTCCAAAGCTGTTGGACCAATTTTTATGGTTGATAGTTCATTTTAACATTAAAATCAGACTATTATTTCCATAAAAAAATATGTTATAACGCTGTGTTCCTTTTCTTTCATATGGTCTGTTTGACATTAAAATCCATATAGATATTCCAATAACGGCTCTCAAAAATTTATATTTAGGGGTCTCTAGGGGTAACAAAATTTCATATTGGTTTCATGAAAAAAATGACCTAGTTTACTTTAAAAATATTTGGTTTTTTAATTTTTTTTTTTTGGTAATTGGTAAACCTGGATAGCTTTTACTGATTTTTATTGCAATCTACATAAAAATGCGTTTTTTTTGTTTTGTTTTTGTCGAAACCAGGGCTCATTCACATGAAGTGGCATGTCTGATATTTTGGAATGTAGAATCACAAAAAAAAAGTTCGATCCAAATCTTTGATCCAAAAACCTGGTCATCCCCTTGTTAGTTACCAAAGAATTGGATTTAGAAACAAGTAGGATTCTTATATTGTTAGATCTAAAATTTTCTTTTGAATAAAGTTGTCATAGTCAAGGCCAAATTTCTCAACAATTAATACCTTTGTTTTACCAGTATTGACGGTGAGATCTTCCACACAATATGTTATACCAGGAATTAGCAAAATAAACAAATCATCGTCAAGAGCATGAAATTTCTTCTGTTTTCAATATGAATCCTGCATATTTGGTAAAATACTTTATGATGTACACTATACAAAAAACAGAAATGGACTTAAAATTTCCCCCTGCATCACTCCTACCAACTGAATTTGTTGAATTTTTCATGAAACAGTCGATTGTTTTATGTAAGTTTTAAATATTTAAAAGTCAGTATTTCCTAATTACTAATTTCCAATTTTGTTTGCCATCTACCATTGGAACATTTCTGAGCAATCCAGTACATGATCATCTGACATTATCACTGAAAGTGCGTGTATGTCATCCTGTTAGCTTTTGTATAACTTTTTTTTTTAGCATCAAGGATTTCAGGAATATATGTTCATTCAGAATAAATTTAACTGCTAAATATTAATTTTTTAAAAATTGTAACCGTTTATTTTAATACTGAGGAATTTATTATAAATGTGATGTGTTTAACATATAAACCAAACAACATAAACAAATTTATAACAACAAAAAGCATCACACTATAACAATATAATATTAAACTTAATATTTAGACTAGAGTTTGTAAAATTGCTAAAATAAGGGTAATATAAAATTACCTTTTTATTTAGTAGGTAGTAATTCTATTTGAAAAGACATTTATTAAGTTGTTAAAAATTAGTCGTTTTTTCACAAAGCCAATGTCTAGTTCATAATGCATGATTCGTATGTCGGGATCATATATTTTATATTTATGAATGCATCTCTGCCACCATGCTTTTCCAAAATTTCCAGTGTTTCTTGTATCAGATCTTGAACATTTTCTCTTTTTTGCTGGCCATAGTCTATATCATCTCCGGTAAATTCGTTATAACTCTCTGAAAAAAGAAAAAAGAAAAAAAAAAAAAAAAAAAAAAAAAAAAAAAAAAAAAAAAAAAAAGTCAAAATAAAAATGAATACTTAAAATAATATTTGGAAAATTTAGATTCTGAGAACTTACTGCTTTGAATTTTCATGTAGTTTAAAGGTGGAAGGATTTGTCTGTAGTAAGGTACAAGGGCATGTCCTATTTCGTTTGAAGAGGATGCCAAGTCTTGGAGGACTTTTAGGGTTGTCGCTATAACTATTTCATTTCTTGTGTTGAGAGCGTCTAAAAAACAGTAATTTATATGACTGATTCAAAATTACAAAACCAAATACTGACTTTTGATCGGTAGGATGATCTGCGGGATGACAGGAAGTACTTTGTGAGGGCCTTGCATTAGCAAATCATGAATTCCATGTTGGGTAAAAAACGTGTAGGGATGCTCGGTTTCGGTGAGCCCTTCAAAAAACATGGGTAAAAAGTAGTGATAATCTAACTCAGATATGTTAACCTACAAAACCAAAACTTTGTGAATACATTGTTATTGAAAAGTTTGGGATGTCATGGATGAAGTAGTGATGCAATAAAAAAAAACACTACTTTAAAGTTTTTTTATTTCAATATTTGTTATTGAATAGCATTAACTTATAATAAAATGCAATTACCCTCCAAGATACTTTATAACCCATTTGGTCAAATTCCATAGAGATGGGTAAATCTCCTCTTTTGTAGTATGTTCTGAAGCATGACTGCCCAACGGGAAATGGTTTCCTAGGCTTGGACTTAGGAAAAGGCTGAACGACTGTGTTCTTTTGAAGGGACTGAACTGAAAACGGTGGTACAATCCTCGCATTTTGCTTTTTTTTCCCTGCCGAAGCTATGTATTCTTGCGTCAATGGGTAGCAAGTCTTGTCAAGATACTTCATCCGTTTCTCCATTTTGCTCCTTGGTAAATCCATCTTTCTTTCCAGTATATCTTACTTAACAACCTACCTATTAAACTTATTAACTTACACAAGCATAGTGGAATAATAAACATGTGTCTTTAAATAAACAGTTGTATTTTCATCACTTAGCAACCATTGATGTTATAGGGGTTTTCTTTTTAGCTATGAGGGAAAACTCTCAGTTTGAACTCTACACGACATGAACACAACCAAACAGAAAAACAAATTTAAGCACTCATTTTGTTATTTGTTCTGACCCAGGATGCCCAAATATCCTTATAGCTTAGGACCTGTAAAACAGAGTTCCAAAATTAATTTGACGTAAGCATATTTGCTTTAAGTTCTTCTAATGAAATAACTCACGTACACGATAATTATCTTTTCAGGCAGCGACAAACTGCAAAAAGCACAGTAGTCCCGTTAGGCAGTTACCATAGGGCTGAAAGCTACATTGAATCAGGGTTGAGAGAAAAGATAAAATCATGTAAAATTTGTTTATATAAGTTTGTCACATACTTGTGTAAGCTTAGTCTTCCTTCACGTAAAGCATAAATTTTCGCCATTCATCTTATAACTTTTTCTTATCCTCAAGTGAATATTATTAGGTGTAAAAGTTCAACCAAAAATATTACATATGGACTGTAAAAGCCACATTTTATTTTTAAACAAAACATTTGAAAAAAATATTAAAAAATAATCGTAATAAAAATAATTTTAAAAAACTGTTGGAATTATGTCAAATCTATACCATTTTTTCCAAACTTGATTAAAAACTAATATAAACTCGCTATTTTTTATGGTACGGTTGACCAATTAATATCATGCAATTAATTAAGGTTTTAAGTTGAGATAAAAAAGTCAGTGTCACGAGTGGGATTCGAACCCACGACCTTTGGCTTGATATGCCACTACTCTACAACTTGAGCTATCGTGACTTCGATCCACTCGAACACTAACTTCCAAACTCAACCCCACCTTTTTGAATTTTCCCTCCTTTTTGCCATTTTTTTATCTCAACTAAAAACTTTAATTAAATGAAAGATATTAATTGGTCAAGCGGACCATGAAAACTAGTGAATTTACTGATTTAACTTAAGCTGAATGAACTGACGCAAATTTGGAGTTGTTTCCTATGAATTTTGCATAATTGAAGGTGGCTCGGGGAAAATTACTGCTTCCGGTCCTTTTACTTACCACTAACAATTTAATTTGTAATGAAACAACTAAGTTTATTCTAGCTCTCTAACTAAGTTTATTATTAGCTCTCCGTGGCCATTTCATTTGTCGCCGAGAATCAAATAGATTACACGACATTTGAAAAATGGCAAAAAGGAGGGAAAATTCAAAAGGCGGTGTTGAGATGGGAAGTTAGTGTCCGAATGGATCGAAGTCACAACAGCTCAAGTGGTAGAGCGGAGGCATATCAAGCCGAAGGTCGTGGGTTCGAATCCCGCTCGTGACACTGACTTTTTATCTCAACTTAAAACCTTAATTAATTGACTAATATAAACCTTAAGTAAAACATAATTAATTGTACATAAAAATTATTAAAATAATTCTTGCCATACAGAGGGTGTAATGTCCCATGATCCACTTTGCAATTTTCTTTTCATACTAATTCAAATTTCATGGACTTTGCTGCTAGTTTGGCGAGTCTAACGCCCTAATCACAGCTCCCCATAGTTAATATTGACTCAATAAAATTAATTAGTCATACATGTTAATTTTTATACACTCTTGTGTATGCTAAATTTTATGCATCGAGATTGTTGAACAATTTGGAAAGAATATTTACATTATTATTCTGAATATTTTGATTTAACTGTTATAAAACTGCATTGTTAACTATAGTATGTATTCAAAAGTGTTTATTTATTTATTTTAAATACATAGTTTTAAATTTTATTTTCCCATTTAGTAAAAGAAGGGAAGGCTTCGACAATAATACCCCTGCTTTCCCAAAGGCTGAGTGTCATCGAACAGGAACTTAGATCGATCAAAAGTCAGCTCAACGAAGCCAATCACTTAATAAAGGAAAAAGATTCCGAGATAAACTACCTCAGAGCGCGGGTATCCGATCCGAAGATTTTATACAAATTTTGATATTTACCCGAGTGTTTAAATTGCAATGTTGCTTTTTCTTGTAGTTAGCTCAAGAGAACAAAAACTCAGTAATTAACAATGGACAACCTAAACTGTCTGATGAGGCCAAGAATGAAAAGGTGGTATATTTTAGCCAAATAAATTAATATACAGAAACTATAAAATAAAAAAATTTACAGGCGAAAGCTAAAAGTTTTGACACGAGTAAAGAGGTAAAAGCCAGACCTGTTTTATATTGACTTATTTTCTATATATAGCTCTTAAAAATTAAATTTAATTAATAATTGTAAATAGCGTTCCATAAAAAATGGTGAATCATCAAGCCCGAATAAAGAACAAAGACAACAAAAAGGAGAAATTCCAGTAAGTTAATTAGGATTGTTTGTATTAAGTAACAATATAATTTATATATAAAAAAAGATGCAAAACTCATCAATATTAAACAGCAACATTGTTTTCCAAAGTTTCTATTTTTCTACTCTAATAAATATTAAAATTCCGATTCCCTGGCATAGGATTTCTTGTGAGATTTTCGCTTTATTATCATGAGTCACCACATCACCCCTAACCAATCATTCGTATTTTCTAATTTTTTATACAAAGTGGATGATCATTTTTCTTGCCAGTCAATTTTCAGAACCAAAATCTGGAAATAAATCATGGTGGCAGGAGAAACTTGCAGATAATTATACTTATCGATAGCGTCAACAAACTGATTTCTGTACAACTAAATATTATTTACTGTGTCCCTCTTTTTTGTACTATTACTGTTATCAACTTTGACAGTTTGACCTCAAGTTCAACAAGTATGTTTCTAATTTTGATATAATTTTAACCGAACTTTGTAAAAATTACCAAGAGGTCATCGGCATATTAATGTATTTGTCAACCATTTATTTCCCCTTCTCAACTAAACTTACAATTTTTCAATCTGAATAACATTTTCTTCCTGTAAATTGCGCTTTGTGGAAATGAGCAAATAGTCATCAGAGTACATTAAAAAATTAATATTTTGACCATTTATTCCTACCTCCTTCTAAACATTCCTCTAAACTGTTTATGTATAATGAAAACAGTAGGGATCTAAGAATGCCCCCCTGCATTACTCCCATATTGAAAAAAATTAAAATATTCCAATTTTACTTCATGCAAATGATTTAGTATTCTGATAGGGGACCGTGATGATACTCAACTAAACTTACAATTTTTCAATTTGACAGGTTTACCTTCAACTTTTGTAAATCACAATGCGCTTCTAGTTTGAATAACATTTTCTTCCTGTAAATTGCGCTTTGTGGAAATGAGCAAATAATCATCAGAGTACATTAAAAAATTAATATTTTGACCATTTATTCCTACCTCCTTCTAAACATTCCTCTAAACTGTTCATGTATAATGAAAACAGTAGGGGTCTAAGAATGCCCCCCTGCATTACTCCCATATTGAAAAAAATTAAAACATTCCGATGGAATTTGGTGGGGTGCAGGGGTTTGCAGTACAAAAGATATTTTCTTGCGATATCAACATCAATAATAATAAAATAATAAATAAAATTTTAGGTTAACTGTTATGATAATGTGACAGGATTGTAGTTTATAGAGTAGGCATAAAACAGAAAAAAGGATATTTCCAAATTAATATAATTACAAAAATTTATTTATAAACAGCATTCCGTAAGAAATGGCGAGTCATCAAGCCCAAATAAAGAACCAAGAGATGCACAAATCAAAGGGGAAAGTCCTGTAAGTTTGTTACGGTTATTAATGTTCTCAAAAAGAAAAAAATTATACAGTGTAAAATTTGTTCCTTCAATATGCTTTATTCATAATCACATACAGTACAACTGGGTTTCCATTTATTAAGAAAAATTCAGTTTTAGGCAAATTTTTGACAACAAAATAAGAAAAAGAAATTTTTGTTATTAAAGATTACCAAGCAAAATTAAACCACATTTAATGTTCATTAATCGGTTATTTTGGCAATATTTTGTTCTAAAGAATAATTATAAGCATAATCTATAAAAAAAATATAATTTAATTGTACAAAAACAGCGTTCCATCAAAAATGGTGAGTCATCAAGTCCAAATAAAGAACCAAGAGATCTACAAGTCAAAGGGGAAAGTCCTGTAAGTTGGTTAAAATTAATACTTTTAGGCCAATTGGCTGACAATAAAATAAGAAAAAGAAAGAAATTTTTGTTATTAAAGATCACCGAGCAAAATTAAACCACATTTAATATCAATCAATCTCGAATTTTGGCAGGATTTCGGTCCAAAGAATATTTATAAGCATTCCGCAAAAAGTTTAATTTAATTGGTCAAATTTATTTAAAAAACAGCGTTCCATAAGAAATGGCGAGTCATCAAGTCCAAATAAAGAGCCAAGAGTTCTACAAGTCAAAGGGGAAAGTCCTGTAAGTTGGTTAAAATTATTAAATTATTTCTTTTGTGTGATACAATAACATTTTCAATTTTTTCCATTTTAGTAAGCTTTATTCATAATCACATACAGACCAACTAAAAAAATTCCCTTTAAAGCAAATTGGTTGACAAAATAAGAAAAATAGAGTTTTGTTATTAAAGATATCACCAAACAAATTTAAACCACATTTAATGTTAATTAATCTGGAATTTGGGCAAAATTTTGGTCCAAAGAATATCTATAAGCATAATCTGCAAAAGGTATAAATTAATCGATCAAATTTATTTAAAAAACAGCGTTCCATAAGAAATGGCGAGTCATCAAGCCCAAATAAAGAACAAAGAGATCCAGAAGTCAAAGGAGAAAGTCCAGTAAGTATATTAATTTAAAAAAAAATGCTAATACAAGAAAAAATATAACTTCACAGAAGTGGTGTAGAAATTAACCTTATCATAAAACTTTGTTCTAATATTTTGTATTACAATAAAAATATATCATGATCTATAGAAAAAATTAAATATTTAATAATATTTAAGATTAATTAATATGATTGTGGTCGAATAGTTATTCATGAGCATAATTACAAAAAAGTAAATTAGTCTGGTGGTGGTTGACTCTATGTATAAAAAAGGCAGACAAAGCAGCTAAGGAAGTCCTAACCTCCAGACCTGATCATCATGATCTGGCCCTCTAAAGTAAAAATGCAATTAAAAAGTTGACACACACATTTGAGCCAAAGCCCACATGTGTCCAGCATGTTTTATGCTGTTTCATTCCAAGGTTTCATTGTTGTAGCAAGTATTTGGGCTTCCTGTTCTGATTTTTGAAGGAAACAGGGCTGTTTATGTTATGTAGTGATTTTTATATATGGTTTTGTGTATTATTTTTGAGTTCCAAGTTTGGACGTATTTATTAGCAAAAATATCTAGTGTGAGAGGGACATTGGTGAGAAATTGAGTATACCACCGAGTCTCAATTAAACTCCACCCTACTTAAGTGAATATTATGTAAATAGGAAAGAATTTAACGATGAAAATTTAGGAAAGAATTTATTAAGAAAGAGTGAGTTCACTCCTAGGTTTCAAAATTACATTTGTTAGAAGCTGAAATGACCTAGTTGTCTACAGCCCTTGGAAGCTTAACTTCTGTGCCAAGATGGATAAGACTCTAGACTATCAAAGATTAGATTAATTAAATTAGGTCATAAGCTCATATTTGTTTTTCAATGACCTAAGAACTTTCCATATTGGTCAGTGGTTTTTTGGGGGGTTGTATAAAAAAAAAAGGCCAGAGCTGAAAGCTGGAATCGACCCCCATAACCGTGGGGTATATAAGCTGAGAGTATCACGCTGACTACTCGGCTACCACAGTCCTCCAATTAAAATTTAACAATTTGAAAAAAAGCAAAAACAAATACACAAAACAGTGTACGTTCTAAAAGAATAAAATAAATTATATGAAAGAAAAAAATTAAAAATGGTTTGTAAATTGGTTGTTACCGATCATTTTGGTCCAACTATCCTCACAGTGTCGATCAGATCCATTTCAGCATTTTACAATTATTCTGAACCCTGAAATGTGAAAATACATAAAATTAGTTAATCTGTAATTTGATTGTTATCGGGCAATTTGGTTGTCTATCCTTGCTGGGCTGGTCTTTTATGATGAGTGGGTCATCATCATCCAACACTTTATAAGGCGAAATGCTGAAACGTATCTGACAGACCAACAAGTCAAGACTAGATAAACCAAAATTGGTAATGACCAAATTACAGGATTATCATCTTACATTTACTTATTTACGAATTTTACTACTTTTTAATAAGTTTTATGTAATATAATTAATAGAAAATTTATTTTAAATAGAGTTCCAGGAAACACAGTCGGTCTTCAAGCCCAAAGAACGGACAAAGAGATCCTCAAATGAACAAGGAACGTCCTGTAAGTAATATAATCTTTCATTGTAAGGAAAGCAAAATTTACAAAAAATAAATAATAAAATTAATTTAAGATAATGCTTATCAATTCAAAATTATTTTTTTAAAGAAGGAATTTTTGGGTGACCACAGTGGCTGAGTAGTTGGGGCAAGGGTATCATATTTCATCCTAGTGGTTCTGGGTTTGAATCCTGGTACAATTGGAATTTTAATTGGAAATAATTAATTAAGGTGTTTAGTTGAGATAAAAAAGTCAATGGCACGAGCGGGATTCGAACCCACGATCTTCGGCTTGATACGCCGCTGCTCTATCACTTGAGCTATCGTGACTTCGATCCACTCGAACACTAACTTCCCATCTCAACCCTACCTTTTAAATTTTCCCTCCTTTTTGCCATTTCTCAAATAGGTCAAGCAGACCATGAAATTAGTGAATTGGAAATAATATTTAATTGTACTGTGAAGTAGTTTAACTCATCAACCATGAGATCCAGTGGTCAGGAATTATTTTACTTTCTACATTTATGATAAAATTATAAGAATTAAAATACACTTTTAACATTTAACATAAAAAAGTGAACATTTTCCTGATTTAGACATTATAAATTTGCAATTTATAACGTCATAAAACCAAATAAAAATATATATTTATTTTATTTGCACAGGTGTCAAGGAAAGGGCCATGCAATCCAAATGTTGCTATTGTAAGACCAGGGTCACACAAAGCAGAATATAAAGATTTAAGAAACGGCCAGTTAACTGATGTCGATTGTGACGAACCAGATAGTTCTACATCATCAGACTCTAGCCGAATACAAAACTTGGAAAAAGAAAATCAACAGTTGCAACAGAAAATTTCAGAACTGGAGGTATCAAATCGTGCTTTTGTGAATTGCATATTTGAGTAAAGTTTTGTTTTGTTATAGAAGTTCATCGGCGAGTATGGTTTGATGTGGGTCGGAGACAAAGCGCTGACTGAAGAAAATGTTTCACGACCGGGCACGTCTGAAAATCTATCACAAGGAATGACGTACGTTGAATATTAAATGTTTAAATTGTAATATAAACTATGTTTATTTTTAGAACTATAAAATCCAGGGCTGAGGTCAAATTAAATTTTAACCTTGACAATGCAATCACTGTGATATCAGAACTTAATCAAAGTGTGCCTGAACAAAACATCGTAAAGTCCCCATTTGGAGCAAAATTTCAGGTATATATATATATATTTTTTTTTTAAATTCACTAATTTCGTGGTCCGCTAGACCAATTAATATATTAGAATTAATTAAGGTTTTTTAGTTGAGATAAAAAAGTCAATGGCACGAGCGGGATTCAAACCCACAATCTTCGGCTAGATACGCCGCTGCTCTACCACTTGATCCACTCGGACACTAACTTCCCATCTCAACCTCTCTTGAAAAATGGCAAAAAGGAGGGAAAATTCAAAAGGTAGGGTTAAGATGGGAAGTTAGTGTCCGAGTGGTTCGAAGTCACGATAGCTCAAGTGGTAGAGCAGCGGCATATCAAGTCGAAGGTCGTGGGTTCGAATCCCGCTCGTGCCATTGACTTTTTTTATCTCAACTAAAAAAACCTTAATTAATTGTAATCTTTTTTTAAGTTCACTTTTGACACGATACATTTTAGAAATGTGACATTCTGGAATTGAAATTGTACGCTGATGGAATGAAATTAGAAGATAACCCTTTTAGAAAATACGACACTCCTTCAGCAGAAGCTTTCTTCAAAGATTTAGAAGATGGTTATTTTCCAAGCGAATTGAAATCCAGGCATCCACAAGGAGTTATTTTTAAAGTAAGTTTTGATTTCTCGCTAGTTATAAGTTTTCTTTTCGTCCTTAATAAAATGGAGATGGATATCACAGGTCAAACAACTTGTTTTATATTTTACAAATTTTATAAATATATTTACATTCGAAAAAAATAACTGAAACTGTAATGATTCTTATACTGAATCACAGTATTGACTAATTTCTCAATCATTGATCATGGGGCAAATTCTAGAAGTTAAGTACTGGCAATACTCTGATCTCACTCATTTCACATTCTCACAATAAATTGAAGAGGTTTAACTTTAGCTTGTAATCTAAACGAGCTTGAAGCTAGAAAATGTATATTTTCTAAGCTAAAACAAAAACACTATATAATTTAACTAATTATTATTTGACAGCATATTGTTTATATGTAATATTTGATTCTTTTTTATATTAATATTTTTATATAAAAAAAAATTATCTAAGAAAACAAATCTTTTATAGGTTGTTGATAATAGACAATGTACTTATGAAGAATCCAATGAAGATATAAAGCCTACACCTTTTGCTGGAAAAGGATTTAGACTAGGAGGTGAAGATAAAATTTCTGTGTCCAATGAATCAGATGATACTGACTTTACAGATAATTCAAAGCAAGAAAATAGAGATTCTAATAACTCCAAAGGCAAGAGCAAAAAGAAAACCTCTGACAAAGAGCAATTCGTGCCAAAAAAAGTAGCCAAAAATATAAAAGAACAAAATCATAAAAACAGTCCAAGCCCGAAATCTCATGGTTCGCCTGATTCCATCGTTCGAACGGGAATGACAGAAAATATGGCAAATAGAAAGTTATCGCATACCACGAATGTTAAAAATGGGAAACACAACCGCGATTTAGGTGAATCTAGTATTGCGTCTGATCAGTCTGAACTGAAAGAGTATTGGGTGAATAAACATCCGCCACGCCCTAGCACAAATGTAATACTCAACGATAATCCTCCTTCGATTGAAATGCCCAGCGTTCCGATGGAAATCAATTTACCCCCGAGAGAATCTTCATCTCTACCGCCAACATTCACTCAAGCTGTTCCGTTTAAAATGCAAGAGGAAGTCCCATTAAAGCCCTCGGTTTCTACAGTGCGTCCATTCTCTTCAAACGGGCCGAGAGTGCCAACCGAGCCCAAAGTGCAAATTGAACAGCCGAACCAAGCAGATACAGACAATTGGAAAAATCGTGCGCCAATAAATATAACAGTAAGCTGTTGATTTTTCTAAACAGTTTAAATTTTAATTTTTATTTTGTTCAGAATATTACATATCATGAAGCGCCAGTAACGTATCAGATTGGTGGAGATGATCGTTGCATGCATACAATACGACCAAATGTAAATGTCAGACCGGAAATACCAGCAGCTTGTAAATGCGGTCATACACAACCAAAAAGGCCTCAAAGAAATGAGACTTGTCCTGGAACATGTGGCAAAGTTGGAGTTACTCAACAACCATCAATGGTTAGTTTATTTCCAATTTTCTTAGACAAATTTAGACAGATATAATTAACATTTAGAATTCTCATAAAATGAGATATATTGTACTTTTACTAATCATTTCTGTTTTAGAATGTTATGTGTCCTTGTGATTGTGGTGGTCAAGCTGACTTGCATCTTCAGCTTCCTGATAAACCTAAAACACCTACTACCCCAGTTAATGGTACGAAATTAAGTACATAAATTTTTTGTTTTTAGTAAGGGCTTATTCCTACCTTCTTTACTATTTTCTGGAGCTTTGTCCTCTATGTGAAATTCAAGTGTAGTGGGAGAGCGACTTGCATGATTAATTTGCCTTCTTTTGTGTATCATCCATTCTCATGGAAACGATATTTGAAATTAAAGAATTTTTTAAAGATATTCACTTAACTTTTTTTTTTAGATTTACGCTAAGAAATTTTGTTTTAGATAATTATTATGAAATGTAGTCTTTTTTAGAACAGTAATGATTGTTATGAATGTTTTAAAAGTAAAATTTGGAAGTTGTAGAAACTGTCTGACTTCAAAAACACAAAGCCTGCTTATTCAGGAAGAATTTTTGTATCATCAGTTACTGAAAACAAAAATAATTGTGTTTCCAGACAATTTATTGAGATTAAGAATGATTAAATACTCCCAATTTTCACTCATATCATTAAATTTTAAAAGCCTAATTATAACATTATTCATTGTTTTATTGATCAAGTAAATAATAAATGTAAATCATTACATAATTTATAAACTTTCATTTATAATCACAAAATGGCTGGGATCATTCTAATGTGATCCCAATTGCAATTAATTATCAAAGAATAATTTATGTTTATTAATTATTTCAGAACATTTAATTTTACATGGAATGTTCATTAGTAATAATAAATCTTTTTTGATAGATAATTGTGAAGTTTGATAATCCAAAAATAATTTAGATATGTTTGAGGTTAAGTTAGGCTTAGGTTAGGCTCTTTTTGACCCATGTTGGTAATATTGTGCAATCTCCATTATTATCTAAAGCTCTTCTTTAAGCTTAAGGCTTTTTAAGGCCAATGCATTGAGGCAAAAAAAGAAGAAAAAAAAGAAAAATGTTTTTTAACGGATCCCAACTTTGTTTACATGTGTATCCTTCAGTCTTGGCTTTTCCTCTCCCACTATGAATCACAGTTTGCATACTTACACATTTATGATGCTTATTCCGTGGTCATTTCTGGACTTTACTAGTTTTATCCTATTTTTTATTTTATGAAGATGAAATTAGTCAACAATTTAGCGGGAATGAGCCAACAGGGATGATCATGGATGATCAAACTGCAACGATTTTGGCAATGATTTATAACAGCATGAAAGAATATTAAATCAATTTACCAAATTGAGAATCCAGGCTTATTACATGATTACAATTTGAATTTGTATATATTTTTATTTTCTTTGTTGTTGCTGCCCTTCTTTTTTTCCCTATAGATGAAACTCTTCCTTTTTATTTTTCATTTTTTACCTGTTTTTAGGTGGTTTTTAATGAAAATATAGTTTTTCATTGTTTCAGTAACTTGTGCCCTATTTTTACCTAATATTTTATTTCTGTAAAAAAATATAAAATTTACATTATTATTTTTTAATAATAAGTAATATATTTATAATTAACTATTAGTATCTATCTTAAAAATTATATAAATATAAAAAAAAGTATTTTTTCATCCAAGTTGAAAAAACAATGAATTGCCAAAAAAGGCTGGTGTTTTAAAGTACTTTAAACAAGTACAGTAAAATTTTAAACAAAGCTTAAAAAATTTTTGTTGTTGAGAATTTGGAGTATTTGAGCTGTAATGAGTAATAAAGTTTAATCTCTTTTAGAAGGTTACTTGCAACCCATAAAATTTAAAGGAAGGACTGAATACGAAGATAATTATTCAAGGTCGGCTTTGTTTCGGCTTAACAATCTCCCACAAGTCCAGTCGACCATGGACAGCGTCCGACCTGCAGGGGTGCCTTCGTCCACGCCCCGTCAAAAAATAGATCCGTACGAAAAGTTTGAACATTTCACATATTTGGGCCGTCCCAAAGACGATGCAGCACATCTTACACAAAGGTAATTATAATAGTAAATTTTCGTTCGGACAACTATTTACGCTCGGATGGAATATTTGTTTTATTTTATTTTTAACTGCAAGTTGTGGTGCTTCACATCTTTCACAACTTCTTGATAAACAGTTACATTTCACAAATGGCTGCTTTATTACACTTTAGTTAAGCTGATATGGACTTATCAACTGGAAGGGAAGGTGTTTAGGCAAACATTTCAATATCTTTAGCACTGTTCTCTTAAGAAAAATTTTCAATAGTCCATTTTATGTGTCAACAAAACTACCCATACAGACCTAAATATTCCTTTTGTCCAAGATGTAATAAACTCCCATCACAGAATTTTTTTTTTTTTTTTCAATGGCCTCGCATACAGCCAAAGACATCATTTTTAGCATACAGCCAAAGTCCTGTGAGTAGTGTCCAAGATCCCGCCAGAATGGAACCGGACCAGGCCACCGCCGAAGTGCACCTATTAAGTACAGACTTTTGACATTTGGGCAACACCACCCCGATTCGGATGCTTCAGAAAGATGCGGATAAAAACCACTTACATCCCCTGGTGGGGCCATGGAAAAGTCCGCATCTTCCACGCAGAGGGGCACAACTTGCCGTGTGCACTTTCTTCTTATAAATCTTCAAATTCAGAAATCCATCCTGATGAATTCCATCAAACTCTCCTCGCTTAGGGACTTAGTCTGAGATGATTTGGATACAAACAATTAAAAAAAAAGTATGATAAACATCAAAGAAGGTGATATACTTAATAACTTGAAAGGACAAGTTGGTAGTGTTGTTAAGTCATTTTGGATCATTTTGGTCGGCCTTCCAGTTTTCAGTTTTTAATAAAATTTTGGCTAAAACCCTTCCACTGAAGATGGGAGAAGATGAACCATTTGATAGACCAAAACTGATAGGCAGATCAAAATGTTTGGAAAGAACTGGACTACACTTTCCCCACACAGACCTCACAATTTTTGGATGAATGTACAAAAATTAGGTTTTAGTTTGAATAGGGCTCAGTCAAAATTAATAGTACAAAAAACACTATATTTAAAAATTAAATAAATAAATCCTCTTTTCTGATCGATACACTTATTGGCCTTTAAAGTAAATCTCAAGAATATTTTTTTTAAACATAATTTTCTTTAGCTCAACAACAATTTCTGTCTATGTTTTTAAATCATACTTCTTGTTGGAGAACAGATTATTTGCTTACTCCCTTATTCGGAGGTAAAATTTTAAATTTTTAAATCTTGTAGAAAGATTTCTGCATGTTAAAGCCTAAAATTTAGTCCCAACAATGATCCATTATCAAATTTTGTTTCCAAGCTGTATCTATAGATCAACTAAACAATTTGAAAATTTACAATTTCCTCAGACATTGATTCATTTTTTAAGTCTTTTTTTTCTTCTTAATACTGTCTAAACAATGTTTAACAGTATATGTACTTTGTTTGGTAGTGAATAATTTTAGGTATTATTATATTAATTATTTTTATCTACTTATAATTAAATATAGATTCAATTAATTAAAGTTTTTCGTTGAGATAAAAAAGTCAGTGTCACGAGCGGGATTCGACCCCATGACCTTCGGCTTGGTGAAGTCACGATAGCTCAAGTGGTAGCGGCGTATCAAGCTGAAGGTCGTGGGTTCGAATCCCGCTTGTGTCACTGCCTTTTTTATCTCAACGAAAAACTTTAATTAATTGAATGATATTAATTGGTCAAGCGGACCACGAAATTAGATGAATTTAATAAGTTTAAATGAAATATACTTCACTAAAGCTCTCCGTGGCGATTTCATTTGTCGCCGAGAATCAAATAGATTACACGACATTTGAAAAATGGCAAAAAGGAGGGAAAATTCAAAAGTGGGGTTGAGATGGGAAATTAGTGCCCGAGTGGATCAAAGTTCAAGTGGTAGAGTAGCGGCGTATCTAGCCGAAGGTTGTGGGTTCGAATCCCGCTCGTGACACTGACTTTTTTATCTCAACGAAAAAATTTAATTAATTGAATTATATTAATTGGTCAAGCGAACCATGAAAAATAGTGAATTTAATTAAATATAGAGTAATGTATGTGGTGTGAGAAAGTTAAATAAATTATAAAATCTACAGATTATTACTCATGAGAACTTTAATTATTGTCTTTTATAATTAATTTATTTTAATTATAATTACAACAATTAATAATTGCAATTTTACAGAACACTAAAAAAAATTAATTATGATAAATTAACACAAGCACATTACTTTTTTTAACCAACAAATGCTATACATATAATGCTTAATTTAATTTTTTAAAGTGTGTCAGTGCCAAGACCAGCACCAATTGAAATGAATAAAAAGACGTCAGACTCAATGATAACTATTAAACTCTTCTCAGAGCAAAGTACAAGCAATTGTTTTACCAATGTTAACGACAATTATTAATTTTTAATTTTTTTTCCAGACAATAAAACATACGTAATTCATTTGCATCCTAATGAACCTGTAAGTAAAATATGGTCAATTCTCAAAATGGATGGAAAAAAATACGAGATGATCAATGAAAATGATGGCAAACCCGTTATCCTGATCGATCAAGAGACTTTCGACAAACAAAACATCAAAAACAATGATGTTATAACAGTTCGTAGAAGCATTCCAAATCAAGAAAAGATAAAAAAGAGTCAGTCATTAATGTCAGAACGTAATAAGAAAAGGCGTAGCACTGTAGATTCCCTTGCAGTAAATGTTAGACACGTTTCTAGTGAATCTGAACTGAGAAAATCATATCGTTCGGATGACAACACATCTCCATTCTCGGGTTTTTCATACGATTCAAAAAGCAAAAATTCTCAAGCCTCTCAAAAATTGAGCGAAGGAAATGAAAGGCCATCTTTAGTCCCGATGAAAAATCCCCAAGAAGATACCAATGACGAGAACAAGAGAAAATCTCAAATCCGTAGAAAATCGTATGACGCACAAGAAAGACCATCTATAATCTCAAAGAAAACATATCCGTACAATCCTGAAGAAGATGGCATCACTGAAAACAGAAAAAAACCAAATCTCAATCAAATCGCTAGAAATAAATCTAAGCAGGTGAGCATTTCTGAAGCTGGTAATAAAAAGGACTTAGATCATTTTATTCCCTTCAAGTTACCTACTGGTGTAACATTAGGTGACTCTAAAGACAGCAGTGACGATGGGGAAGAACGACGGATTGCAACTCGTAGAGAAGCCGAGGAAAAAATGGCGGATAAGTATGACCAATTTTTAAACCCAAAGAAAAAATTTCCAATTAAAGTATCACCAACTGATTCAAAGCAAAGTATTTTAAAATTAGAAAACAAGCCAGAAACAAGTCGTAAAAAATCAGCATCTTTCTCTGTTGCAAAACAGGACATCCCCTTGGAAAAAGATAGCAAAGAAAGAGAAACCCCCGACAGAAAAAAATCAGAGGTTGAAAAAGAATTGATTAATTCTCAATCGGTAAGACGGAAAACTATTTCAGATGAAAACATTGATGAAAAAGTAATGAGCCCTCCTAAAGCAAAAATGACAACACCTGAAAGTTCACCAAAAACACCAAGCCCAGACCCACTGAAAAATAGGAAACCTAGTGAATCACCTCCTGTCAAAAAAGTTGAAAGCACAATAGAAGACAAAACATCCAAGGATTCTTCAGTCTCTGACAGTTCCAAGCAGTCATCTAAAAGTAAATCGCCGAAAGAAAAATTAAGCCCTGATTATAATAAAATAAAAATGCCTGACAATAAATCAAAGGGAAAAGAAAAACAAACTCCAAAGAAAGGGCCTGCTCGAAAGTAAAAAAAAAACAACATAATTTTGGTTGGTTCAAAAAGATAACACTCAGTTATTAAGGAATGGTAGGAACTCCCAGAAAGTAGAATATAATACTTCCGTTTAACTGGTGAATCTGTGTGGATAATATGGTATCTCTGATTCAGAACAAATAATAAAATGAATTTTACACTGATGATGTGTTTTATAGATAGAATTAACAAAAGTATAATAATGATAATATTTTTTAATGTAGTTCAGTTCTTGGTCAGGTTATGCTTGCTGGTTTGGTCTCATTTAGGCATTTCGATAGTGTTAATACAAAATAATTTTTCTCCAGTCATTCCTGATCTGCTTTATCAGGCCAACATTGAAATGCTGAAATGTGTCCAAAAGAAAAAAAAAAACACCTCAACAAAATATCTCACGAGAGATTTAAAAACTCAATTTCTCTGAGACGGTCTTTGAATTGTAATAAAAATCCAACTGCATTCAAACAAAGTCAATGATTTCAACAATATAAAAAATAAAATTAGTCTTTAGGAACTTCAGAAAGTTTTCTAGGATGCAAAAACTCAAAAAAGATTATAGTATAAATAGCTACATTTCCATGAGGTTAAAAAATGATTCTTTTTTGTTTAATTAAGAAATTGTATACTTTAAAGTCCAGTACTTGACTTATATTTAGTAATTTAATATTCATATCTTTTATTTTTTTAAAGACCGTCAACTCAAAAGTCGAAACGGATCGAATTGAACAAAAAGACATCTGAATCAATGATAACTGTTATACTTCGCTCGGATAAAAGTACGAGTATTAATTATTTTAACAAAAACTAGATCATAGAATAATAGTTTTCTTTTCCAGGCAATAAGACCTTCGTAATACATTTACGTCCAGATGATCCGATAGAGAAAATCTGGTCTATTCTGAAAATGAACGGAGAAAATTATGAAATGGTTAGGCATGGTGTTACAATTCAACAAGACAATGACAGTGGATCTACGTTGAAAGAGTTGAACATTAAAGACAATGATGTCATAACAGTCAGAAAAAGCCCAGAAAAAACAAAGAATTCGTTCGAGGGTAAAAACACGTTTGAACAAACACAAGGACAAAGGAGTAAAACAGGCCAAAGTTTTGTCTCCGATGCCAAAAATAACGAGTCATTGGACATAAGTATAAGAGAAGTCGTCAGTGATAGTGCGATTTTGAAAAGAGGTTCTACTTCTTCAAGACCGCCGATTATAAGCAAAAGTGAATCTCCCGTGACAAATTTTAGCGAGAAAAAGCTCGTTAATTCTTCAGATTTACCGATGTCAAAATTTAATAAAATTTTTGACTCAGGCAACACTAAGATTACAGAATCAATAAAAGAGGATGATTCTTCATTGTCAGACAAAACTGACCAATCGAAAGTAATTTCTTTAAAATTGCCAAATGAAAAATTAACAAATGAAACAAAAAAGAATCAAGCCAAACCTTTGAAAAAAGAAAACACGCAACCACAATGGAAACTAGTGTGCAGAAAGGAGTTATCTAGGTCTATATCGCCAATGAAATTTGACGTACCGAGGAGACGGCCGCAAAAAAATTCTTCTGAAACTAATCAACCGAAATTCCAAGTGGCAGAGTTAAAATTGAAAAAGACTACATCTGATGAAACTCAGCTTGAAACATTTTTAAAATCAGAAGATAGCAAATTTGAACCAGGAAAGTTTACTGATGCAGATGCCAAGTTTGTGCCGTCTAATAATAATTTTCAGAAGATAAGCGAGGAAACTATTACAAACAAGGCTAAGTTTAAAACATCACCTTCAAAATCAGAAGAGATTCATTCTGAAACGAGAAAGTCAGCAGATACAAACACTAAGTTTAAAACATCACCTTCAAAATCAGAAGAGATTCAATCCGAAACGAGAAAG
The DNA here is from genome assembly GCF_000648675.2 of Cimex lectularius. NCBI lineage: Eukaryota > Metazoa > Arthropoda > Insecta > Hemiptera > Cimicidae > Cimex > Cimex lectularius. The sequence goes on along the minus strand of NW_019392721.1, from coordinate 604,043 downwards.
TCAACAGATTCAAACAGAGGGTCGATACCGTCCGGAAATACTTCTCGTCGGGTAAGCAAAGAACCAATGGTGGACAAAGAAATTTTTCTAGAGTACCTGAAAGAAATAGAAGAAAAGTTAAAGAAGAAAGAAGAAAAGAAACAACACCCAAAAGGTATTTTAACAGGCAAAGCAAAGGCAAACAAACTTAAACATGTCCAAATTGTTTCTGATAAAAAAATCGAACCCGAAGTAAAAAAATCCGTTTCACCGCCGAAAATACCCGTAAAGAAAGCACCGTCTGTCAGTCCTCCAAAAGTTCCCCAGGTCAAAGAACCATCTCCAATAAGAGAGGAAATTACGCCATCACCAGAAAAAGATGACACAAGCAATAAAGAAGTTTCTCCGACAAGTATACTGTCAAATGAAAAATCAGAAGGAAGCAAGTCTTCAGGTGGTTCGGAAAAACAATCATCACCTAGAAATGCATCCAACTCCCCTGCTGGATCGAATGAAGACGATGATACATAAAAGAAAAGAGGTTAATATAAGAAAAAAATATTCTCATCTTTTACATCAACTAATATTGTATTATAGCCTCCTTTTAATAGAATCTCAAGTCAGAACAAATAATAAAATATTTCTAAACTTTAAAATATTTAGAGGGAAAAAAAAACATTTTTACACTGTTAATATTTATTTTGATATGATTTTTGTCAAAATAAATACATATATTTTACAAGTATCATACATGATTAAAGATATATTTCTCTTCTTCGCACATATTTTTAATTTTAAATCGAGTTAGAAAATATATTTTTTAAGATTTATATTAACTTTAATAGTTAGTATATTTTTAATGGATCATTAAATGAAGTTTTATTTTTTTGTGAACAATCCATGTTAGTTTATTAAAATGTTTTATGTTCAAGTCTGAACCCATGAAGGGGAAGTAGCTTTTTTTTATGATTTAACTGATTATGTTCACAATTTTTTTTTTTTGTACATATTAATTTAGTTTACATTATGCTGCAAGGCATGGCACAACACACTGGCAGACAGACGGGCACCATAGCTTTTCCGGAGCTTTCTTTAACTTTGCTCTTGCTTTTCGCCTCGTACGCATATTTTCCTTTCGATTTGTACATCCCTCCGCCCTGTAACAATGTTTAATTTAAAGATCTGAAAAAAAAAAAAAGAAGTGTTGTTTAAATACATACTTCTTGTTTCATCATCATACTCTCTTCTTTTTTAGCGAAAAGTTCACCAGGAGGGTAGTACACAGGCGGCCCGGAAATATTCTTTGTATCCCCTTTTTCTTTGACTTTTTCGTTTTCCACCCGGTTAACTTCAATCGTCTTCTCAACTACCGGAGCCGGAGCAGGGGCTGGGCTAGGACCATTATGATTCTGATGATGATGATTAGATTGGTAACGATTTTCAACGACTCGAGTCTCCATGTAGCGATTATTCTAGAGAGAATGTAAATTATGTAGGGACAATGAAGTATTTGATCAGTTCTTACCCTTGGGTCTGGGTCGCCCAAAGAAGCCAATAATTCGTCCAATTGCTTAGGCGGCTGTTGTTCATTTTGAGTCGGCGAAGGGACTGCTGGAAAGGGTCTTGGCATTGTCGAGTGCGAATCGTAATGGTTATTTGTAGTGCTGCTGTATTTGTAACTAGATACAGTATGTGGTGGGGATACATTGTATGTTAGCCGGTGACTAGGATCTGAGGGTGAAAATTTCTGATTAGGAAGGGGAGACTTTGGCCGATACGATTCGTAGCTGTAGGATTTACCTGGAGTTTTCGGTAAGGGGGGTTGCTGAAATGAAACTGGTGATGGTGATCTATGAGGAGGAGGAGTTTTCGGAGCGTCGCTTCTCGTCTCTCTCATAGTGCTGCTGGTGCTGTAGCTGTACGACTTATTTCCTTTACAAACCACAAAAAATGATTAATATTTATAAAATTTCAATTAAATAATTGACACAACTATAAATATTTAAATAATGAAGGAAATACTTGGTGGGTAGTCATTATCAGCATCTCTGTTGTAAGTCACGACTCGCTCTGTGTAATGAGGAGACGGGGGAACGTCTCGGTTCATCGTCGAGTAGTGTTCGTATGAGTGCAAATGGCTCGGAGAAGGCGATCTCTGCTTGAGTGCAAGTGGTCTTTCTTCTGGATGATACTGAGAACTGGGGTCCAACGGAGTAACATCGGTTATTGTAGGTCCTGTAAAAAAAACAAAATTAATAATCGACTTGTGATGTTATACAGACTTCATACCAGTTGTCCTTGTGCTCGTTGTCTTTTCATATCGATAAAACTGCTGAACGGTCGGCGTCTGTTCGCGTTGTTCATAGTATGTGTTATGCTGGATCGGACTCGGGTCTCTACTCCTGCTACCTGTAAAGACAAGCTCGCGCATCGGAGATGCACTTCTGCCTCGGATAGTTTTTTCCTCTCTGTAACGTCTTTCAACCGATCTTGATGCATGTGGTGTGCTAGTAGCATGATCTCTATCAATAAAAGTATGATGAAATTAACAAAAAGATTTTTTTTGACAGTATTCATTTTAATTTATTTTTACTTACATCAATCCAGAATCAAGTCCATGCGCTGAAGAACTTCTTACTGTTGATGCTAAAAAAAAAAAGATAAAACTTAATTCTAAATTCACTAATTTCGTGGTCCGCTTGACCAATTAAATCATTACAATTAATTAAGGTTTTTAGTTGAGAAAAAAAGTTAATGGCATGAGCGGGATTCGAACCACGATCTTCAGCTAGATACGCCGCTGCTCTACTACTTGAGCTTTCGTTACCTCGATCCACTCGGACATCAACTTCCTATCTCAACCCTACCTTATGAAAAATGGCAAAAAGGAGGGAAAACTCAAGTGGTAGAGCAGCGGTGTATCTAGCCGAAGATCGTGGGTTCGAATCCCGCTCGTGCCATTAACTTTTTTTCATCTCAACTAAAAACCTTAATTAATTTTAATTTTAAAGATATTGTTTAAACAATTGTATTAACACATTTCAATATTTCCACAAAAATCAAATTTTTCAAATTTTCAAATAAAGAAAAATTTTCTTCATAAAGCTGATTGTTTATAGCAATATTTGCAATGTCTAAAGCATCATAAATATCTAATCGTTTTATGTATTCCATTAATCTTAGATCTTTTAATATAAGCGAATCCTGCAAATTCCTATGGTTGCTCAAGACTGAATTTTCAAGCACAAATTTTTCAAGTAATTTAATCAGTTGGTAGATCCACTGTCTGCTGACACTTTTACAGTACCAGAAATGTCTTTAGAATCTTGCATCTCAGGCAGAGCTTTTTGTAAAATCTGATCTAAGGCTGTTTGTTTGTATAGATTGATTTTATATCAAACTTCTCCTCACAGTTCATCTCTTCTTCTTAAATCTTCTTTCTTCTTCAGATTTGAGTAATGAATTTTAATTGCAGACACTCGTGAGATCACTGTACTTGCTCATAGTCTGTACAACTAAAATGAGGATCCTTCTTGCTGTACTTTTCAACAGCTTTGCTGTCGTAAGTTTGTTTTTATTGCAACCGAATAAATCTTGGCCATTATTTGAATCAGGATGCAAGCTTTGTGAACTCTAGTTCTCTAGCCGAGGCAGTAAAATAAGATAAAACATAATTATAAATTATTTCAATAAACTGGTCACTTATGGCTACTAAACATACGGATTATTATAAGGTATATGGATAACGGTTCAATTACGCCAATGCTTTTTGTGGGAAGGAAGAATGTGCACATTAATTTGCATTTTTACAACATAATTTTCTTTATATCGCAGCAACTGCTTATTATCATTTGAGTTGTTCTCATCTGATATTTAATTATCTTGATCGACATTTTCAAAAAGTTCAAAAAAAATTATAAAAACAGAAGGAAAAGTGAACAATAATTTATTTCTTGGGAAGAAAAGATGATTAATTGCGTGAAAGTATTGACTGTGAGAAAATAACTTCGTCATAACTTAAAAAAATATCATTCACTTTTTAATTTAGTTTAGTTAATAAGACCCCCTTCTGCCGATCCGATTAAATTATGAATTGATTTTCAATCTAAATTGTGCCATCTTTTGTTTAAAGTATTTTCTTCTTTTTATTCTTTTGTCACCATTTGCCTATTATGAAAAAAATCACTTTTTAACTCATTAACATAAAAAATAAACAATGGTTCAAAAATTTTCAAGAAGAAGAATGATAAATTCACTATTTTTCATGGTCCGCTTGACCAATTGATATCATTCAATTAATTAAGGTTTTAAGTTGAGATAAAAAAGTCAGTGTCACGAGCGGGATTCGAACACACGACCTTCGGTTAGATACGCTTTACCACTTGAGCTATCGTGACTTCGATCCTCTTGAGCACTAACTTCCCATCTCTCCCATAAATAACATGAAAAATAAGTAGAATGAAATGTACTATGAATTCATTCAATAATACAAGCAGTGTAAAACTGGATGGACATGGAAAATTAGTCATATCAGAACTTCTAGGACTTCTTGATTTGTTCTGCTGTTTTCAATATTTTTACCGGCTAATTAGCAAATAAAAACATCTGTCGAGTTGTAAAACGTTCAGGAAAATGATCCCTCGTGACTTTTACATTTGTATTTCAGTTTTCTTTCGGAAGTGGTTTGCCAAAAATCTTTGATACTTCAGGTTCAGAGTTGCTGTTTTGGGTTGTTTAATGTATTGATCATCATCAGTGAGCAACTTTTTAAAGAAAGGGAGTTTGCATTGCGAAAGGACAGAAAGCGTTCTGGCCCTTTTCTCATCTTCAAGCAATTCATCGAGCATTTTTTCATTTCTTTCACTCTTTCCTTTCAGACCGTTTTCAAGTAGTCTCCGTCCAAAACAAGCATCTCCATGCTTGCAGAACCCATTTACCTTTGCTTATCACCACCTCACTTGCAAGTTGAAAATTGAAGAATTTGGTAGGACTTAAACTTCAAACCTTAACCCGGAAGCCCCATATTTCTCACTTCTATTTTTTCACCCTTTATCATTTCCGTCATGACAGGCACTTTCTCCTCTTTAGCGAAAACCCCTAGTTTCCTCCCTTATTCTCCTCCACTTTGATTATGGATGCATGTTTATGAGGGATGCACTGGGGGCCTTGACGACAGGCTTGTCTAATAAATTATTTTGTATATTTTAATCTTCAGCTGCCTAAGGAGGTCCCAGGCCATTGAACTGTATACAGACTTGAAGCAGTACATCCTTTCTACTTTCTTGGTTCTTTCTTCTATCAGATATCTTCTTATTACCCTCCCTACATTCTGAGTTCTTCACCTTCAGATCCTATGTCCACTAACTAACCCCTTATTGCGTTCAGTCATTCCTATGGATTTCCCTTTATGGACAACTTTCTTCTAGTCTTTACGAAAAAAAAAAAAAGAAAAAAAAAGAATTACAATTAATGTTTTTAGTTGAGATAAAAAAGTCAATGGCACGAGCGGGATTCGAACCCACGATCTTCGGCTAGATACACCGCTGCTCTACCACTTGAGCTATCGTGACCTCGATACCACGGAATTAGTGAATTTAATGATTGAAGAATATTTATATTTTGTATGTACCTATTTTTGTAAATAGACATATTTTTATAGATTCATCAGGCTTTGAAACTTTGCAAATATGTTGTATTCATAATTCATTATTTAAGGAGACTTTAATTCGTACCATGATAAATGCTAAATAAAAAATAAAAAAATATTCCAACTCCAAATATGAAAGAAATACAAATAAATTTCTCAAATAAATCAGAGAATATCCAATATTTTAAGTAAAGAAGCTAAATTGATTACTTAAAAAAAATTAAAAGAAAAAAATAAATCAGAGAGTGACCCATTGATCTATATCCAAGTATACTAGGATCTATTTTTACAACATCCGGCCGTTTTGTCTTATACCGTGACTGACCTCTTCCCGCCTGAGAAACACGCTTAAAATTATAACAAATTTAACAGAATTACATGCAGTTAAATCAATGGGCATCTTCCGTCCTATTTTTTCCCGGGGTTGTTTTGATCTAATTGATTCACAATTAATAATCAATAAATCACATTTACTTGATATAAAATTACGATTTAAAAACAGGAGAAAATAATACAGTGGAGTCTAGCTAATAACATGTTTTAATCGGCTTAGGGGAAATCTTTCAGCCTGCAAAATATTTTTTTTTGTATTTTATAATTAAATTTAACCGAATTTAATGGTCTTTTATTGTCGCTTTGGCAATTTCAAACTATTGCTGCACATTTAAGCTTACACTTTACAGCTTATTTTTTAGCTTTTAACCAAGCCAGCGAGTATAGAAATATCAAAATAATCAGACTTAAGCCCTGCAGTCGATTTCGAAAGTTTTGTTCTGTCAGACGCGTTTCAACTTCTCGCCGTCATCAGTGTTGGGTTTTAACTTACATTATTACTAGAAACTAAAGACGGCGTTAAGCCGAAATGCATTTGATAAACAACAGTGAGGAAAGAAATATCAAAAGTTCAGAAAAGACAAATCCTGCAGATGGGTCCATTTCGAAAGTTTTGTTCTGTCAGACGCATTTCAACATCTCGCCATCTTCAGTGTTGGGTTTAAACTTAAATTATTACTAGAAAATAAAGTCAGCGAGAAACCGAAATACATTTGACAGACAACAGCGAGGTTAGAAATATCAAAATGATAATCAAATCAACAGTTGGGTCCATTTCGAAAGTTTTTTCTGTCAGACGCGTTTAAACTTCTCGCCATCATCAGTGTTGGGTTTTGACTTACATTATTACTAGAAACTAAAGACGGCGTTAAGCTGAAATGCATTTTATAAACAACAGCGAGGATAGAAATATGAAAATAATCAGAAAAGACAAATCCTGCAGTTGAGTCCACTCGAAAGTTTTGATCTGTCGGACGCGTTTCAACTTCTCACCATCATCAGAGTTGGGTTTTAACTTAAATTATCACTAGAAACTAAAGACGGCGATAAGCCGAAATGCATTTTACAAACAACAATGAGGAAAGAAATACCAAAATAATCAGAAAAGACAAATCCTGCAGTTGGGTCCATTTCGAAAGTTTTGTTCTGACAGACAATTTAAATTCTCGCCATCTTCAGTGTTGGGTTTTAACTTAAATTATAACTAAAATCTAAAGACGGCGAGTAGCCGAAATGCATGTGACAGACTTCAGCGAGGATAGAAATATCAAAATGATCAGTAAAGACAAATCCTGCAATTGAGTCAATTTCGAAAGTTTTGTTCTGTCAGACGCGTTTCAACTTCTTGCCATCTTCAGTATTGTGTTTTAGTAAAAATTATAACTAAAAACTGAGGATGGTGAGAAGTAGAAACGCAACCGATAGGCCAAACCAGTCAGTATAGAAAGATTAAAATAATCAGACTTAAACCCTGCAGTTGGGCCCATTTTGAACTCTTTTCTGTCAGACGCGTTTCAATTTCTCGCCATCTTCAGTGTTGAGTTTTAACTTAAATTATAACTAAAAATGCATTTTACAAACAACAGTGAGGAAAGAAATATCAGAATAACCAGAAAAGCAAAACTGCAGTTGTGTCAATTTCGAAAGTTTTGTTCTGTCAGCGTTCAAACTTTTCGCCATCATCAGTGTTGGGTTTTAACTTACATTATAACTAGAAACTAAAGATGGCGTTAAGCCGAAATGTATTTGATGACCAACAGTGAGGAAAGAAATATCAAAATGATCAGAAAAGGCAAATCCTGCAGATGGGTCCATTCGAAAGTTTTGATCTGTCGGACGCGTTTCAACTTCTCGCCATCTTCAGTGCTGGGTTTTAGCTTAAATTGTTACTAGAAACTAAAGACGGCGATAAGCCGAAATGCATTTTACAAACAACAGTGAGGAAAGAAATATCAGAATAACCAGAAAAGCAAAACCTGCAGTTGTGTCAATTTCGAAAGTTTTGTTCTGTCAGACGTTTCAACTTCTCGCCATCTTCAATGTTGGGCTTAAACTTAAATTTTTACTAGAAAATAAAGACAACGGAGAAACCGAAATACATTTGACAGACAACAGCGAGGATAGAAATATCAAAATGATCGTAAAAAACAAATCCTGCAGTTGAGTCGATTTCGAAAATGTCAGTCGCGTTTCAACTTCTAGCCTTCATCAGTAATGAATTAAAAATGATTACTAAAAACTGAGGATGGTGAGAATTAGAAACGCACCCGATAGACCAAACCAGCCAGTAGAGAAAGATCAAAATAATCCAACTTAAACCCTGCAGTTGGGCCCATTTTGAACGTTTTGTTCTGTCATACGTTTCAACTTCTCGCCATCTTCAGTGCTAGGTTTTAACTTAAATTATTACTAGAAACTAAAGACGTGAGAAGCCGAAATGCATTTTATAGAAACCAGCGAGGACAGAAACATCAAAATGATCGTAAAAAAACAAATCCTGCAGTTGAATCGATTTCGAAAGTTTTGTTCAGACGCGTTTCAACTTCTCGACATCTTCGGTTTTGGGTTTTAACCAAAATTATGACTAAAAACTAAGAATGGCGAAAAGGTGAAACGCACCCGACATCAAAACAGCTAGGACAAAAGGACAAAATGATAAGAAACGAAATAACTACATTATCACCATTGTCCAATTTTTACAAAACTTTTCGATTATTTTTTAAAGTACACATGCCTGTTCCACCTGAACACTTGTGTCTTACATTCATCCCTTTATAAACCACACTTGTTTCCCTGCTTATTTTTGCTTTATAGCAGTTATTGGGCTAATCTCTCTCAGTCTCAGTTCTGACTAGAAGGATTTTCACGGTTTACCGAAAACTGAAGACGGCGAGAAGCAGAAACGTATCCGACTGACAAAACCACTATCCCCCTTGTTCAAATTATTTTCAATGTACTCATACCTAATTGGTACTTGATTACTTGACCAATTAATACCTGATTCCGGACAGATTTTGCTGCTTGTTTCTGCTTTATTGCAATCATTGGGCTAAGTGAACAATGCTTCAATACTTGGTTTCAATTAGTTTTGACTACAAAGATTTAACTGAATTTTCACAAAAATTATACAGAAAACTGAAGACGGCGAGAAGCAGAAACGTCGCCGACGTGCCCAAACACTATCACCTTTATCCAGCTTTTACGAAAGTACAGAATGTTTTTCAAATAGTATACGTATGTATAACGCCTTATCCAATCTGTACATTCATCCCTTTATAAACCATATCGGTTTTACCTGTTTCAGTTTTATTGTAATTATTCGGCGGATAATAATTGTCCAATTATGGATCGTAACGACTCGACGTTTGTCGTCCAATAACCAAAATTTCATTTGTCGCCGAAAATCAAATAGATTACACACGGCATTTGAAAAATGGCAAAAAGGCGGGAAAATTCAAAAGGTGGGTTGAGATGGGAAGTTAGTGTCCGAGTGGATCGAGGTCACGATAGCTCAAGTGGTAGAGCAGCGGCGTGTCACTTATGTCACTGACTTTTTTATCTCAACTAAAACCTTAATTGAAAAATATTAATTGGTCAAGCGGACCAAGAAAACTAGTGAATTTAATAACCAAAATGGTTATATACATCAGTGTACTCACTTTCTGAAAAATTCCTCCTCTGAGCTGAGTTTAAATCGTCGAGTAGAGAATCCAACTCGGAAATGTTCTTCTTCATCCTGTAATCTCCTGCCCCTGGAATTAAGCTTTCTTTCATTCTCATATTCCAGATATAACCTGTGATAAAGAACTTGCATCACCTGTAGAATTTTCCACGGCACTATATTTGTAAGATTTATTGTAAGAGTGTCCAGTTGAGTTCTGAAAACAAAGAAAGTGGAAATAAAAGAGATTTTAAGAAGCCATTTCCTACAGGGTGTGTAAAGGAAGATCAGCAGTTAAGATTGAGGATCTTGTGACCTCCTGGCATCCGGCCTAGAAAAACGTTCAATCCGTTTTTTTCACTTTCAATCGGTGCCCAATTAATAGTGTCTGCCTGTGCCAAACTTTTCTTCTCACGGAAAAAAAACCGATAAATCAAGAGCTTAATCGGCTGAAAATCAAGAGGCGTCGACCGATCCACTACAACTCGCCACGTTGTGCTTTTACTCGTTAATCTCAATGAACGAATCATTTTGGGGCTTAGGAAAGATTGAACGCTGAATGAATCGGATTTGAAAAAAAACCTCGTTATTTTAAAACCAGCTCTGTCTATTTATATAATCAGGGAGTGAGCCAGAAAAATATAATTCTGAATTTTAACAAAATACAAACACAAAGATTCGATATATGTTGCTTAAATAATTGGCATGATTGTTTGGTCAAGATCTATAAAAAGAAAACTCATAAATGTGCCATATTCATTCAACTTCTTCTGCGTCATATTTCATAGAAAAGGGACCAAGAGGTTTAAGAAAAGCTCAAAAATGATAGTTTACTCGATTTCACTTAATAAAAATATTTACCAACACAACAACAACTAAAATAAAATGCCAAAAGAGTTTAAAGACAAACAAGAAAAAAATGTATATATCCAAGGGAGTCTTACAAGGAGAATCTTTGGCGCCATCACTGTTTTCTTTATTTTATTTGATTTTATAAATTTTTTTTAATGAACTAGGCCTAACTGAAGTAAGATAAAATTAATTTGGATACATACTTGCACGATTGTTTGCAGACTGAAGCGATTCAGCCCAGAGAATTTTAAATTTTTTTTTGGCAATATTCATGAAAAATTCGTTGTCTATTATGAAAAAAGACAAAAGTAATGGTTTTCAGTTCATTTGCCAAAATGCCAAAAGAGTTTAAAGACAAACAAGAAAAAAAATGTATATATCCAAGGGAGTCTTACAAGGAGAATCTTTGTCACCAACACTGTTTTCTTTATTCTTATCTGATTTGATACATTTTTTAATGAACTAGGCCTAACTGAAGTAAAATAAAATTAATTTGGATACATACTTGCACGATTGTTTGCAGACTGGAGCACATTAGCCCAGAGAATTTTAAATGTATTTTGTCAGTATTACATGAAAAATTCGTTGTCTATTATGAAAAAAGACAAAAGTAATGGTTTTCAGTTCATTTGCCAAAATGCCAAAAGAGTTTAGACAAACAAGAAAAATATTTATATCCAAGGGAGTCAATTACAATATTAATAAATAATAGAAAAAAATATTAATACATTGTCACAATATAAAAACAGCAGAATACAAATTCATTCACACAAAACCAACATAACACCGCAAGAATAGCACCAAATTTTATGTGAATGTGATTGGTTCAGAATTTATATTTACATCTTAAATTGTATTTTTTCCAATCATATGTTTTGTAATTTATCCAGGCCCTGAAGATGACCCGAATAAATGTCGAAACGTCCGCAAAAGAATAAAGAAACGGTGTGTTCCTAAACTACCTCATTTTTAACCGCTCCTCACGACTTCAAAAAAACGTATTTATTTAGTTGACTGTTTATACAAGGTGACAAGTATATGCATTTTTTATTATATTTATACATGCTTCTTCTTGTGCTTCTTTATAACATAAAGAGTACAGTATTATTTCAATATGTGAATCTTTGTTTAAGTTGGTTATCAACACTCAGTGATTGAAGTTCTATTTAATAAAGGAAATAGTTGAACCATTACTATTATTCTTTATATTTATTTATTCTGTTATTGATATGCGGTGTGATGGTAAGTTTTCTGTCTAAAGTTATCCCTAAGTATTTTACTGTTTGTCCACTCTATGTTTCGGTTGTATATTATTAGTTGGTGATGTAGTTTAGGTCGTCTTTTGGTAAACAAAATTGCCTGCGTTTTGTCTATGTTGATTAGTATTTTCCACCTGTGGAAATATTTTAGCTTATGGAGAGTGCCAGTCGATTTTCTATGGCGTCTCCACGATGAGACATTCATCAGCGAACAATGACAGCGAACATTTTCTTTTATGGGCGTGACATTTATATAAATGGAAAACAAGATTGGACCTAGCACTGAGCCCTGAGACACACCCGCAGGCCGACTTCTTTTTTCAGAGTTTTCATTTCCTACACGGACCTGAAAAGTTCGACCTGAAAAGCATAAGCTGATCAGCCGAACAACATATGGTGGATAACCATAAACTATTAGCTTATAGAGAAGATCTTCATGCCAAACCGTATCGGTCTGTACTTTCAACAGCAACACTCTCTTAAGGTTTCTTTATTATTTACTATTTGTATTTTGTCGAAATCAAAGTTGTGTTGGTTTCAAACTAGTGTGTGTCCAATGCAGTAGGATTAATTTTTGGTGGAAATGATAAATGATGGAGTGAGTGTGGTGTTCAATCCTTTTTAAAAAAGGATTAATTTTTGGTGTTTTACAGTATGTAAATGTGTTGTTTTTTTCCGTTTTTCTAGTTATTGCGATGCGATTGGAATGCATGTAGCTGGATAATTTATAGAATTATTTTTCTAAATTACATCGGATTTGTAGGCTGTTGGTGACTTTGGTCTTTGACTTTGGAAAAACCCACTTTTATGGGCGTGTCATTTATATAAATGGAAAACAAGACTGGACCTAGCACTGAGCCCCGAGGCACACCCGCAGACGGACTTCTTTTTTCAGAGTTTTCATTTCCTACACGGACCTGAAAAGTTCGGCCTGCCAAGTATAAGCTGACCACCCGAACAACATATGGTGGAAAACCATAAACTATTAGCTTATACAGAAGAACAGGAAAAAAGCGTGTGTGCTGTTTGTAGTTTGGCAGGTTATTTTAATATGGTTTTAGGAGAAAAATGTACTTAATTTGTGGACGAATGGACAGGGACATGTTGAGTGGATATTGGTTTGTCTTTGTATGACTGAGTTGATGACGTGTTGTGTACTGTGGATGGTGTAGTTTCGTGCAGTGTTGGGTTGGCATAGTTAATGATTCTATTAATTATGTTGTTTTGTAAGATTTGTTTGTATGTTTGAATATTTTTGGTGTTTCAAAATAGTGTGTGGACCAAAAACAGCAGAATGCAAATTCACAACAATTTCACACTTGACAAATATGACACCACGCTTTCACTTTACCCAGGCCCTGAAGATGACCCGAATAAAGGTCGAAACGTCGGCAAAAAATAAAAAAGGATTATTTCTAAACTACGTCATTCTTGACCGTTCCTCACTTCAACAAAATTTATTTATTTAATTGACTGTTTACACAAAGTGAGAAGCATATCTATTTTTTTATTTCTAATCCATGTACTTACACATGTTTCTTCTTGTGCTTCTTTATAGCATGAAGAGTATAGCATTTTTTCAATAATTATTCGGAATGGTAAGATGTGGTCTGGTGTGATGTAGGTTTCAGAAAAAAAAAATTTTCTTTATCGTGCTAATGTTTCGAACTTTATTGAGATCATCTTCAGGGCTCAAAGTGTTTGTTTTCTGTGTAATTGTGCCATTCTTGCGTGCCGTGTTGAGAATGCCATAATTTCAATATGTGAATCTTTTCTTTTATTTATAAATGAAGATTTAGTTATCATAATTCTATTTCATTTGGATAAAATGATTATTGAAAGATTATGTAGGTCTAATCAAAATCCCCCAGGGAATTATCATATAACAGTAAATAAAAATCTATTCAGTTCTATTCAAACAGGAAAAAAAAGCTTACAATTTATTAGTCAACTCACCCCGCTGTTGTATGAACTTTCATTGACCTGGTGCGTTGGATTGGCAGGGTTCAGGTATTCGACGTGGTACTCGGTTGTCGTGCCATCGGGGGCTCCGTCGCGCGTCGTCGTCCTCCTCACGCTCCTGTATCCGATCATGTTTCCTCCGTCCATGTTCAAGTGTGAATTCGACCTGGAGACGGTCGTCTGCAGATCTTCTAGTAGAGCATCTAAAACAGGAATTGTAGTGAGCAATTTAGTCTGGTTTGGCTCGTTGATAATGGATTAGTCGGCAGTTAGGTCATTACTATTTAACGCCGGGTACGCCCAGTCTCGCTGTTCGGCCTTGGCAAGACGCGCTTTTTTTTCTTTTTCTTAGGGTCGACTTAAGTAATCCAATCTTTTTTTTTAATAAGTTAATCCTCATTAGACAAGATATAGTTAATTCTGAACAAAGATTGTATACATTTGAAAAATATTTTAATTTAAAATTCTAGGATGATGTTGGTCCGAAACATTCTGGGAGGGAAGTTATGATTTTTCCTCCTGGACATACATTTACATATTTTTACATTAATCAAAATTCATTCTAGATAGCTCGAAGACAAACTGAATAAAGGTGAAAGTGCATTAAGGATGTATAGACATTTTTCTCATCTATACCGCTCTCATCTACTGTATCTTTGTATATATGTTAATCTGTTTATCAATTTAAATGGTTCTCTTTTACACCCTCACTCTCTCTCTCTTTCTCTGCTTATTTCTTTTTTGACCATTTCCTCTCTCTTTCTCTTGTTACTGCATTCCCTTACTCTCTATCTATACAGATCATTCTTCTTTCTACCTAACTCCTTCTTTGTACCCTCCAATTCTCATTCTCTCTCTGCCTTTTTATATACCTCTATATCTACCTACCTATATATCTATTTCTCTAGGTTCCTTCACACTTTATTTGTGCAACTCGTCCTTCTTTATACTTTTTTTGCCTTCAACTCTCGTTTTTTTGTTTTCCTCTTTATATATCTCACACTTTCTCTTTTTCACTCTCTTTTCCTATCTATACTCTCTGATTTCCTATCTATACAGCTCTTTCTTCCTACCTTCCACTTTGGTTTGGCTTTCGTTTACCCTCTCTAGATTGTTGTGTAGTTGTAATAATACTCATTTATCATTATCTGAATAATCGATAATGATAAATGAGAATTATTACAACTATCTCATTATCGATTATTCATCCAATCGCTTTCTCTCTCTCTTTCTTTGTACTTTCTCTGACTTTTGATTTTCACAGTTCCTTCTTCCTACCTTCCACTTTTTTTGCCTTTCGTTTAACCTCTCCTTCTTTACATAGCCAATTATCTCATTATCGATTATTCATTCTCTCTCTCTTTCTTTGTACTTTCTCTGACTTTTGATTTTCACAGTTCCTTCTTCCTACCTTCCACTTTGGTTTGGCTTTCGTTTAACCTCTCCTTCCTTACATAGCCAATTATCTCATTATAGATTATTCATTTTCTCTCTCTCTCTCTCTCTTTCACTCCCCCTTTTTCGTTTTCTGTGAACTCTGTGACTCATTATGTATACATCGTTTCCGTCTTTTCTTTCTGTGCCTCCTTAAACTCTTGTTCTTTATCTTCCTTCTGATATATCCCCCCACCTTTTCTCTCTCTCTCACTCTCTCTTTTTCTTTCTCTGTGCTCTCAGATGTATTATCTCTTTCTTCCTATCTTCAATTTTCTTTGCCTTTCGTTTACCCTCTCTTTATATATTAAACTATCTCATTATCGATTATTCATTTTCTCCCTCTCTTTCACTCCCCGTTTTTCGTTTTCTGTGCACTCTGTGACTCATTATCTATATATCTTTTCCGTCTTTCCTTTCTGTGTCTCCTTATCTCTCTCTATCTCTCCCTCGCTTGCACACAACTTCTCTCGTTCTTATCTCGTTCTCTCTCTCTCCCTCTTTATCTATATCAACCGTAGTACTCTATTTCTCTATTCCCTCGACTCTCCCCTCTGCTCGAATTGATTGTACTGCGATTTCTTTCTACTTCTCTCTTTTTTGCCTTCTTCGTTTCTTGTGCTCTCTGCCACTCTCTCTCTCTCTCTCTCTCTCTCTCTCTCTCTCTCTCTCTCTCTCTTTCTTTCCGTCTTTATTTACCTCAACCTTTTTTCTATCTCTCCCACCCTGCTTTTTTCTTCCATCTTACTCTCTGTTTTGGCGTCTATTTCTCTTGTTCGCTCTCCCTCGCTCTTATATATTTCACACCTTCTCTCTCGCTCCCTCTTTATCTATATCAACCTTAGCACTCTATTTCTCTCGTCCCTCTCCCCTCCACTCTGCTCGTATTGATTGTACTGCTGTAACTTTCTATATCTCTCTTTTTTGCATTCTTCGTTTCTTGTACTCTTTCTCTCTCTCTTTTATTTACCTCAACCTTTTCTCTCAGTCTTCCACCCTGCTCTTTTCCTCCTTCTTACTCTCTATTTTTGCGTCTACTTCTCTTGTTCCCTCTCCCTCGCTCTTATGTATCTCATACCTTCTCTCTCTCTCTCTCTCTCTCTCTCTCTCTCTCTCTCTCTCTCTCCCTCTACATATTTCTTTTTCTTTATGTGTCATTTATCTCAAAATCTCTTTCCACACCCTTACTTACTCTGTTATTATTTTTTTTCCGTCCATCATTTGCTCTCTTTTTTAATTTTTTTTCTCTCTCTATCTATCTTTATCTCCATCTATCTATCTATCTTTCTATCTATCTCACACCTTCCCTCCCTTGCTCTTTCACTTTGTTTTTCTCCTAACTTCTGGTCTTCTCTGTTCTACTCTCTATCTGTATATCTCTTATTCCGTAATATACTGTTTTTCTCTTGTACTTCATTTTGCCTGAAGATATTTTTTCTAAAGCTGTTTTCCGATGATTTTATCGGAACCTCTATCTTTCATTATAATTTAATCTGTTTCTCTTGCTAGTTTGCCGTAATTTACAATAAAATTTTAGAGAGTAGAGTAAAATTGATTCTTTTTTGTCGGTGGAAAAGAAAGAAGGAATAGTTAAATATTCAAGAAAATCAAATGTCCCAGACCAAATCATCATAAATTCCGCCCATTCTAAAATTTCATACATTTCTTATATTATAGATAGTTCACGGTATTGATTATTAAAAGAACAATTTGGGCTTAAATAGGCGAAAAAGGATATTTTCCATAAATCTACCATTTATGAAAGAATTGTTAGGGAAGTTACAAGAGCCGTTATAATTTTTATATCATCTGTGCTAATTTTTGTAATAAAATCTTCAATATATTGTTGGGAAATAGAGAAAATTGATAAAAGAACGAACAGATGTTGCGGCCGAAGGGCAAGGTTCTGAATTATAGGCGACCTCGGTCGCACAATTAGCCGGAGCACGCAGGCAAAAGGTTGTTAGCAAATTGCAAGAAAACCTTTTTTCTTTTTTGCCTTAACACGATAAACCGATTGGCGAATAGGAATCCAAAATGAAAATGAATAGCCCGACCTTCAAATTCCGGTTATGGGCATGTAGACCACGAATTGCAGAACGTCTCCTGAAGTAGAGTCCATTTACATACCAAATACACCAACACATTCAACTCTTTAAATAACATCGACTGTTTAGGAATTTTTTTTTTTTAAATCGAATTAGATTGTTTTTAGCGATTTTTAAAATTATTTTGTCAATATTCTTTCAAATACTACCTTCCTCGAGGACATTGCATTCAATAAAAAAAGAATAAATGTGCCTACAGTTCAAGCTGTTTAATACAAGAAATTTTTGATTATAAATAAAGGAAATTTGATGAAATGTACTTTAACTTGGAAAAAAAAAGGATCCTCGGTGAGATCACAACCGAACGACAATTCTTTAAGATTTGCCGAGCTTTCGACGATTATAGCATCATCATCACGGCCTATTTATTGTAGAAAAATATGGCAGTTAGAACATGTATCATTTAAAAAACAAAATTTTAAAAAAAATTATATTTTTCTTATTTTACCTCGATGAGTGTTCAAATATATCTTGAGAAAAAGAAACTGCATTTATAATGAGATTATTTAAAATTTGGTGAAGCACATTAAAAGTATGGAATTAATTAAAAAAAATAAAAACAACATAATTTATAATTACAAAAAAACAACGTGGTCGTATAGGTTTCCTTGGTTAAAATATACATATTAATACATGCCTCTTTTTTTTTCTTTTTATAAAATTACTTTTTTCAGGTACATTTGAATATTACAGTTAAGATTAATTAAGTTATTTTAAATTGTACTTTACTTTTAAATTGTATATAGTACAAGTTAAAAAAGTTTACTTAATCTTAACTGTGATATTCAAATGTACAATACATTTGAATATTACAGTTAAGATTAATTAAGGTATTTTAAATTGTACTTTACTTTTAAATTGTATATAGTACAAGTTAAAAAAGTTTACTTAATCTTAACTGTGATATTCAAATGTACAATACATTTGAATATTACAGTTAAGATTAATTAAGGTATTTTAAATTGTACTTTACTTTTAAATTGTATATAGTACAAGTTAAAAAAGTTTACTTAATCTTAACTGTGATATTCAAATGTACCTGAAAAAAAGTAATTTTACAAAAAGAAAAAGAAAAAAGGGCATTAATTTAAAAAATTATTTTTAATTAATTCTATACTGTTAATATTTAGACACTGAGATTCACCTAATTTTAAGTGATCTAATTGTAAATGCATTAAAGACAACATAATATAAAATAATAATTCAGATATCGTGAGATGCGGTCGGGTGTGATGTAGGTTTCAGAAAAACATTTTCTTTATCGTGCCAACGTTTCGATCTTTTATTGAGATCATCTTCAGGGGGTCGTGTTGAGAGTGCTTACTCAACGACACGCAAGAATGGCTCAATTACACAGAAGACAAACACTTTGAGCCCTG
The DNA here is from genome assembly GCF_000648675.2 of Cimex lectularius. Taxonomy (NCBI): domain Eukaryota; kingdom Metazoa; phylum Arthropoda; class Insecta; order Hemiptera; family Cimicidae; genus Cimex; species Cimex lectularius. The sequence goes on along the minus strand of NW_019392721.1, from coordinate 585,429 downwards.
AAGATGATCTCAATTAAAGATCGAAACGTTGGCACGATAAAGAAAATGTTTTTTTAAAACCTACATCACACCCGACCGCATCTCACGATATCTGAATTACTATCGATTAACGGTCACTAATCTCTACACATAATATAAAATTTTAAAAAACAACGTGGTCTTATCGGTTTCCTTGGTTAAAAGATACATGTAAGTACCACTGTTTTTTAAATTTTATATTATGTTGTTTTTAATTAATTCCATACTGTTAATGTTTAGACACTGAGCTTCACCTAATTTTAAATAATCTAATTATAAATGCAATAAAAACAATAAGAGCAACATAATATAAAATTTTAAAAAACAACGTGGTCGTAAGGTTTCCTTGGGTAAAATATACATATAAGTACATACCTCTTTGTTTCTTTATTTCTTTTTATGAAATTACTTTTTTCAGGTACATTTGAATATCACAGTTAAGATTAATTAAGCTTTTTTAAATTGTACTTTACTTTTAAACTGTATATATACAATTTAAACACATTTAATTATTCTTAACTGTGATATTCAAATGTACCTGAAAAAAAGTAATCTTACAAAAAGAAAAAGAAAAAAGGGCATTAATTTAAAAAATTATTTTTAATTAATTCTATACTGTTAATGTTTAGACACTGAGCTTCACCTAATTTTAAATAATCTAATTATAAATGCAATTAAAACATTAAAAGCAACATAATATAAAATTTAAAAAAAAACAATGTGGTCGTAAGGTTTCCTTAGTTACAATATACATATAAGTACAAGCCAATTTTTTTAAAATAAAATTACTTTTTTTTCAGGTACATTTGAATATCACAGTTAAGATTAATTAAGCTTTTTTAAATTGTACTTTACTTTTAAACTGTATATAGTACAATTTAAACACATTTAATTATTCTTAACTGTGATATTCAAATGTACCTGAAAAAAAGTAATCTTACAAAAAGAAAAAGAAACAAGGGTATTAATTTAAAAAATTGTTTTTAATTAATTCTATACTGTTAATATTTAGACACTGAGATTCACCTAATTTTAAATGATCTAATTGTAAATGCAATAAAGACAACATAATATAAAATTTTAAAAAACAACGTGGTCGTAAGGTTACCTTGGGTAAAATATACATATAAGTACATACCTCTTTTTTTTTATGAAATTACTTTTTTTCAGGTATATTTGAACAACACTGTTAAGATTAATTAAGTTTAACTGTGATATTGAAATGTGCCCGAAAAAAAGGAATTTTATAAAAAGAAAAAGAAAAAAAGGCATGTACTTGTATGTATATTTTAACCAAGGAAACCTATACGACCACGTTGTTTTTTTAATTACATATTGTGTTGTTTTTATTGTTTTTAATTAATTCCATAATGTTAATGTTTAGACACTGAGCTTCACCTAATTTTGAATAATCTAATTATAAATGCCATAAAAAATAAAATAAAAGCAACATAATATAAAATTTTAAAAAACAACGTGGTCATATAGGTTTCCTTGGTTAAAATATACATATAAGTACATGCCTTTTTTTCTTTTACTTTTTATAAAATTCCTTTTTTTCGGGTACATTTGAATGTCATAGTTAAACTTAATTAATCTTAACTGTACTGTACAAATGTACCTGAAAAAAAGTAATTTTATAAAAAAGAAAAAAAAAGGCATGTACTTATATGTATATTTTAACCAAGGAATACGACCACGTTGTTTTTTAAAATTGTATATTGTGTTGTTTTTATTGTTTTTAATTAATCCTATACTGTTAATGTTTAGACATTGAGCTTCACCTAATTTTAAATAATCTAATTATAAATGCAATTTCTTTTTCTCAAGATATATTTCAACTTTACAATTAATTAAGGTTTTTAGTTGAGATGAAAAAAAGCTAATGGCACGAGAGGGATTCGAACCCACGATCTTCGGCTAGATACGTTGAGATGGGGATTTGATGTCCGAGTGGATCGAGGTCACGATAGCTCAGGTGGTAGAGCAACGGCGTATCTAGCCGAAGGTCGTGAGTTCGAATCCCACTCGTGCCATTAGCTTTTTTTCATCTCAACTAAAAACCTTAATTAATTGTAAAGTATTAATTGGTCAAGCGGACCACGAAATTAGTGAATATATTTCAACACTCATCGAGTTAAAGTAAAAAAAAAACATAATTGTTTTTTAATTTTATTTTTTAAATTATACAATATCTTCTAACTGCGATATTTTTCTAAAATAAATAAGCCCTGATAATGATGATAAATCGTCGAAACCTCGGCAAAAAGTAAATGGAGTGTCGTTCTGTTGTGACCTATCCGAAGATACTTTTTTCTCCAAGTTGTTCAACAGCAGGTCGATCCATCATCTCATCTTAAATTTACAATATTTCGAATCAAGTCATCAGTAGGAAATCGCCTGGAAAATATTCATAAATTCGTTCCAAATATTTAATGTTCCAAAAGCGTCTACTTTCAGCAAAGATTTGGCCTCAAACCTTCCAAACAATATGTCAAATTCGTAAAGGGAGGATTTATCTTCTTCAGAAGATGAAACGAGACGTAAATTTAGAGATCTCATCATCCTTTTAGAAGATTCGGCGAAACGCCCCCGCGATCTGATTCTTAAATTAACAAGGGCGATTCATACAACGTGAAAAGTTGGCAGAGAAATGCGTTTCTTCTCTGTTAAACGCATTGTGCATTTTCTACTTGGCCAAATGGTGTATTCAACCCTCAAATCCGAAAAGATTCAGATTTTTTAAAAAGGAATGATTAATGCTGAAATAATAACCCTTGGTACATGCAGAATTGATAAGGTTTGATATGAATCTAACCTAGTATAAAGTTTAAAATTGAGGGTTTCTTTCTAGTTTTAAATTATTCAAAAAATATTTAATGCATTTTCACATTTTTTATCGTATTTTATCATTTGGACAGCCAAGAAAAATTTTTTTTATTTGCCTTCTAAAACTGTATGGTTAGAAGATTAAATTTAATCCAAGGTGTGTTTTCGATTGCTTAAGACGTTAGATTTGGGATGTCCTTCGGACTTTCAGGTAGTTCTGTAAAATCATCAGTTCTTTTCCAAGTGTTATTTTGATCTTGGATGAATCATATTTTAACATCTACTTGGCTGGTCAATGCTATTTTACTATTCTGAGTAAGTCGTTACCTATGAAATTCAGAAGATAATGTCCAAGGTCATCAGGTTCCACATTAGTTCAAAGTCCATTATAGTTCGTGGTACATAACTTCTTTCAATGAATTAATCGTTATGTAAGGTATTGGTTGAAAGAAAAAAGCTAGTGTCAAGAGCGGGATTTGAACCCACGATCTTCTGCTAAATAGGCCGCTCTTTACCACTTGAGCTGTCCTGACTTCGTCGAAGTCTTGAAGTCACGAAATAAATCCCGCTCTTGACCATAGCTTTTTTATTTCAACCAATACCTTAGATAAATATTAATTAATTGAAATTAGTTCAAAGAAGACTCTTCCTTAAGGAAAAGTTGCTTATTTCCAAAAAAAAAGAGATAAAGAACGAGAGTTGAAGGAGGCACAGAACGGAAAGACGGAAAAGATGTGTGGATAATGAGCCACAGAGTGCACAGAAAACGAAAAAAGGGGAGGGAAAGAGAGAGAGAGAGAGAAAATGAATAATCGATAATGAGATAGTTGAATATATAAAGAGAGAGAAGGTAAACGAAAGGCAAAGAAAATTGAAGATAGGAAAGAAGAGATAATACATCTACATACAGAGAAAGAAAAAGAGAGTGAGAGAGAGAGAAAGAGAGAGAGAAAAAAGGTGTTATATATACAACGAGAAGAGAAGGGACATCAATAAGTACATAGTCGAATTTTTGGCTGAACTACAAGAGAAAATCCATCTTTTCAGGTAGCAAAGACATAAGCATTATTTAGTTTAAAAAATATATTTGACATTTAAACCTGCAGAGTTATAAGTTTGTGTAATCCACGGTGTAAAATTGTGGACTGCTGTTTTGAGATCTCTGGTGGTGGACTCTTTCAGACGTCCAGAAGGGTCTTGTCAGTTTATTTTCTGCCATACTTGGATCATGATTTGCATAGTAGTTTCTTGTGCTCTCGTTGATGTTTAATTAAACGCGGTTTATCTATGAGAAAAAAACGCGTAAGGTCATCAGGTTCTATTTTTGTGCAATGGTTCGAAGGAGTTGGCGTAGATTTCTGCAAGAAAAAGTTGTTGATAATCTAAAAGGACGATATATATATNTTTGGGTATATACCAGCACCGCTTCCCTTGTCCTTAATGAGTGAGCCATCGGTGAAGCAATCTATGCTATTATGGTCATCATCCACATTATAGTTATAATCACATGGAGTACTACCTGAAAGTGTTTTTTCCCCAAAGGTGTTTTAACCTTTTTGTCGCTGGCACTTATTAGTTGGTTATTAACCTTACTCAGTAAATGTAGAATTTTCGAGTGTCCTATATTGTTTCCCTTATGATTTCACTAATTAATCTATAGCAGCTGGTTAGTGCTCTAACCTTGACCTCTATGTGTAGAGGTGTAGTATTGGTTATCATTTCTAGTGCTAGGGTAGGTGTAGTGGGAAATGCTCCCGTCATCATCATACAACCTAGTCTTTGAAATGATCTTAGCTTGTTAATAGCCCCTTTATTTTCTAGCCCTTTCCACCATACTAGGGCTGCAAATAGAAATCTTGGTAGTATAATTGCGGTATATATCCATTTGGCCGCCCAAGGTTTGATTGATACCCCATGTTCTACCAATAATTCTCCAAAAGGACGATAAAACAAACGCTTACAGTAAATTGACAAGTTCTACAATATTTTGTCTTCAAGGGAGAAGATAAGTCACATCAGAATGGGCGAACTATCAAATTTTGGCTGAACTACAAGCTAACAGTAATATTTTTCGTCATCCAGGGTAAAAACATTAGTTGAGTTAAATCTACTATTTTTTATTTAAGACTGCAGTGTTACAAGTAAATATAATCCAAAATGTAAACCAGAGAGTTTTGGATTGCTGAGACTTGAGACGTTGGGTGTTGTTGGAATGTCCTTCAGACGTCCAAAACGGTCTCGCCATTACTTTGTAAATTGATCAGTTTGATTTCATTGTCATGCTTAATCTAAGTTGTTTAGCCCTTTTCTTGCTTTCTTGTCTTTTCAGTTCAAAGTGTAAGGAGAATGGCCAGAACAATTTTCCAATTTGGGTTGAACTTCGAGAAAACAGTCTTCTTTTCGGGTAGCCAAGATAAAAGCATTATTGAGTTTAACCGACTTTTTTATTGCTATTTAAAACCGTATAAAACGGAGTATTTTGGGATTGTAAGGTCTTGAGACGATGGATTTTGGAATGTCATTCCATTCCAGACGTCCACAACCTCTTACCATTATTTTGTACATTTATCAGTTTGGGTTTCCTTAAGCTTTCTTAACAAGGTTTATGTCACATTAAACCACTTTTCTAAATTATTTGAGAACCAGCATTTACAAAAAGTTAATCTATATTTGGTAAACCTCCACTTCATACCTTAATCCAAGAAGAAGCCAGAGCAGCAGCCCCCAGGCTTATACATGGACGACCATCTGCAAGGATAGGCCGAGTAAATAAACAATGGAAATTGATAGAGGAGATACAGGCTGATGCCTTATTAGACATGCCAATCGATGCCACTACTCGGAAAGAATGGGCCGAAGGAACACCGCCAAACTCCTACTGGTATACTGACCAAAACCGACAAGGGTACGGGAGCTGGAGTTTAAGAGAACCCAAAGACCGAGCTGACAGTATACCTAGGTAACAGCGATTAAACACTGCGTCAGGGAAATAAAAAGGCTAGGAATACATTCTCGGAAAATAGCCATCTTCTCTGACAGTCAGGCAGCAATGTCTAGCCATATACGAGGTAAAGGCAAAGAGCGTTGGGAACTGCATGGAGGCCCTGACGGAAGTCAGTGACTCTAATGACCTGAGCCTGGCATGGATCCTTGGGCATTCGGGGCATAGAGACAACGTAAAAGTTGACATGTTGGCCGAAAAGGGAGCCAACATGAACTCTCTAGGTCCTGAACCCTACCGTGGTTTAGTATCTTGCTATACAAGAAGATACATCTTAAAATGGATCCTTTATGAGTCCAAAAGCTTGTGATGCAATACCACAGGCATGAGGCCCGCGATAGATTCATAGAACGACCATCCGCAAAACTTACAAAGAATTGGAAGGTAACCGCAACCGAACCAGGATTCTGGTGTGACCCCTGGACCCAAATACTCGGTCGTCCTTAAAAGGACAATGAGGTAACGCCCGTACCTGGCTCTTGGCCTTACCGGACGTTTTGATTCTCAAGATGAGAGATGACACACCTCCGCTCACGACTGAACGTGTTAAAGCCGCAAGCGTTGATGTAGAAGCTGTTCCAGCCCCGAGGGGCCAAGACGAACCTCACTCCCCCGCTTGCCCATTCCGAGTGGTCGGGTCTGCATTAAGCATCTGACCGTATGCCGCGCGTACTCAAAGTGGCTGAAATGCATCAGCCTCCCACGCACTCCCTAGATAGAGAAGGCCACTCTATCTCCAAGAGTATTGGGGCTCCTCCAGCATAAGAACTTCCGCATCCGCTCCGGCCGCGGTTTTGTTTAAAGTGGAATTTCTAACCACCCCCTGGAGGAGACTGCCTTCGGTAAAGGAAGCCCATGCAGGCACCACCGACCACTATCCGTTCCCATCCGCCACTTCTCACGCATTCGAGGGACTCCGTCAGCGTAGTCTGAGCTTCCTCAACGCTATACACTTCGATGGTCCGATCCTTCGTCTCCAGTGAGGCCGGGGTTGCAACAAAGGTTGCACAGGCGTAGGTGGATTCGACCACCTCCTGACTAAGCACTCCACTTAAGAAAGCACATGCCCCAGATGGAAGTACAGACAGAAGAAATGTTGTGCTGATACTGCCAGGAAGAGGAGGAGACCGCAAAACACATTTTATGTTAAGGTCTATGTAGGTGCAAGCTTTGTAACAAGGACAGGAAAAACCTCAAGAAAGATCTCATACTAAGGAGTCGCTGGCAAGGTTATGGAGGTTGATTAACAACCTGAAGCTGGCCAGTAAGTTATAAAAAACAGGGGAGCAGAATAGATCTACTCAGATCGTGGCGCAGAAGGCCTTGTGGCCGACTCTTTTATGCCTATCCCTATCCCTAATCTACATACTCATCCCATCTATTTCTATTAAACTACTGGTGTTGTTAAAAAGCCATGGATGGAGATAGATACATACAGGGCGGATGCTAGATCGTCAATTTTGAATACAGCCAATATAAAAGAAATGTATTTTGAATAAGTATATAGTCATCGAAAGAAGAGAGTGCAGTGCAGCAAGGATGTTTTAAACACTGCTTGTTGATACTTAGCAGAATTTGTCACAGAATCCAGGTCCAGGTAAGAGGCTTATGGAAGTATGTTCTTGAGTCAAAGAATTGAATGAGTGGACTGCAATGATCCAAACTTATGATGTAGAATCTTACAACTATTTTCATCAATAAGTTTTATGAGGAGAATTTTGGCCATAGGCATATTTTGGTCTATGTATCATATTTAATCACCTGTTTGAAATTTAGTGCTTTTATAGATGTTAATTGTTTAATTTGCAGAGTTTTACATAGAGTGAAGATTTTCTTAGGCAAACTCGTTACACGTGCGGTTAACATGGCGGTTTATTTATTTAAACGAGGAAGAAGCCAGTGCAACACGACTTACATCCGGACATTTAAAAGCCAGCCTTGAATGTGAATTTTAAACAATACCAAGGAGAATAAATGCAAACATATACAAACATGTCAAATATAAACCCAATATGAACTTCAAACACTAGTACCTCATGTATGTTATTAATAGCTCAGTGGCCTCAACGGACCGATTTGTCAGAAGTTTTTCTGGGTTCATAGAACCGTCACATAAAGAACGATTGCACATGTGGTATTTCTAGCAGAAAGGCGTATTCAACTCACCTAAATTGCTTTCGTGGTCCCTCGTCGTTGACACTGTCGTCACAGTCTCCCTCATCCTGCTCATACTGAAACAGAGTGATCGGTTGTTTTAATTAATGGAAGCGAAGAGTTAGTTTTCAGCTTTTGAAAACGGCTAAAGCAAGCATTATGCAAATTTTCAGGGTATTGTTTTGAATAATGAATTCCAAATAAGGTAAACGAGTTCCAACGAATTTGGACAACTATTGTCCTTCCTTTCTCGACCCTGATTAGTCGTTACAGCAGATTTTATAATCAATCCTAAATATAATCTTCTTCTACTTTCTTTCTCTCATTTTATTCTTAATAATTCATTTCTGATAAGTCTATGCATTTATAAAATTGCAGCTAAATTTTATTCATGTCTAGTAAGATCTGCCTGTTTAGGAAACTATCATTTTCCTATCTAATTCTCTACATCAGCCTTGCCAGCATAAGGTAAAATATACATAGAATACATAGAAAATATGATAAACACAAAATACTTTACTTATAAAAAAAATGAACATTTAAAAACAAGAATAATTTTTTTTATCTAAAATTTTCTCGCATTTTATAAATGCATTTTTTAATCTAAAATTGTAGGTTTTTACCTTAGCAATAATTATGAATAAATAAAACAAATTGGTTTTATTTTTTGCTACTCATAAGAAAGTCAAAAAGCGTTAAAGATATATTTTGGAGAGAAAAGATATATGAAAATGACCAAACTATTGATATTCCGTATACTTCCGAAGCTATAAAATCTAACCTCACTATTTAAAAAAAAATACTAGCAGCAATCGGATTCTTTTTTTGAAAACACCATTCGATGCAGAAAAGCTTAAAAAATATTTTAAGCATAAGAAAGATGTATGTGGTGTTTAATGACCGGGAGATGCAATCGGTGTGACGTAGGTTTTAGAAAAATATTTTCTTTATCATGCCAACGTTTCGATCTTTATTGAGATCATCATCAGGGCCTGGGATTTATAAACATTGTTTAAATTTTACAAATACATGTAGTATGTGGAAAAATGAATTTTTACANTTCATTTTTTTAATCTAAAATTTTCTAGCATTGTATAAATTCATTCTTTTTTTTAATCCAAAATTTTCTAGCATTGTATAAATGCATTTTTTAATGTAAAATTTTCTAGCATTGTATAAATGCATTTTTTTAATCTAAAATTTTCTAGCATTGTATAAACGCATTTTTTTAATCTAAAATTTTCTAGAATCGTATAAATTCATTTTTTAATTTAAAATTTTCTAGCGTTGTATAAATTCATTTTTTTAATCTAAAATTTTCTAGCATTGTATAAATGCCTTTTTTTAATCTAAAATTTTCTAGCATTGTATTAATTCATTCTTTTTTTAAATCTAAAATATTCTAGCATTGTATAAATTCATTTTTTTTATTTAAAATTTTCTAGCATTGTATAAACCAATTTTTTTTTAATTTAAAATTTTCTATCATTGTATAAATTCATTTTTTAAATCTAAAACTTTCTAACATTGTATAAATTCATATTTTTTCCACATCCTATATGTATTTGTAAAATTAAAAATATGTTTATAAATCGCAGGCCCTGAAGATGATCTCAATAAAGATCGAAACGTTGGCACAATAAAGAAAATGTTTTTCTAAAACCTATGTCACACCAGACCGCATATCACGATCTCCAAATAACAAATATTTAATATTTAATCACCGTTACCACTAACCATTATTTCAGCTAGATATATTTGTTGGGCTATTACCTAATTAAATATTTATAGGTCCATTTAAAATAGTCAAATGTGTATATATCGTAAAGAGTGAAACACATTGCTCTACTGTTTATTTTTGATCTGATTTGATTTTTCTCGTGTTAAAATCTGGCTTATTCATATCCGCGACCCTTGGTAATTTAACCTACATAAGATACAGGCTACGATCTAAAAATAAGCTCATGAATCATGCTCCAAGCTGTCACGTGAGAACTGCTTAGGGACTTATATCAACAATTTTTTTTTTGCCATGCGTGTGTAATAAAATTAATTTTAAAAAATTGCGTAATTTTGTAAATTCATAAAGTGGCCGGTGTGTTTTTTCAATAGTGTATATTTCGATTTGAATAGTGCATGGAGAAAAAAAATCTGTACAGAGTCACGAATTTTTGTCTTTTTGGCGACTGATAAACAGCGAGGATAAGCGGACCCAAGATCTCCCAAATAAACCTAAAAAATAAACTAAAATACATAGAAATATATTGTTAATTTAGATTGTAAATTTTATTAGTGTTTTGAACAACTATGACAAAAAAATCAATTGCAAAAAAACTTTTGTTCAATTCGTATGTAAAATTTGCATAAAAAAGAAATGATCTATCATTGGACCTTCTGGTCGTGTTTTATGGCATTTCGAGAAAAAACGTTTTCAAACCTAAACACCTTGGGTTATCCTCGAAGAAATGGGTCCACCCATAGGTCGTCCGCAAGAATACCAAATAGGGATATGACCTCTGCGATTCTACGAGTTCCATTGCGACATCGCCAGGCCGATTTCTCTCTAATGTCAATCGCTGGTTAGCAGAATCTTCCAAATAATTAATTAACACGTTATTACAAAAACCATACCCGTACTAAGCAAAAACTGTTGAATTTTTGGGGACAAAAAGGCTTTTGTTAATACAAAACCCAGCGGTGATTGTTGCAGTCCTTCACACTATCTTTTGCAATGCAAATTTCCTTCGATTTGCATATTTTCTAAATGCCTTTTAAATTTATTTATGTTTCATTTCATAAATGATAAATCGAGTTTATTAAATAACAAACTAACCTGTACATAAAAATATAACTGGGTACGTATTTACTGACTATATTTCTCCAAGATAACCTGAACAAATTTGAACATTTTAGCGATAAAGTCGTCCAAAATCTGGCTAGGTCTCACCAAATTTAATTGATTACACAAAGAAATATTAAAGAAAATCAGTATTTTTTTCGTTCTCATAAAATAAGAAAAAAACAAAGTGAAACAAACGTTTTTGTTTGAGCAACTTTTAAATCGATACCAGAGATTTTATACACTCGGCCCAGATATTTTGAGAAAAAAATGCAAAGCTTGAAAAAAAAAATCAACATATATGTACAAGGGAGATTCATTAAATATCAACATATTTTAAAAACCATCAGTTTCGGTGAAGCAACTCATCAATTAACGGACATTTTTAAGGTTACAAATGTCTACCCAGAACATTTTTGTGAAATTGTTAAAGCTGGGTATCAAGATACAGAAGTTTAATATAATAAAGCTAATAATAAAGCTTCATAAAATTTGATCTATCAAGATATAAAAACCATGTGTTTTGTGGAACTTCTTAGTAAATTAATGATCGTTTTGATCTGAGAAGGACTGATTTTACTTCAGATTTTTTTTACTCGTTTTGAATCACTATAAAAATGACAATCAATTTTAATGATTATTAAATTCACTAATTTTGGTGGTTCGCTTGACCAATTAATATCGTTAAATTAATTAAGGTTTTTAGTTGAGATAAAAAAGTCAGTGTTACGGGCGGGATTCGAACCCACGATGTTCGGCTTGATACGCTGCTGCACTACCACTTGAGCTATCGTAACTTGGATCCACTGGGACACTAACTTCCCATCTCAAACCCACCTTTTGAATTTTTCCTCCTTTTTGCCATTTTTCATATTGCCATTGTCATTTTTCGTGACACTGACTTTTTTTTATCTCAACTAAAAAACCTTAATTAATTGTAAGATATTAATTGGTCAAGCGGACCACGAAAACTACTTAATTTAATAAGTTAATGTATGAAGTATACATTCACTAAAGCTCTCCTTGGCTATTCAATTTATCTCCGAGAATCAAATAGATTACACGATATTTTAAAAATGGCAAAAAGGAGGGAAAATTCAAAAGGTGGGGTTGAGATGAGAAGTTAGTGTCCGAGTGGATCGAGGTCACGATAGCTCAAGTGGTAGAGCAGCGGCGTATCTAGCCGAACATCGTGGGTTCGAATCCCGCTCGTGACACTGACTTTTTATCTCAACTAAAAACCTTATTTAATAATTATGCTAAGCCTAGTCGAAAACTTTCTAGTCACGATTCTATTTGATTTCTATCCAGAAAATTTTTGACAAATTTGTAAAGCTAGGTCTCAAGAAACAGGATAATAACACGATATATTAAGTTTCATACAAATTCATTTATTAATCATTAAGATAGTAAAAACAACGTGTTTTCGTTGAAATGTTTCATAAAAATGGCCATTTGATTTTAGAGGCGGCAAATTTTTGACACAGTTTTTAAGCAACATGTAAGACAAAATTTTTTAATAATTAACCTTATTCTCGTCATTGTTGACTGGGTCATTTGTCGTATAAAAAACAATGATCTCTGGTTAAGTACCTCACAAATTAATGCAAATTTTGGCTTCAGGGGATAGGGGTGGATGTTTTCAAAAACATTTTTGACAGATTTGTAATGCTAGATCTTAAAACACCGAAGTATCAATAATCATATTAAGCAACTTAAAATTTGATCTATTAATTATCAAGATATTTAAAACAATTTTTTCTCGTGGGACTTCTTCATAAATTAATGGACATTTTGACTTACGGGAGGCAAAATGTTATCTAGAACATTTTTGACCCTTTTTTTCAGCCACATGAAAAACAATAAATGTTATTAAGTTACGTTTCAACTACTTGAAGCTAGATCTCAAGACAGAAGTTAAAAAATGGTAGTGTAAAATTTTATTTCTTAATCGTCAAGATATTAAATACATTGTATTTTGGCGGAATTTTTTCATAAATTAATGAACGTTTTGACGTCAAGACGAACGATTTCGCTTAAAACTTTTTTTGGACTCATTTTGTGTTGCTATAAGAACGACATCCAATTTTAACAAATAATTATGCTAAATATAGTCGAAAACTGTAAAGTAATTATCAACGTATTAGAACAATGAGCGCAAGTGAAGCAACTCATAAATTAATGCGCGTAATTAACGCAGGCTGAAGATTTTTGATAAATTGTTAAAGACAGATTTTTAGTTGAGATAAAAAAGTCAGTGTCACGAGCGGGATTCGAACCCATGATCTTCGGCTTGATACGCCGCTGCTCTACCACTTGAGCTGTCGTGACCTCGATCCACTCGGACACTAACTTTCCATCTCAACCCACCTTTTGAATTTTCCATCCTTTTTGCCATTTTTTAATCTCAACTAAAAACCTTAATTAATTGTAAGATATTACTAGGACCTCGAAACTAGTGAAGTTAAAGATAGATTTAAAAACAATAAAAAATCAATAATCGCGTTTTGTTAAAAAAGCAATTCATCTATTAATCATCAAGAAACTAAAAACCTTCTGTTTTCGGGGAACTTCTTCATAAATTAATGGACATTTTGACTTCAGGGGAGGCAACTTGCTTTTCAGATCATTTTTGAAGCCTAATTATGTACGACAAGCAATTTTAATAATGAAGTTAAGTTGGATTAATTATCAAGACATTGTTATTAAAAACAATGAGCTTTGATGAAACATTTCATAAATCAATACACATTTTGGCTTCTTGTAAGATATTTTCATCTACATATTTTGCAAAAAAAATTATAAACTTAGATTTAAATTTACAGGTGTTTGATAATCAAAGTTTAGTCAAATTTGATTAAATAATTGTTAAGGTAATATAGGCAATTTTTTTAATCTTAAAAACGAGAACAGCTTGGCTCCGGAGAGAGCAGATTCCACATAGAACATTTTTTGAAATTTTGTTTTAAAGCTAAATCCACCGAGGTTGAATAATTATAAAATTCAGACTGCATAAATAGTTATGTATGGCGTTTCTTGCCCTTTTTAATGATAAATCAAGAGCAAAAGGTTCAATAACAGTATTAATTTTTAATAAATTAATCTGTATTTAAGTTATTGATTGAGATAAAAAAGTCAGTGACACAAGCGGGATTCGAACCCACGACCTTCGGCTCAATACGCGGCTGCTCTATCACTTGAACCATCGTGACTTCGATCCAATCGGACACTAATTTCCCGTCTCAACTCCACCTTTTGAATTTTCCCTCCTTTTTGCCATTTTCCAATGTCGTGTAATCTATTTGATTCTCGGCGACAAATGAAATGGCCACGGAGAGCTTTTAGTGAAAAATGGCAAAAAGGAGGGAAAATTCATAAGGTGAGGTTCAGATGAGAAGTTAGCGTCCAAGTGGATAGAATTCGTAGCTTCGAAAGGTAGCTTCGTCGTGAAGGTCGTGGGTTCGAATCCCGCTTGTGACACTGACTTTTTTATCTCAACCAATACCTTAAATAGAGGTTAATTAATTGAAAGACGAAAGAATTAATTGACTTGGTCAAGCGGACCACGAAAACTAGCGAACAGTTTTAATCTTGTTAAACCAAAATTGCTATTATTTTGATAGTACACTGGCATTTCAAATTTTAAATTTACGAGTAATATATTCAATTTTGATAGGTGCTTAAAGCGTGAGACATGGCTCGAAAGCTAAAAAATTGGCAAGCCCCTTATAAAATCTATTTCCATTAAAACCTGGAATCTTTTAAGTATAAACAAATAATATGAATGAATAATATACAAGACATAAAATATAAATTCTTAATATACAAGAAAATCTGTTGTGTACAGATTTGATCTTGTTTATTTTAGACTTGTCCCAATTTGCAATAGACAAAAAATTGTTAAACTGATGAAAACTAACATATTTGATATATATTTTTTACCTGATGTTAATTCACTTTGAAAAGCAGCGAGATTAGGCGAGGCCAAAAAAGCACAGTTTTTCTTTTCCAGTGTAATTAAATCAATTATTTAGATGGTATGAACGAAACGAAATAAAATAAATTTTTTCTTGTACTGTTGTTACAATAAAATGATTATATTTGCTTGATGTAAGTTCTTTAATATTATACATTCTTTTTAAAAGAATTTTTCAGTCACCACATGGCCAGAAGCGGCCCGTTTGAACTTCGTCCATATTTACACTTCATTACGGCTTTTTAAGTCGAAGTCAAACAACAATACCGACAGATGGAAGTCCGTTTCGTCCCTACGGTGCTTCAAAAATAGGAAAACGCGCACCCGTCCTCGGCGAATATTCAACTTTCTTGAACACCTGCTTCCAGTACTTTGAGAAAGAGGAACGTACGGACGTAGGTGTGGATCCTGCGATTGACGGCTCTTGCCTTTTAAGGAAGTCTGACGTGGACCAAGGACACTCCGGCTCAGCTCCCACAAAGGAAACTTGGGATAAATTAGGCCAGGAATTTTATTTAGTTTTTGACTCTTTCAAGTACAAAGTATGCCAAATGACCTTTTCAATTTTTATTATTGGCTCCATATTTTACTTACTTATTCGACAACGAAGGATACTCACGAGGTGACATTTAAATTTTACTCCCACATTATTTAAAAAAAAAACTTAAAAAGAATCAAACATGGTTTAAAAAAATTCATTCAATCTTGTCTAATCAATTTCGAAGTAAATGCTTTACAATATAATTATACTAACTATAGTAAAAATAGACAGAATGATGCTTTCAGCCAATATCTTTCCAAATTTTACAATTTTTAATTTTTATTTTTCTTCATTCTACAGTCAAGTCTGCAGACATGTTAAATCTTGAATTATTATGTACATTTTAAATTAAATTAACTTTTATTATTTCTGTGGCAATAAAATATTTTTCATTGATTTTAATTGTTTATTTATTTAACTTGCACTTCTGTATGTGTAGGTATATGTATATATTTCCATATTTGACTTTAACTGAATATAATTCAACCAAATATGCACAAAATACTCTTATTTTTAGTTACTTAATCAAAATATTTTTTATGTAATTGTTTTTTAATGTTATGTGTATAATATTTTAAAATATTAATCCATATATGTTTCATTATTGACCTATTTAATTATTTCAATTAATTATACTTTTTATCTGAAGTCTTGGTTGAGATGAAAAAGTTAGTGTCGCGAGCGGGATTCGAACAGCTCAACACGCCGCTGCTCTACCCACTTGGGCTATAGCTATTGAGCCGAAGGTCGTGGGTTCGAATCCCACTCGGGACGCTAACTTTTTCATTTCAACCTAGACTTTAGATAAAAAGTATAATTATTTTTAAATATGTTGTATTATTTTACAAGACAATTTAAAAATTTAAAGTAACCACGATAAATATGATCTTTTTTTAGGTTTATTTATGTGAAACATTCTTTTAAGCTATTTTCTTACTTTAGATATTGTTTAAATAATGAAGTAATTTTTTCCTTTGTTTCCTTATTTTTCTTTTATGTGTGGTGATTAGTGACCGTTAATCGATAATTATTAATTATTCATTATTGCATTTTATAAATTCACTTTTCCACTTCCTAAATGTATTTGTTAAATGTAAACAATGATTGTAAATCCCAGGCCCTGAAGATGATCTGAATAAAGATTGAAACGTTGGCACTATAAAGAAAATGTTTTTCTGAAACCTACATCACACCAGACCGCATCTCACGATTTCTGAATAATTTTTCTTTTATATTTTTTTTATTGTATATTTCTATTTTTAAGAATTTTTTGTAAATTGTATTAATTCCATAAAATATATTATTATTATTGTTGTTGTTGATGCTACTGGAGAGTAACTGGACTAGAATGGAATTAATGCTCCTGGAAAATTTATTTGATATTCCAGACAATCGTACTTTTTGTAATGGCACTCTGACACTACTCGGCAGTATTGAGCCGAAGGTCGTGGGTTCGAATCCCGTTCGTGACGCTTTTTGTCTCAACCAAGACTTTAAATAAAAATTACAATTCATTTTTAAATATGTTATATTATTTTACGACAATTTAAAAATTTAAAGTAACCATGATAAATGTGCTTTTTTTAGGTTTATTTATATGAAACATTTTTTAGGCTAATTTCTTATTTTACAAATAGTTTAATACTTAAGTAATTTTTGCTTTGTATTTTAGTTTTTTTTATATTGTTATAGCTTTTAAATTGTATATTTCTTTATTTAAGCATTTTTTTTTGTAAATCGGATTAATTCCGTGAAATATATTATTATTATATTAAATCCATTATATTTAGTGGTCTATTGACCAAATTAGTTCTTTCAATTAATTAATCTTTTTATGTAAGGTTTGCGTTGAAATGAAAAAGTTAGTGTCACGAGCGGGATTCGAACCCACGACCTTCGGCTCACGATAGCTCAAGTGGTTAGAGCAGCCGTATTAAGCCGAAAGTCGTGAATTCGAATCCCGCTCGTGACGTTAACTTTTTCATATTAACCAAAACCTTACATAAAAACATTAATTAATTATTATTATTATTGGTGCTACTGGAGAGTCACTGGGCTAGAATGGAATTAATGCTATTTGAAAATTTATTTGATATTCAAGACAATCATACTTATTGCAATGGCACTCTGATAAAAATTCTTCTCCATGGAATTTTTAAGGTTTATTTTTTTTTAATAAAAACTCCGACATTTAGAATTTTTTAAAATAATATTTTACATGGGTGAAATTGTGAAGTTTTGTCGAGCTAAAAGTTAACGGAGTTGGTTCCATGTTTTTATTCGCCTGTTCACGCTGCATTATCTTTAGACTCGTTTTATCTTCAAATCTTAATAAAAACAATTTTATTTGTCCACTTCCGTTTACGCACAACAACAAATCCATTTATGAGACAAATGTTTACCTTAAGTGTTTGTGAAATTAACAATGCACGTCTTGTTGTATAAACAATTGGGCGACGAGCAACGGAGCAAGTTTTCTTTTTATCAGTATCACAAATACTCCTAACTGCTGCCAACTAAAATTAATAGATTATAACGATTTATTTAATATTCAATTCAATTTATGAGTTAACTGTCATGTGATTGGTCGAAAAATCTTTCTAGATCCATACTGAACTACAAAACTATATCCTTATGAAGATGCAGCCAAAGTACGATTATTCAGCCCAATACATATTAAATTCANTGAAACAATTTTATCCTTGAATTAACCGTTTTAAACTATAAATTGACCCTTTTTTAATGCATTAAACACTGAAGAAATGATAAAGTTCATGTATACCTATTTTAGGATTTTTTTAATATAAAACAATTGGGTTTTTAGAAAACCACATTAAACCTATTAAAATTAAAAATCAAAAAATGTTATGTAATGGATAAAATTTTTGAAGGAAACTACAATTTATAAACATGTACGTCTAAAATTAAAGAAAAATACTTTGTTTTACTTGTTATAACTTTTAATTTTATTTTAATTAATTTTCATATCATTTTCAATCATCAATGTCACCCTAAATATAAAGAATTTATATAATTTTTAAGGGCCCAATTATTTTCCATTTTAAAAAATCTCACATCAAAAAAAGAATAATTTGTTAATTGTTTAATATTTAATTTTATGATATTTTTCTCATGTTCTTCCTACAGCCCAATTATCTTATATTTACTTGTTTTGTCAGATGCAGGAATTTTTTTATGCGTGATTATATTGTATCTCCTAGGTTTTTTTAAAGAATCGGTTAATTTGAAATTAAGAACGATTAATTTGAAGTTAAATAAGGTTAATCTAAAATTAAAAAGGAAAAGTTAAAAATCGTTAATTTGAATTAAAAAAGGGTTAATTTGAATGTTATAAAAGATTAGTAAATTAAGATAGGTTAATTTTAAAGTAAAAAGGGTTAATTTCGTGTAAAAATAGGTTTAATTGACGGGTAGAAAAACTATGGAAAGAGTTAATCTTTTGATGATATTGGAAATTTAAAAAGGTTACTTTTATCGTAAAAAAAGTCAATTTGAAATTAAAAACTGCCAATTTTAAATAAAAAGGGTTAAAAAAGGACAGAAGCTTTGTAATGTTGAATTTTGTGCTACTATAGCCAGTCTTTTTATGATTTGTGGGAGAACTTAACCTGACTACTTAATTCCAGTAAGTTAAGCCCTTCTCGGTAGAATTTACTTGAAATCAATCAATCATTTCTTTCTTTAGCTTTTTTCCGTCAAATTAACTTTTTCTCTCGTCGATTTAACCGTTTTTAATTTAAAATTAATCCTTTTGCGCACCAAATTAGCGCTTTTTAATTTCAAATTAAATCTTTTTAACTTCAAATAAAACCATTTTTAAAACTAAACTTCTTTAATGCGTTAAAAACTGAAGAAATGATAAAGGTTCTATATACCTATTTTAAGATGCTTTTAAATATAAAATAATTGGATTCTTAGAAAACCACATAAAAATTAATTAAAAATAAAATTAAAACTCATATGAAACTAGATGTAAAAATTCTTCTTATTTTATATAATGGTTAAAATATTTCAACCAAAGTACGTGTATAAATATGTTTATCTAAAATTAAATAAAAATACTTTATATATTATTTGCTATAACTTTTAATTTTATTTTCATTAATTTTCATATGGTTTTTAAGTATCAAATTATTTTATATTTATCGCAAAATAAAAGAGGAGTAATTTTTTCATATTTCTTTTTATGTAGGTTTTATATAAAGTTAAAGTTTTTATCGACACTATAATAAATAAATATATCGGAAAATATAAAGATTTTATATTATTTTATATTATTTTCATCTAGTTTTTAAGGGCCCAATTATTTGATATTTTCAAAATCTCACATTAAAATACGAATATATATATTTTTTTTAATTTTATGTCATTTTTCACATGGTCTACTCAGAGCCCAGTTATTTATATTTACACGTTTTTTTCAGATGCAGTCATTTTTCTATGCGTAATTACATTTTATACCATCTCCTGGTTTTTTTAAAGAATTGGTTAATTTGAAATTAAAAACGATTAATTTGAATTTAAAAAAGGTTAAACCAAAATTAAAAAGGAAAAGTTAAAAATCGTTAATTTGAATTCAAAAAGGGTTAATTTGAAGTAAAAATAGTTTTTTTTGATGGGTAGAAAAACTATGGAAAGATTCACTAATTTCGTGGACCGCTTGACCAAATAAGTTTAAAATGAAGTATACCTTCACTAAAGCTCTCCGTGGCCATTTCATTTGTCGCCGAGAATCAAATTGATTACACGACATTTGAAAAATGGCAAAAAGGAGGGAAAATTCAAAAGGTGGGGTTGAGATGGGAAGTTAGTGTCCAAGTGAATCGAGGTCACGATGTCTCAAGTGGTAGAGCAGCGGCGTATCAAGCCGAACATCGTGGCCACTGACTTTTTTATCTCAACTAAAAACCTTAATTAATTGTAAGACTATGGAAAGAGTTAATCTTTTGATGATATGGGAAATTTAAAAAGGTTAATTTTAGAGTACAAAAAGTCAATTTGTAATTAAAAACTGCCAATTTTACATAAAAAGGGTGAAAAAAGGAAAGAAGCTATGTTGAATTTTGTTCACGTTAATTCAAATTTTTGGGAGATCTCGCCATGCTAGGGGGTGGAACAATAGATTTAGTTGAAGAATTTATTGATGAAATATTAAAAGTGAATTTATTAATTAATATTCATAATATCACGTTATTATTATATTATATATAGTTATATATATAACATAATAAATAAACTTGAAATTTTCCATTTCAAGTTTCTTCTACGTTAATTACATGTGTATCTTCGTTTGTTTTTCTACATCATTCGTTTTGAGTTTTTTTATTTTTATTCACATTTCTGACTTTACTAGTTAGTTTTAATGACTTCATTTTGCATTTTGCATTTTTGGAATTTCTGTCGGAAATTTGATCACTCTGGTTCGCCTATCCTCGCCATGATTTGGACACAAAGAGGCAGAAAGCGTCATCATCAAACTGTCTTGATCTTCTTGATGTTAATAAAAACCGAACTATAAAGGTTCATATCTGGATTTAAAGGTTTTAAACGTATATTTTATAATTTATTCAGCCTGTTCGAAAATTTGAAACATTCGTGTCAATATAAAGTAAAATTAAATTCACTAGTTTTCGTGGTCCGCTTGACCAATTAATATCTTTTAATTATTTAAGGTTTTTAATTGAGATAAAAAAGTAAGTGTCACGGGATTCGAACCCACGACCTTCGGCTTGAAAAATGGCAAAAAGGAGGGAAAATTCAAAAGTTGGGGTTGTGACGGGAAGTTAGTGTCCGAGTGGATCGTGGTCACGACAGGACAAGTGGTAGAGCAGCGGCGTATCTAGCCGAAGATCGTGGGTTCGAATCCCGCTCGTGACACTCACTTTTTTATCTCAACTAAAAACCTTAATTAATTGAAAGATAAAATAAAATGCAAGCCTGAAATTTGGTAGGCCATTTTGGTCTTCCTAGCCTAGCCCCGGGTTGGTCTTCAGGCACGTTCGGCATTTCGCCATCTTCAGTATATCTGCTAACAAACATATCGAAGGTGGGCAGAGTAAAACGATCTGCCACGAAAAAAAATGAATGATTTGAAACTGAAAACGTTGTAATTAAATTAAAATGTGGTTCATTTTCTTTAATTACCGACAAGCTTTTAAAGTCTCTTAAGCTAATTGCCAACAATGCTTAATGAATGAAAAATTACAGGCTTTTTGTTTGATTAATTGCTTTTGATGATGACTTTTTTTAGTACATAGTCGTATAGTTTTATTTTTGGTATCCTGTTGATAATAGTTTTCAGGTTGTTTAGAATTTTTCCAAAATGCCTTTTAAAAGATTTGACAAACAGATCACGGATTTCCTTTTTTAACACCACACTTCATAGTTTCATCCTGTTCTGAATCATCTATTTTTATTGCTTTAACGCTTTCAGACTTAATGCTAAGGTCGAGAGGGCGTCCGGGCCTGAAAAAACAAACAGACCGCCACGTGTTTCCCCTATGAGGACGACATCATGACCTCAGGGCCACGTCGACGATTCAAAGTGCACCGTCAAACGCCGAAGAAATTAATTTCGATAATACAAAGATTAGACCGGGCCCCGGTTGTAATTAAACAATTGTACAATTGGTCCTAATCGGGCCAATTGACCGTCATCTGGCCGGGGAATGCTGTTGACTCAAATGTGGGATTCCGGCCCCTCCTCGATTCTCCCACGCGGATTCTGACCGATTTACGTTTTTTTTAAATTAAAAAAAAAATCAATTTCAATCAGAAAAAAAATCGACAGTGGAATTTAATAAGAGGACCGACTTGTCGCCGGCTAAGAAAACTGACGAAGCATACCGGAACGTATCGGTTTACAAATATAGACCCGATTGTTAATCGAATATTTATCGTTTGATCTAATTCCTCTAATTATCGAATAGCTCGGAAATATTCGTTCACAGTTGAAACCAGCCCAATCAGGTTCATATTTGCAGAATTCAGAATGAAAGTGGTTTTGCAGGTTCTGCCAGACGTGTCACCTGCCAGGAAGGAGAATCTCGCCCCATAAACCAAAACTCTTGCCCCCAAAGTAATAAAAATAATTTCACTTAAAAAAAAAAAAATTCAGTCTGTCTAAACGTAAAGACAGACATTTTGAATGTCATTCCCTGTCAAATATTTTTTGGCATTACACCATCTTCAGTTGTTCCACTGTGTTTTCTTATTTTCGTGACTTTTTGTACATTTTCGGACCAATTTTGAACAGTCGAGACCAGGTTAGTCAGAAAAATAACAAATTAAACCTTAACCACTACGCATTTTTATTGTCAAACAGATATTTAAAACAAAAAGAAAGTCATTCGTGTCATCTCGGAAATTCATACGTAGTTCTTTTTTTTTCCAGCATAGAATCAGTTCATATTAACATATTTTGACGGATATACAATTGATGCTCTTTTCAGACCTTTTACCGGAAGTTTCTTCAGGCCTGACCGAGTTTCACATAGACTGAGACTGCTTGAAAATAAATCACCTGGTTGTACTTCCATCCGATTCAATCTCATCGAACTGATTGATTTTACAGCTGATGAAAATGAGATAGATCGATAAATAGATAGATAGATAGATAGATAGATAGATAGATAGATAGAGAGAGAGAGAGATAGAGAGAGTGAGAGAGGGAGAGTGGGAAAGAGAGAGAGAGCCACCTCATATTTTTCTCATAAAGCTGAACTTGTGACTGTCATCCTAATAAAAATAAAACTAATGCCTTTTAACTTTTTCTAATTTTACTTTACTTTCACCAATGTACTAATAGGAGATTTCACTTTTAATTTTTTTTTCAAGTGACGTTAAATTTTGTAATATGAACATTTAAGGCAAGGAGAAAATAAATTTGCCACATAAAAGCCCCAGGTGTCTTTCCTGCCTTTCGCCAGTTTATAATTTTGGTTTTTATTAACGTCGATATATTTTTTTAAAAATTTTATATTTTAGCTGATTTTGTTTTAATTGTAATAAATAATATAATAATTGTAGCTGTTTTGCTGAAAATCTTACAAACCTGGCTAAAATGAGTGTTTCATACTAAAAAATAAAGCTCCAGGTTTTCTTGTTTTTATTTTAAAAAAATCCTTTTTGTCTTATCTATATTTAGTAATTACAATCAAAATTAACATATAACATAATTCATGTAGTATGAATAGATTATTTTGAATCTTGTTGGACTTAATACTGTCTGCTGAAAATTAAAATTTCAGGGTTTAAAATGATACCAAAACTTTCTTTAAGGTGAAAGCATTTTATTTACTGAAACTTTTACCTCAAACAATTTTAAAAATGACAATAAGCGTTTTTAATTTGGATATTTAAAGAAAGCCGATAAATAATTCACAGCTTTAAAAAAGATCTCTTCGTGGTCTCCATTCAGTTTGTTTTCTTTAATTTTCTACTGGGCGCACAGAAAAGAATTTGTTCAAGTTAAACAAAATTGTTTAACAACAAAAAAAATTGTTCAGTATGCAACAGGGTCAATAATTCCACATTACTGAGAATCACTGAGGACAGCGTACTAAAAACTAAAAGTGGGTTTAAATTTTATAATTTTGGTTTTTTCTATTGCAAGAATAGAAGGTCTAATAGTAGAACGTACAAAATACACCTATGAGAGAGAGTGAAGATGNGAGGGTGAGGGTGAGGGAGAGGGAGAGGGAGAGAGAAACAAAGAAAAATAGAAAAAAGGGGTGAGAGAGAGAGAGAGAGAGAGAGAGAGAGAGAGAGAAGAAACAAAGAAACACTGGAAAAAAGAGTGTGAGAGAGGGAGTGAGAAAGAGAGAGAGAGAGTGAGAGATAGAGAGAATCGGAGGGATAGACAGACAGAAAAAGAAATTAAAAGAGACCAATAACAGAGAAGGAATGAGAAGAAGAGAAAGGGAGAAAAGAAAGTGAACGCGAAAAAAGGAACGAAAGAAAGAGAAGGCGAGAAAGTGAGGAAGAGAGTGAGAGAAACAGTCAGAAGAAAAACTAAAAAAGTATGAGATATATTTTAAATTTTTCTAAATTTACACAGATAATAATCTAAATAAGTTAAAATATAAAATATATTATAAATTTAAGTGATCATTATTTCAAAACGTTCATCTTTAGTTTATTATCAGCGAATTTTAATTTTTTGAAAAAGACCGTGGACAAACAATGAACATTACTGTTAAAAAGATTTTTTCCTTTTTTAATAGTCAGCTATTATTTCGCGTGTATATTTTTACAGGCTCAGCGATGTATAAGGCCAGATTACAAAATTCTGAATAATTTGTCATTGTGACATTTAAAGATTTTAAAATTGGAATTATTTTATTGTTTTGTCCTTGGACTGTTTTTTTTTAAATAGGAAAAATTATTTGTGTTTTTTTTCATGTTTGGGTTTCGAGACATGTTATGCTTATGTTAAAAAGTCGATGACAAGCCGAAACTCCAAATTAGTAATATTATTTGAGTATGATGTGGTATGATGTCTAAATAGAGATTGTAAAACCTAATGACATATTTTACGGGCATAAGAACTGAAATCAAAACCGCAATTATGTTTTACGAGCCGCAGCACTCTAATTTGTAAGTCCGGACGAGCCGCAGCATCGGATTCAGAGGCGACCCGTTGTAAATCACTAAAGATTTACGCACCCCACGATTAACTCGGAACGCTTCTGCTTAGTCGTATAAACACGTCCAGACCTTGAACTAGATTTGTTAGTGGTACGGTATTTATAAAACAGTATCGGCTGCGAGGGGGTTAGGTCTGAAAGGCCATCACTCCTCCGACTGGATGTTCTCGGGACCATTGTTTACAGAAAAACGTCCAAGAAATAGGTCGGCCGACCAATGAAACGGTGTATTTCTGGTCAGATTATAAATACACGAGACGGCCAGCGTTAAGATGTCGGGTGGGGCTTAGAAAAGAACTTATATTTATTGGGAAAAAAATTATGTAAAATTCGACTTAGGATCTTTGCCAAGATACATCGGGTATTGGTTCGACATTTCTATTTTTCACACCCACCAAGGGTGGCGTGGGATTTCATGTTCGTTATTGTGAAAGTCGATTACAATGCACCTGGAGTGTGACAAATCTGTGACAATGAATTTTAACGAAGTGGCAAAACGATGAATGGCCTGAAATTGTAACGCACGTAGGGTCTTAAATCGCTTGAGGAAAACGCCATCCGCATTTTAAAGAAAAAAGAAAAAAAAATCTAGATATTTTAAAAATTAAAATAGACAAACTTCTGATATAACTAGGTAAAAAAATATGTTCATAGGTGTAGAAAACAATGTTTTGATATAAAAACACTCATTTTACTTGTTAATTTTCAATTAAAAAAATTTAAAATGCATCCTTGAATTTTTTAGAAAAAATTAAACTACACAATTTTACTTTTAACATCAATTATAATTCTCGCAGAAACGGTTCTTTGATTTTTCTAGAGGGTGAATCTCATCTTTACATCGCCAAAAGAGAAAAAAAGCCCAGACCTTGCATAGATCATGTTACAAACTTGGCCACTTCCTAGTTAATATAAAAAAAAAAAATTATAAACGGACGAAAATTCAAATATTTTTTTCACTTTTCAGGTTGTGTAAGCCCTCTTAAAATGGGCATCTGTCCCACTCTGCGGTCTGCCAAATGCTACATGCTCTAGCAATTTTTGTATAAACGACCGGACGACACGATTAAAAAAAATCTATATCTAGACGTTTAAATAACAAGGTAAAGTAATGTTAGTTTTGTTAGTAAAAAAAATTTGAACTTTGTTTTGTTAAAAAGAAATATATTTCGTATAAAGGGAGGTTAATTAATTAATTTTTTTAAATTAATTAATACCCTTACTTGTAAATAAATCCTCAAAGGAACAGATTCACCCGCGATTTGGGTTTCAACAAGCCATAGATACGACCGGTCGGAGGGTCGAGAACGGACTAAGACGGGTTTGGCATCGCTTCAGCGCTAAATTAAAACCTTCGGCCAGCGTGCATCTCCCACCGCTTGGTCGACGGGGGTTTAATTTTGCATCGGGTCCTGGGTTTTGGACAGTTTGACCGTTTTTCCGACACGCAAGGTTATAAAGGGGTGGTTTTCGGGTGGTTCGGACTCGCTGGGGCGGTTTTCCCGATCGCCCTTGTACACGGGAGACGCTCTCGAAGGACCAGATGCGGCGACCACCACCCAGACTGACGTAACCGTACTTGGAATCGTAAACGACCTGCCCTCGGGATTTTTCTCCCGTTTTATGGCCATCTCGAAATGAATATCTGGTTCCCGTTGAGACATAAATTAATATTTTACACTTAGATATATCGTATTTCTTGAATTGGAAGCTTCTTACGTAACCATGAAAAACGACTTTTTCGGTCCTCAACAACGTTAAGACATCCTGTTTTCTAAAAGGCAAAAACTGACACATCCGTCTTTTGATTTCATGATCTCGGAAACAACATCCTATAAAGTCCCAACAGGCTGTAAAAACAAATAAAGACAGGTAAAAGGAGTGAGAGAGAATTTGAGTGAGTGAGGGGCGAGGGTGAGGGTGAGGGAGAGGGAGAGGGAGAGAGAANGGGCATTTCATAATTTGACTTATAATTTATTATTAATTAGCTGTGGCAAAAAGTGAACACAGCAGAATAAGTCTAGTAGAATTAAAACTTCGGATGACTTTGTAATTTGCCATGTCCATCCAGTCCGTTTCGACATATTATACAGTTTTTATTATTGAATTAATTCATTAGTACATTTTTCCTTTTCTTTATTTTATCTTGTGTTCATTCTTGACAATTCTTGAGGTGGTGTTGACTTTTGTTGTTAACGAGTTAAAAAGTTTTTTTATGAGAGGCGAGGGGTGCCTGGAGGATTAAAAAAATAAAAGAAAGGTCCTTTAAAAAAAAGATAAGACACATTAGGTTGAGAATGAGTTGAAAATGTACTTCGTCTTCAAAATTTGAAGGCTTTCGATTCGCCAATAGTATGGATTTATTAAGCAGAAAACTTTACATAATGTATTAAAATAAATTAGAAAAAAAATGTTTTGGACCGAATTCGGCCTGGGGAAATTTTTCACCCACTCATAACAAATTTTAATTTACAGCATGTTCACTCATTTGCATTGAAAAGTGATAAAATAATCGGCACGTGTTCGTTTTTTTTTCTAATGTCAAAAAGTCACGATTCCGGTCATTATCACTTTGTGTCGACTATTCTCGGTGATTAAGGTTGATTTACAACAAAAACTGAGCTCTTAATCGTGTCAGTGATCCGTATCATTTTGGGAGATATCAATACGCCATGATATTATGTTTGAAATAAATACATATTCGTCAAATCATAAATATTTCATGTTTCTAGTCCTTTATGAAAAAATTATATATATTTTTTTGTCTTGTGCTATCACATTAGCCATTGGATATATATATAACAATTAACATATGTACTAAAAAAATTAAACTTGTGAGAAAATGAAATCGACCATTCAAAAGTCTTCCACCTAGTCGAAACAAATCAGCCAGAAGTAGAAGCGGGCGTCCGTCTAATGATTAAAAAATATACTCCAATTCTCATATGTGTAACGATGGTTATACTGGAAATGTATGGATGGACCACTAACATCCAAACAATGTGGAAAAGATCCCAGGAGTAAAACTTGCTCTGGAGGCTCCCGGCCAAGAAAGAAACCACACCAGACACCACACCGCCCATCAGGCACCCGCCCGAAGATCCTACCTCAAAGCTAAAACTTGGCGCCTAAAAATAATTAAAACAAGAAAAACATTTCAAAAAACCGCTATATCAAATCAAACATTTCGTGCCATTAACTTTTTTTCATCTCAACTAAAAACCTTAATTAATTGTCATTAATACATAAAGTTTTCTGCTGGTTTCGAATAAATTCATACTCTTGGCAATCGAAAGCCCAAAAATTCTGAAGACGAAGTATATTTTCAACTCATTCTCATCCTAAAGTGTCTTATCTTCTTTTAAAGGACCTATCTTTTCTTTTTTTAATCCTCGAGGAACCACTCGCCTATCATAAAAAAACCTTTTAACTCGTTAACAACAAAAGTCAACATTGCCTCAAGAATGAACAAAAGATAAAATAAATAGAAGGAAAAATGTACTAATGAACTAATTCAATAATAAAAACTGTATAATATGTCGAAACGGACTGGATGGACATGGCAAATTACAAAGACATCCGAAGTTTTAATTCTACTAAACTTATTCTGCTGTGTTCACTTTTTCCACAGCTAATTAATAATAAATTATAAGTCAAATTATAAAACGCACAGGAAAAAAAAACGCTTTATGAAGGTTACATTTGTACTTTACTCACAAACTGCCTTTTTTTCATCTGAGTTTGCTTCTCTAACTAGCCGGTCAAAAATCTTCTCTTCAGAATTGAACGAGCGAAAGATGCACCACAGCATTTCATGTAGTTCAATGTATCATCCTCGTGATGAACCTTTTGAAAAAACCGAGTTTTCTCATATTGCGGCCCAAATAAAAACCATCCAATCCCCTGTCCAATCCTTTTAATCCTCACTCCACCATTCATCATTTCAATCTCCAGTCCATCTGGCGTCCCTCTAGGTTCAACTCCGCTTCCCATAACTTATGCAGATTAATTAACTTTCCTTTAAACGTCCTGAAACCGAGTTTTCTCATATTGCGGCCCAAATAAAAACCATCCAATCCCCTGTCCAATCCTTTTAATCCTCACTCCACCATTCATCATTTCAATCTCCAGTCCATCTGGCGTCCCTCTAGGTTCAACTCCGCTTCCCATAACTTATGCAGATGATTCCCAAATTAACTTTCCTTTAAACGTCCTGACTTATGAGTTGCAATTATAAGAATTCAGAAGGACTTAAACCCAATTAGCTCCTGTACAGTATAAATTGATCAAATTATCATTATGTTCGAGATCATCCGAAACGTCTATGTTGTCCACTCTAATTGATTTTGTGTAGATACACCCCATCATGTGATATGCTTTGAGCCTTGTATTTTTTTTTTTTTTTGAGATGCCGAAATCGTGGAACCAAATATTTCTATGAATATTAAGGGTTATAGAGGTAAAAAAGGCTCCTTAACTTAACTTTTCATCCTGAACAGAAATAGGCAGCATATGTAGGCTCTAAATATTATTATTTATTAATAATTAAATATTACTATTAGTTTATTTAAGATCATCAACCCTTCGGCTTTCCCTTCAATACCGGAGTGTCTTCTTACCCAAAAGAGTGCAATTTTTATCCCTTACTTTTTTCCAGATGAGAACATAGTTGGCCACCCAAGTGTGCTTCGAAATAAATAGATTGTAAAAATATATACAATAATATATAATATGAAGTATTGGTTGAAGTTTTTTCTCTCAGATTTACACTTGGCTAATCAAACCGTTTTAAAGGAGCGGAGCCAATTCTCAACTGATTTCCCCCCCCTAATCCTCGTGGGTCAAGATCACGTCGAAAGAGGACATCGTCTGGCATAGGCATAATTTGCACAGTTGGCCGACGGTGTACCTTCTCAAAATATTTTTACGCTTATTGATCGGTCAATTTTGTACGCAACACCTGTCAAAAAACTGGCACCGTAGTTAAAGTTGGAGGATATGGACGAGAAAGGGTGAGCTTTTAAGTAGCGCTGGGTGGTTCTAGCAATAATTATGAATAAATAAAACAAATTGGTTTTATTTTTTGGTACTCATAAGAAAGTCAAAAAGCGTTAAAGATATATTTTGGAGAGAAAAGGTATATGAAAATGACCAAACTATTGATATTCCGTATACTTCCGAAGCTATAAAATCTAACCTCAATATTAAAAAAAAATACTTGCAGCGCTCGGATTCTTTTTTTGAAGACACCATTCGATGAAGAAAAGCCTAAAAAATATTTTAAGCATAAGAAAGATGTATGTGGTGTTTATCGACCGGGAGATGCGATCGGTGTGACGCAGGTTTTAGAAAAATATTTTCTTTATCATGCCAACGTTTCGATCTTTATTGAGATCATCATCAGGGCCTGGGATTTATAAACATTGTTTAAATTTTACAAATACATGTAGTATGTGGAAAAATGAATTTTTATAATGTTAGAAAATTTTAGATTAAAAAATGTATAAATTGTATAAATTCATTCTTTTAATCTAAAATTTTCTAGCATTGTATAACTTCATATTTTTTAATCTAAAATTTTCTAGCATTGTATAAATTAATTCTTTTAAATCTAAAATTTTCTAGCATTGTATAAATTCATTCTTTTTTTAAATCTAAAATTTTCTAGCATTGTATAAATTCATTTTTTTAATCTAAAATTTTCTATACTTGCAGCGCTCGAATTCTTTTTTTTTTTTTTTGAACACATCATTCGATGCAAAAAAGCCTAAAAAATATTTTAAGCATAAGAAAAATGTATGTGGTGTTTAGGGACCAGGAGATGCGATCTCTGTGACGTAGGTTTTAGAAAAACATTTTCTTTATCATGCCAACGTTTCGATCTTTATTGAGATCATCATCAGAGCCTGGGATTTATAACATTGATTAAATTTTGCGAATACATGTAGGATGTGGAAAAAAATGAATTTATACAATGCTAGAAAATTTTAGATAAAAAAATAAATTTATACAATGCTAGAACATTTTCGATTAAAAAATGTATAAATTGTATAAATTCATTTTTTTTTAATGTAAAATTTTCTAACATTGTATAAATTCATTTTTATCTAAAATTTCCTAGCATTGTATAAATTCATTTTTTCCACATCCTACATGTATTTGTAAAATTTAAACAATGTTCGTAAATCCCCGGCCCTGAGGATGATCTCAATAAAGTTCGAAACGTTGGCACGATAAAGAAATTTTTTTCTAAATCCTACGTCATACCAGACCGCATCTCACGATTTCCGAATGAACAATAAGAAACATGGTTGCAATTTTTTGTCATTTTGTCTGCGTTTAAGGTTTTAAATTTAATCTTCATTCCTTTTGATTGCATTTCCTCACTATCAAAAATTAATTATGCGAGATTTTTACCTCATCCAATTTTTCTGCTGATTATTTAACGAAATATAATCTTTTTCGGGCCTCTGCAGGTGTTCGTATCCTGTCCTGCTACCATCCTGCTTCGCCTGCACCTCTGATCCATTCGTGCAGCCTAATTATCTTGCTTTGTAAGCCAAGGGTGATGGACGCAGCTGAATCTTGACTTTGGACAGCATCGATTGCACGTCTTACAGGGTTTTGTCCTACTTAAAATCACGAAGGTGTAACTTTACTTGAGCATTCTTTTCCCTTGCCTTGTAGTTTTGTCACCCATGATGTTCCTCCGATATAGTTACATATTCTTGTAGATTCAGCTCTCAAGTTGTTTTCGCACCTGGTCATATCTCTGATCATTATAACTTGGAATGTATTTTACCAGCTCTATGCCTAGTATTTCACCTTTTTGCTAGGCCTGACTGAGTTTCCTTCAATTCGTCAACAGAGTTACCTCCCAGTGATAGGCATTTTTCTACAGCTATCTTTGCGTTATTTCTACGCCAGTTCCTTTTTTGTGCTTGCCTTTTGATTTTTTAATTTTTTAATTTTTTTTACGTTGGTTCGAAACAGGAGAGGTTATAGTCAACCCTCGGGGAGCCGGTGTTGGGGGGCCGCTGGATTCGAACCCGGGACCTTTACCTTACAGTTATGACCTCCGTGTCAATGGCTAAACCGTTGCGGCCACCGACGCCCCTGCTTTTATGTGTGTTTTCTTCCATTTTCCCATTTTTTATAATCAATAGATAATTTTTAAATACTGATTTTTTGATCAATGTAAAATTCAGTAAATTCACTATTTTTCGTGGTCCGCTCGACCAATTAATCTCATTCAATTAATTATGGTTTTTAGTTGAGATAAAAAAGTCAGTGTCACGAGCGGGATTCGAACCCACGACTTTCGGCTTGAAAAATGGCAAAAAGGAGGGAAAATTCAAAAGGTGGGGTTGAGATGGGAAGTTAGTGTCTGCATGGATCGAGGTCACGATAGCTCAAGTGGTACAGTAGCGGCGTATTAAGCCGAAGGTCGTGGGTCATGACACTAACTTTTTTATCTCAACTAAAAACCTTAATTAATTGAGTAAAATTCAGTTGTAATCGGTTGAATTTCCTTACAGACACTGTTAAAACCTTTGGAACATAACGATAAAATCTGGCTAATTATCTGTCAAATAGCCCTTGAAAGCATCTTGAATATCTTGACTAATAGGTCGCCATTTGTAAAAGAGTACACACTCAAAATTCAACAGTTCGGTACTATTATACTTGACAAATTATACTAAAACGTTTAATTATTCAATAATTAATTGTACAAAAAATAAGCAACATTTTCTAACAGTTCATTAATCAATCATTACCCAGATTTGTCTACGAATTATCGGCAAAAGGGATTTGGAAAGAACACAAAGTGTCCAAAAATCTATTTTAACAGACATAAAAAATATTTCAATAAAATTCTTTGCCTTAACCGTCTCTGTGTTAGGGTTTATAGAAAACAAATTTAAGTCAATATTTTCGACCGTAGAAGGAGAGATTGAACAATCCTGCCCTGATCTATACAGGGTGCAGCTGGTGTTACGAACTTTGCCAGTAGGTTCTATATTCAAAATGGAACTAAAAAGACCTAATTAACAATGGTCCGAATCTCAACACTATCGGAGTTATTCCACTTTTTCTGATTTTTTAACATTTCACGAATTTGCTTCAGATACACAATGGTAATTCCAAAACTAAAAGATTTTGGACAAATCCGTTGATACCATTGAAAACCTCGTTAAATTATCAATAAGAAGTGATAAATACTAAACTTGTAAACTTTGAAAAATAAGCGTTTTAGTAGCCAGAACTTTGAAAAATATTTTTTTTTCATAATTGAAAAACTTACTACGATGATTCTAAACTACTATTTCAAAACCTGGAAATCAGAAAATTTCAGAAAACGTAGTCAATTAATATCCTTTTTATTGGTGTAATTGCTTTTTTAATTACTTTTTTTAAATATGAAGAAATTGATGAAGGAAAGGAAAAAAAAAGCATCGCTGACGGATTATTAAGGTGGAAAGATTAAAAAAAAGGAAGGAAATTTTGAATGAATTTATTATAGGTTTTTTAATTTGGGTTCAAACCAAAATAGTACAAGAATTTACTTATTTACCAACATTTGATTAAATGATTATTGTATAATTATTCCCCGTAATAAAAGAGTTTTAAGATTCACAACGTTTTTAGGTAACTTTGTGATTTTTTTTTAATCTTACCACTTTACCAATCCGTCAACCACGGTTTTTTACATTCCTTGATTAATTTCTTCATCTTTGAAAAAAGTAATTAAAAAAGCAATTACACTACTAAAAAGATATTAAATGGAGTATGTTTTCTGAAATTTTCTGAGTTCTAGGTTTGGAAATAGTAGTTTAGAATCACTATAGTAATTTTTTCAACTTTGAAAAAAAAATTATTTTTCAAAGTTCTGGCTACTAAAACGCTTATTTTTTCAACGTTTACAAGTTTAGTTTTTAACACATCTTATTGATAATTTAACGAATTTTTCAATGGTATCAACGGATTTGTCCAAAACGTTTTAGTTTTGGTGTTATCATTGTTTATTTGAAGCAAGGTCATGAAATCTTAAAAAATCAGAAAAAGCGGAATAACTCCGAAACTGTTGAGACTCGGACTATAGTTAATTAGGACATTTTGGTTCCATTTTGAATGCAGAATCTGCTGGCAAATTTTTTTTTTTCTTGGCAAATTTCTCATTTCTCATAAAGCGCAATGACAGACGCTCGGTAGTTTAAGTAAAACAATTTTTCCTTGATCACTAAACAAATGTGAGTCCTTGGGATGTCACAGTGACCAGAACTCAATTTATATGCCACTTCCTTATCCTTGACTGTTGCATTTACTTGCCCCATTTAACGTACGACCGTCTTTTTCAACAGTTTGTGATAAAATACTTCTACAGGAGACGTCGGTGGCGGCAACGGTTTAGGCGTTGACACGGCGCTCATCACTGTAAGGTCAAGGTCCGGGTTCGAATCCAGCTAAGGATCACAATTCTTTCTTGAGTAATGACCTTAAAAAAAAAAAAGATTTTGAAATTAACTTCAGTAGGTTACTCATTAGTATTTCTTATATTTAAATATCAGGTATAAAATAGGAGCCACTGTTCCAATTAAGCACCAAAGGGACAAAAAAGCCTGGTTTTAGCTTTTATTATCGAAGCTTTACTACGATAAGGGCTTTTACGAGCAATTAACCGAGAGCTTAAGATCTCTCTGATGTTCTTCGAATCTCGTTTAAGGAATTTCACTCCTTATTCGATACCTTCTGCCCGGATCCATACGTTCAGCGCAGCATACGGAATGAATTATTCTTTAAGCTCAAATAGCGGCAAAGGGGGGAAAATATGGAAGAATAAATGCCCCCTTTCAAAGCTAGCGACACACGATCCATAAATTAGGAAAGATTATAGACCGGAGGACGCCCAGGAGGGGTTTGAGGCCAGAAAAAAAAGGTTCCTTATAACAAGGATCTTGGTTGGAATTTTCAGATTTATTTCCCCGTTTTACAGTCGTGAACAAAGTTAAATTTGTTTTATAATTATCGTAATTCCAATTGTTATCAAAAATTTTAGTATATCAACACTAGCTTGAGGAATATCAAAGTTAAACTAATGAATTTGGGGAAAGACAGGCGGAAAGAGATAAATAAAGAGACAGAAAGAGTGACTGCATGAGAGAGAGAGAGTGAGTGTGAGAGAGAGAATGAGTGAGTGAGAGAAAAAGAAAGAAAGCATGAGAGAGTTGAAAAGAGGAGTGGAAAGAATGAGATGAGTAAAAGAGAGAGAGAGAGAGTGAGAAAGAGAAAGAGAGAGAGAGAGAGAGAGAGAGAAAGAGAGAGAGAGAGAGAGGAGAGAGAGAGAGAGAATTGATTGACAATATTTTATTTCACCACGGTAAGTGGTCTTTTGGTTCTCTCAGTCACTTAACGTGGAAAAAAAAAGAATGAGTTAGTGAAACAAAGAGAAAGCGTGATAGAGAGTGAGGCAGAGAGATGAATAGATAGAGTAAGGGTGAATGAGTTAGTGAAAGAAAGAAAAAGAAAGAAGAGAGAGTGCAAAAGAAAAGTAGTAAAAAGAAAGAGTAAGAGAGAAGGAGAGAGTGAGAATGTAGAAAGAAAGAAAGAGGGAAGAAGTGAGAGGGAGAGAGAGAGAGAATTGATTGACAATATTTTATTTACCACGCTAAGTGGTTTTTTGGATCTCTCAGCCACTTAACGTGGAAAAAAAGAAAAAAGGAAAAGAAAGAATGAGTTAGTGAAAGAAAGAGAAAGAAAGAAAGGGGGTGAAAAAGAGAGGTAGAAGAAATAGAGAGCAAGTTAGAGTAAGATAATAAGAATGTAGAAAAAAAGAAAGACGGAGGGGGTTAGAGGGAGAGAGAGAGAATTGATTGACAATATTTTATTTCACCACGCTAAGTGGTCTTTTGGTTCTCTCAGCCACTTAACGTGGAAAAAAAGAAAAAAAGAAAAGAAAAGAAAAAAAGAAAAAGAAAGAATTAGTTAGTGAAAGAAAGAGACAGAGTGAGAGAGAGAGTGAGTGGGGCAGAGGGATGGATAGATAGTGTGAGGAAGAATGAGTTAGTGAAAGAAAGAGAATGAAAGAAGAGAAAGTGAAAAAGAGATTTAGTAGAAAGACAGAGTAAGAGAGAAGGAGAGAGTGAGAATGTAGAAAAAAAGAAAGAAAGAGAGAGAAAGAGAAAGAGAGAGAGAGAGAGAGAATTGATTGTCAATATTTTATTTCACCATGCAAAGTTTGGTCTTTTGGTTCTCACAGCCACTTAATATGGAAAAAAAGAAAAAGAAAAAAAGAATGAGTTAATGATAGAAAGAGAAAGAAATGAGAGAGAGAGAGAGAGAGAGAGAGAGTGAAAAAGAGAGGTAGTAGTAAGAGAGAGGGAGAGAGTGAGCATGTAGAAAGAAAGAAAGAGGGAGGGAGAGAGAGAGAATAAATTTGCGTCACCCAAAAAGAATAATTAATTGAGAAAAAAAGTTAGTATATACATATATAGTGTAGATATTGTTGTCTGTATAAACATATAGTATAGACATCATAAACACTGGCCATCCAAAACGTTTTGTTCTTCCTTTGGCTTGCGTCAAATCCAAAGAACCTCATGGAAACTCTAGCAACGGAGATGGTAAAGAAATGGAACGTGTCCTCACGTGACAAGATTACATAAAAAAGTCGGCTTCCTCGTTCATTATTCATCTCACACAAAAGATTCACCTATTATATGTATGAAAGCGATTAATTTCCCTTATCCGCAACCGTGATGATCGTGCGACGATAAAAATTTTCGCGCGGATAAGAACTGGAAAACTTCACTTTTTAAAGTACTTCGAGAGCGAGTAGTTATTCTCCGACAGAATTGAGTTTCATGAATTCGAGGAAAATAATCAAAGATAACCAGGGAGTCTTTTATAAAAAAAATCGTTCCGTTTATTATTTTTTGTTTATTATTTATTTGTTTTTGTGTAATAGTTGTCAAAATCGTTTACGAACAATACGGTCCTGATGGTTAAACGCCTCGCATTAGTCTTAAGCTGTCAGACAGGACCGTCCAAAAATTAAAAGCTTCTCAGCTGGACTTGAAACTTAGACTTCTGAACACTCTAGGCTCTTTTAATGAGGGCAAATTAAGTACAGACATCGTAATAGCGTTATTATTATTTCTTTCATTCAATTATTCTTTCTATGTAAGGTTTTGGTTGAGGTAAAAAAGTCAGTGTCGTGAGTGGGATTCGAACCCACGACCTTCGGCTCAATACGCCGCTCTACCACTTGAGCTATCGTGACTTCGATCCACTCGGACTCCAACTCCCCATCTCAACCTTCAAACGTTCAAATTTTCCCTCTTTTTGCCATTTTCAAGACCAAGACCTTAAGCGGCCCATAGATGGTCAATATTATTGTACAATATAGATTGTACAATAATTTGACGGTTGCCCCTTAACCTTAAATAGTTTGTAATAATATTGTACAAAATTTTGTTTGTGTAATGAACTTGAATAGTTTGAAGGCGACATTGAAGTTTGTGCAATATTTTGTTACTACTTGTACTTCACAAACTGACTGATATTGCGCAATAATGCCAACAGACGGTACAATATTTTCCAGATTGTACAATATATTTTCAACTTTTCGTCAATCATGCAAAGTATTGCACAAACGTTCAATATCATCTATACACGATCAATTAAATTGCACAACCTAAAATATTGTGCAATAATATTGATCGTTTATGGGCCGCTTAACATAGAAAGAATAATTGTTTGAAAGAAGTAATTTGGTTAATTGACTACTAAAACGTAAATGGATTAATATTTATTATTATTATTAGATTCTTCGATATTCTATTATTCGATTATTAATAATTTTGTGGAGTTCTAGATGATAAAGTCCATTAACTAAAAATCATAGGTTTTTCTTTTAATATGAGTAGTTTATCAGGTTATGTTGAAATTTTAAATGTTAGTGACATTCTTGCGCTTTAAATGAACGATTATACTAAATCTTTGAAATGAACAATACAAGACTACGAGGTACTGGTACTAAGGGTACTGAAGGTCCATTTAAGATCTAGAAATATTCACCCAACATTGAAGAAACCATCTACTTCTAGGATTTTAAAAATATTGAATGCAATAATCTTGTCTATGATCACACACCTGAAGATGTAACTGTACTTTACTTAATATACGCAGTAAAAAGTTCATATTATTAATTTCTGACTTATTAGGCCTAGTTGATCTTAAGAAAGTAAACCTTGTTTATTTCAGGAAGGTTTGTTTGTCTCGATTTTATTTCTTACTTTTTAGTACTTGCTTCAAGCTCGAAGGCTTAAGGGAAATATCTTTAAATTAATTTAGTGTTAAAGATTTCTTTTTAGTTTCCCAAAGACCTGTTCAGAAGCGGGGCGGAAAGAAAGCATGCCATTCGGTGCGTGAGCGTCGGCGATGTGGGCAGACCTTCCGGCACGTATTGCGTGATGCAGTTCTCCCACGTTCTGCGGGGAGAGAGTGCATTTATTTAACCCGGGAGAAACATAGACATTTCATATCTTACCCCATAAAACTTATCGTCGAAAATTATCGGGGTGATGAGTTCAAAACAAAAAGGGAAAAAAGAATACTCCGGACGGTTCGTCTTTGACCCAAGTCAAAATTGGCTGGACTTGACAACCTTGGTTTGAATTCCAAAAGCGTAGGGTGATGGAATCTTTTACCCGTTGATTGGGTCTATTGTTGGCTCTTATTTGTCCGAATGTGATATTCGTGTTTGCTTCAATTCAACCATTTCTTTTAATTAAGATCTTGCTTCTGATACGTCTGGAGATGTTATGATGAATCAAGGCGTGGATAAATTGAGACTTGTCTTTTCTGAATCCTATCCGAATTGGTGTATTATTTGCGATTTGGAATAAAATTAAGACCAATTTACAAGAAAAAGCCTTTCGAGCTAACAATGACAAATAGAACACAAAGTTCAGTATGAATCAGGGTAATTAAAGAAAAAGGTTCAAACCTCAGGAGTGTTTCTACAGTCAAAATGCACCAAAAATGTTTTTCTTGACCCCTGTCTAATTCTCAATAAAAGGAGTGAATTTCTGATTTCGTGTGTTTTTTTCAAACCAAGTTTTTGAAAAAACTGTTCGATTTCCCTAATAAAACATATTCTACCATGTTTTTCTTCCATTTTGTTTATCACAAAAAAAATGCAAAATTGTAGTATCATTCTTCAGGGGTTTTTTTCGCGACTCAACATGCAACAAAAAAGTTTGTCTTGACCCAGGTCTAAATCTCAATATTACGGGTTTTCTAGTTTTGTGTTTTTTTCCTGTTAAAATTGAGTTTTTCCATAAAAAGTGGGATATCTCCTGAACCCTCGGTTTTATAACAAATTTGTACGTGCAGTTTAAAAAAAATTCGATTTTCATTAAGAAATCATATCCTACAACGTTTTTGTTCATTTTGTTTATCACAAAAAATGCAAATTTGTATTGTCAATCTTAAGGGGTTTTTTTTCGCCACTCAACATGCAACAAAAAAGTTTATTCTTGACCCATGTCTAAATCTCAATATTACGGGTTTTCTAGTTTTGTGTTTTTTTTTCCTGTTAAAATAGAGTTTTTCCATAAAAAGTAGGATATTTTCTGAACCCTCAGTTTTATAACAAATTTGTAGGCTCCGTTAAAAAAAACTGTTCGATTTCCACTAAAAAAACATATTCTACCATGTTTTTGTTCAAGTTGTTTGTCACAAAAAATACAAATTTGTAGTGTCAATCTTCAGGGTTTTTTTTCGACACTCAACATGCAACAAAAAAGTTTGTCTTGGCCCATGTCTAAATCTCAATATTACGGGTTTTCTAGTTTTGTGATTTTTTTCCTGTTAAAATAAAATTTTTCCATAAAAAGTAGGATATTTTCTGAACCCTCGGTTTTATAACAAATTTGTAGGCTCCGTTAAAAAAAACTGTTCGATTTCCACTAAGAAAACATATTGTACCATGTTTTTGTTCAAGTTGTTTGTCACAAAAAAATACAAATTTTTAGGGTCAATCTTCAGGGTTTTTTTTGCCACTCAACATGCAACAAAAAAGTTTGTCTTGACCCAGGTCTAAATCTCAATATCACGGGTTTTCTAGTTTTGTGTTTTTTTTCCTGTTAAAATAGAGTTTTTCCCTAAAAAGTAGGATATCTTCTGAACCCTCGGTTTTACAACGAATTTGTATGCTCCGTTAAAAAAAAAACTGTTCGATATCCACTAAAAAAACATATTCTACCACTTTTTTGTTCAAGTTGTTTGTCACAAAAAATACAAATTTGTAGGGTCAATCTTCAGGGTTTTTTTTTCGCCACTCAACATGCAACAAAAAAGTTTGTCTTGACCCATGTCTAAATCTCAATATTACGGGTTTTCTAGTTTTGTGTTTTATTTTTCCTGTTAAAATAGTTTTTCTATAAAAAGTAGGATGTCTTCTGAACCCTCGGTTTTATAACAAATTTCTTTGTGCCATTAAAAAAAAACTTCGATTTTCATTACTAACACATATGCTACCAGATTTTCGTTCGATCTTGTTAGTCACAAAAAAAATATATACTGTCAAACTCAGGTGGGGTTTCGTCACCCAAAATGCAACAGAAAAGTTTCTCTTGACCCCTTAATTCTCAATAATAAGAGTGATATAGGTTTTGTGTGGTTTTTCCGGTTAAAATCGAGTTTTTCAATAAAAACTGGGACATTTTCTGGACGTTAGGTTTTATAACAAATTTGTAAAAAATAAATAAAACTAAACAACCTTCGATTTCCACTAAAAAAACATATTCTACCACTTTTTTGTTCAAGTTGTTTGTCACAAAAAATACAAATTTGTAGGGTCAATCTTCAGGGTTTTTTTTTCCGCCACTCAACATGCAACAAAAAAGTTTGTCTTGACCCAGGTCTAAATCTCAATATTACGGGTTTTCTAGTTTTTTGTTTTTTTCCTGTTAAAATAGAGTTTTTCCATAAAAAGTGGGATATCTTCTGAACCCTCGGTTTTATAACAAATTTCTATGCTCCATTAAAAAAACAATGTTCGATTTCCACTAAGAAAACATATTCTACCACGATTTTGTTCAAGTTTTTTGTGACAAAAAAATAGAAATTTGTAGTGTCAATCTTCACGGTTTTTTCGACATTCAACATGCAACAAAAAAGTTTATTCTTGACCGATGTCTAAATCTCAATATTACGGGTTTTCTAGTTTTGTGTTTTTTTTCCTGTTAAAATAGAGTTTTTTCATAAAAAGTGGGATATCTTCTGAACCCTCGATTTTATAACAAATTTAAACGCGCCGTTAAAAATTTGCTCAATTCCCACTAAGAAAACATATACTACCACGTTTTTGTTCCATTTTGTTAGTCACAAAAAAATGCAAAAAAAACTTCAGGGGATTTTTTGACACTCAACATGCACAAAAAAGATTCTCTTGACCCCTGTCTAATTCTCAGTAATACGGGATTTTTGGTTTTGTGTTTTTTTCCTGTTAAAATAAAGTTTTTCCATAAAAAGTTATATATCTTCTGAACTCTCGGTTTTATAACAAATTGGTCCGCGCCATTGAAATAAAAATGTTCGATTTCCTAAGAAAACATATTCTACCACGTTTTTGTTCCATTTTGTTATTAAAAAAACAAAACAAAATACAAATTTATAGTGTCAAAATTCAAGAGTCTTTTCGACACTCAGCCTGCAACAAAAAAGTTTCTCTTGACCCCTGTCCAATTTTCAATAGTATGGGTG
Source organism: Cimex lectularius (assembly GCF_000648675.2). Taxonomy (NCBI): domain Eukaryota; kingdom Metazoa; phylum Arthropoda; class Insecta; order Hemiptera; family Cimicidae; genus Cimex; species Cimex lectularius. The sequence continues at coordinate 543,633 of NW_019392721.1, read as the reverse complement.
ATATTTCTGGTTTTTTTCCGGTTAAAATCGAGTTTTTCAATAAAAATTGGGATATCTTCTGAACCTCGGTTTTATAATTTGTACGAGCCGATTAAAAAAAAAGAAAAAATTAAAAAAAAACTGTTCGGTTTTCATAAAGAAAACATATCCTATCAGGTTTTTCTTTCATTTTGTATGTTTTTTGTTCTCTCGTTTCTCACGGAAATACTGCAAATATATGGGCCAAACTTTGGGGAGTGTTTCTAAACACAAAATGTAACAAAAAAAAGTATCTCTTGATCCCTGCCTAATTTTCGATAATTCGGGTGATATTTCTGGTTTTTTTTCCGGTTAAAATCGAATTTTTCAATAAAAATTGGGATATCTTCTGAACCTCGATTTTATAATTTGTACGAGCCGATTAAAAAAAAAAATAAAAAATAAAAAAAAACAGTTCGGTTTTCATTAAGAAAACATATCCTATCAGGTTTTTCTTTCATTTTGTATGTTTTTTGTTCTCTCGTTTCTCACAGAAATACTGCATATATATGGGCCAAATTTTGGGGAGTGTTTCTAAACACAAAATGTAACAAAAAAAAGTATCTCTTGATCCCTGCCTAATTTTCGATAATACGGGTGATATTTCTGGTTTTTTTCCGGTTAAAATCGAGTTTTTCAATAAAAATTGGGATATCTTCTGAACCCTCGGATTTATATCAAATTTGTACGTGCCGTTAAAAAAAAGAAAAAACTGTTTGATTTCCATTTAGAAAATATCCTACCAAGTTTTTATATCATTTTGTTTGTTTTTTGTTCTCTCGTTTCTCACAGAAATACTGCCCATATATAGGCCAAAATTTGGGGGTGTTTCTGAACCCCAAAATGCAACAAAAAAGAATCTTTTGATCCTTGTCTAATTCTCAATAATAATGGTGATATTTGTTTCTGGCAAAACTCGAGTTTCTTCATAAAAAATGACAATCTTCAGAACCCTTGGTTTTATAATAAATTTGAAAAATCCACTAAAAAATGATTAAATCTCTTTTAAGAAAACGATATAAAAAAAGGGTTTTTCTGTCTTATTTGTAAAAGAAATAATGCATATATTCAGCAATTTTAAAAAGAAGGAATTTAGAAATTTTTTAATATTTTTGCCCGAAATTTTGATTTTAGATAAAATTGTACAAAATTTGTACAAACTTCAATGGACTTTTACTTCATTGCAATGGTTTACATAAAACTGAGATTCTCTTAAATTGTGGCAAATTATGTAATAATGTGGAAAAAACGCGAGGTTGGAGGGTAGAAATTTCTAAATTTGGCAATTTTAAAATTTCAAAATAATTGCATCATTTTTCTTGCAAACAAAATGGAACGCTTACAAAAAGGTATGTTTTCTTATTGAAAGTTTATTAATTTTTTTTTAGCTGCTTATTCAAATTTGGTATAAAACCAAGGATTCAGAAAATATGCCAATTTTTGAAGAAAAAATAAAAACTTGAGCTTTACCGGAAAAAAATAACACAAAACAAAAAATCAACAGACAAAATATCACTCTTATTATTGAGAATTAGACAGGGGCCAAGAGAAATTTTTTTGCTGCATTTTGGGTGTAGATACACCCCCTGAAGTTTGTCACTATTCTGGAATATGGGATGTTTCCCTATTTTGCAAGAAAAAAATCATAAAAACTGAAAAAAAAAAAATAGCACTCACAAACAAACACATAAACAAAATCAATATTTCAATCTAACCAGGGTTTTTTTTTTTACAAAATAATATAATCAATCTTTGTGTAATTGAATATATAAAATGATGCTAAATAAAATTTTAAATCTGATATTATATAGGATAATAATATTAAAGTGCCTGGAAAAAAAATCTTATCTTTTATCTAGTTTGTCATGTCAAAAATTGATAAATAAACATTGCTTAATAACTATTCAGGATTAAATATTAGTTTAATCTAAGGTGATACAATAAACTGTCGATTCGCTTAAAAAAAATCTATTCTTCCTTTCATTTTTTGTTCAATCTGGGTGAGCGATGTGTCAATATTACCTGAGCGACTGGTCCCACTCAAAAGAGCAAAGTGACATTCGGCCAACTTCAGTTTCGTAATCCTGAGCCCATGAAAAAGTTCAAAAGATTGCATAAAACATTCTTTGTCCAGCTTTTACATTCATTTTACAAACACCAGCCCCACCAGTCTTAATATGAAAGTTATCTTTGGAGGCTAAAGGCTGAGTAAAGAAAGTGAACTAAACATGAACACTTCAAACACCTTAACTGGCTAATTGGGTTGAATTATTTATACGTTTTTACATAATTTTCAGACAAAATATATTTTTCCGGTGAGTGGTTTTATGTGTTTTCATGGTGTGGTAGCTTATATTAAAATTGCCTTTTAAAGATTTTTTTCTGGTTCAAAGTTTCAAGTTTTTGCAAGCTTTTAACACAAACCAAATCAGTAGTGTTGATAAATTGATTTTTTTAGATATTTAGAACATTACATTTAAAAATTTAAAAATGGATAATGATGAAATGACTTTCAATACAAATAATTTAGGAATAGATGAAGCTTTTGTCAAAATAACAACAGATTCGTTTATACATCTTTACAAATTAGTGGATGAGTGCTACAAAGTAAGACTTAATTTTGTAAAAAAAAAAACAGGTTACATTTGTTACCACAAAATTTACCATTTTAGTGCCCATTTACCTATGTGGATTATGTGAATGACACTCGAGTTTTAAAAGCGTCGACAAAATTTGGTACGTCTTTTCGCCTTTATACGAGGAAAGAGCCTTTCATCGGAGACAAAGATGTTCAGGATATGGTTTGCGAAGTCAGGCCTAGGAATTTCGGCCCTTTTGGAGTGTACGACATTCAAAATTTCGGTTCCAATTGTACGATCGCGACGAAAAAATCCCCAACGTCTCAATTTTATCTTCGTAAGTACTAAAATCCAGTTTAAAAAAATTAATTTGTTTATTTTTGCTCGATTAAAATTATATAAAAGCATCCAAAAAACAGCTTAGTAAATGGATTAGTAAAAATACTAAATTTCACCAGCGTTACAAGTTTGTCCAAATATTTTAAAATGAAGTGAAAATTAATATATTCAATAAATTCAGAACAGACAAGAAAATTAAAAAGAATATTGTCCTACACTTAAAAAAACATTTTTTTTCTCCAAAATTACAATAAACTAAAGAATAGCAATTTTCTTTCTAAATGCATTGTGGTAAAAATATATATAATTTATAATTTAATTTAAATGACAAGATGACAAATATAAATTCTAATGATGTAGGTTTGAATAATTTATTATCTTGAGCTAATTATTTGTACTATTTTAGCATTATACGTAACAGCCTTAGTACTTTTTATAATCACACTTATTTGGAACATAGCTACTTCAAAAGGGTTTAGAAAAGAAGGAAACGATGACCAAAGCGAAAAAAGAAGTAAAAGACTAGCTTCGCTAGATGCATTTAGAGGGTAATGACTGGTCAGTTCATAACAGAAAATAAATTTTTATAATGGTTCTTTTTCTATTTCAGCATGTGTATAGTTTTAATGATTTTTGTTAATGATGGGTCAGGAGGGTATGAAATCATTGATCATACAACTTGGAATGGCCTTCATCTTGCAGACGTTTTATTCCCTTGGTATTTTAGCTAATATATTTTATTAATTGTTTATCTTGACTTTATTTGTAAAATTATAACCAATTGGATTGACAGAAATTAGCTATATAATTTTTTTTGTTGGATTAATTAAGAGAAATCACATGATTTTTTTTTCAGTCACAAAAAACAAAAATATTAATAATCTATTTACTCTGTTATTAATTCAAATAATTAATGATCATGTCTGCCTAGGTTTCTATGGATCATGGGAGTGTGCATTCCTATTTCGATAAAATCACAGATTAAAAGAAAAGTTCGAAGATGGAAAATTCTTACAACAATTGTTCAGGTTCTAAACGATTCTGATTAATTTTTATTATTTAAAAATAAAAATAAAATATATAAAGGACAAAAAGTGGAAATGAGCAGAATTTTTTTATATATTGCCAACTCCACGGTTCATATCTTCTCTATTGATAGGTTAAAAAATTCCAAGTTCTCCGTGGTTGAAATTACATTGACGTTTCGAGCTCCTGGCCCATCATCAGGAACTAAACATAGATAAATCTCATGGTATAATTTCCAATCTGAAGGCACACCCAATTTTTTAAAAATAAAAGTCTCTCATATTCTCTGTTTAGTTGCTGATGATGGGCCATGAGCCCGAACGTCCATGTAATTTACTAAATTGAATAAAGGTTTTCAACCACGGAGAATTTGGAATTTTTCAACCTATCAATACAGAATTTTTTATAATGCAAAGATTAGAGGACTTATTGAATTAAAAAAAAAATTGCAATAAAGATTTGATTGAAGATAACAATTGGATAAATATTTAACAAATTTATTTTTCAGAGATCTTTGATTCTTTTTATTTTGGGTCTGATGTTAAATTCAATTGGAAAAGTAGCCCAACTTGAAACTTTCAGATTGTTTGGAGTTCTTCAAAGATTCTCAGTTTCTTATTTTGTCGTCTCGACGCTGGTGACACTTCTCATGGTTGACTTAAGAAGTGGAAGGGTATTTTTGTTTATTATAATTAATCATTTTTTGTCGATAATTAAAAAAAAAATGAATTTCAGTATAATTTCTGCGGCCCTTTGACTGATGTAGTGAATCTGTCAATTATCTGGGTTCTCATGGTGCTACTCGTCGCTGGGCAGACTTATCTCGTGTTTTTTTACCCTGTGCCTAACTGCCCCACGTATGTTTCACCGTTTGCGTGATTTTTTTAAATAAATTAATTGTATGTGTGTCTTAGGGGTTATTTAGGACCTGGAGGACTTCATCAAGACAAAATGTATGAACACTGCATAGGTGGATTTTCTGGATATTTTGATAAGTTGGTTTTGCGTAAAGAACACCTTTTCCAAAATCCCACTGCAAACCAGATTTATCACTCTGGCCCTTTTGAACCTGAAGGACCTTTCGGTATGACTGCAAAATTATTTGATTTAGAAAGATTATTAATGAAGATTTTCTGATGAATTGTTATGATGAATTAATGAAGAACAACTTGGTCCTTATTGATCATTTTGACTAGTCTATCCTTGCTGCGGTTGTTTTGCGTTTCAACATTTCGCTGTCTTCAGATCTGGGTGATTTATTTTTCACTCTATCTTTTAAAAATCCCCAGATTCAAACTGAAGATGGCAAAAAGCTGAAAGGCATCTGTCATACCAACCCAGTAGAGAGGTTAGGCAGACCAGAATGATCAGTAACGACAAAATAAAAACTGTTTCTAAAATTTATATTTCAGGTTGCTTATTGACAATATTTCAAGTCTTTCTTGGAGTTCAGGCGGGTGTGATTATACTTACATTTTCTGATGGGTTTAAGAGAATTAAAAGGTGGCTCATTTGGGGAGTTGTTGTTTTTATTTTCGGCGTTGTTTTGTGCCAAGGAAGAATAGAAGGCGGTTGGATTCCTATAAATAAAAATCTATGGTATAAATCTTTCAATTTTCAATTTATTTTAACCTTTATTGTTTCATTTTTAACAAATAAAACAAGAATTTGCAAAAAAAAATGTTTTTAGGTCTCTCTCTTTTGTTTTTTTGACTTCTGGTCTTGCTTTTTTATTGTTCAGCCTGTTTTACTATTTGATCGATCACTTGCGTTGCTGGACCGGCTCTCCTTTTATTTATCCAGGTGAATATTGAACTGAATCAATAAGAATGCATTAATGTTTTTTTTTTCATTTTATTCACTAGGTATGAATTCAATATTACTGTACATCGGTCATGAAGTCGCTTATGATTTATTCCCCTGGCATTGGAGGTTCGGACCGATGAACAACCACTTAATCGTCATGCTGGAAGCAGTATGGGGTACGCTTCTTTGGGTTTTGATCTCTTATGTGCTTTACAAGAAGAAAATCTTTTTAAAATTGTGATATATTCCTTTGTGATAATTATTTTTAATAAATATTATATTATTTATTTTTATTTATTTAAGAAAAGTACAGAACTTCCTCTTATTCAGAAATTCACTAATTTTGTGGTCCACTTGACCAATTAATATATTACAATTAATTAAGGTTTTTAGTTGAAATAAACAAGTCAATGGCACGAGCGGGATTCGAACCCACGACCTTTGGCTAGATACGCCGCTGCTCTACCACTTGAGCTATCGTGACCTCGATCCACTCGGACACTAACTTCCCATCTCAACCCCACCTTTTGAATTGAAAAATGGCAAAAAGGAGGGAAAATTCAAAAGGTGGGGTTGAGATGGGAAGTTAGTGTCCGAGTGGATCGAGGTGATGATAGCTTAAGTGGTAGAGTAGCGGGGTATCTAGCTGAAGGTCGTGGGTTCGAATCCTGCTCGTGCCATTGACTTTTTATTTCAACTAAAAACCTTACTTATTCAGAAAGTTTTTATTTTTCGTATGAGGGTAATTCAACTTTAAGTTATTTGAATCCTCAGAGGGTCAAAGTTTTTGAAAAAAAAAAGCCCATTTTAAAGTATGTCAAGTTTGAATGTGTGCCCACTGGAAATGAACCAGAAACATTTACCTTACGATGATGAGCGCCTCGTCAATGTCTAAACGATTGTGGCCTCTGATGCCCCAAGTCAGAAGGGCTTAAATCCAACTTCTTATTGGGTGCAAGGATGAGCAGTTTAATGACTTTACAATACTTTTTTCCTTCAAATTAATCCAAAATAAAATCCTAAAATATATTAATCTAATTTTAATTAATAAATAACAATTTTAGCATCTGGCTTATTCACCATGCTAGTGGTTCCTTGACACAGCCCTTAGAATTTTCTTTGAGATTAATTTGTAAAAGGTACACATATGCAATGTGGTTCTGACGCCTCCGACAGGAATAACTTTACTTTAAAAAAAATTCTTATTAATTCATATCCTTGTACACCGTATCACCCTTGTTTTCATATTATTGTAACTAAAAGCCAAATAAGCCTAATTCTTAAGTCGTAAAAGATATATTATGAAATTTACCCTGACGGAGCAACACCACCTTGCTTTGCCAATAATTTCCCAAAGTATCGAGTCAAAATTAAAGAGATGACTCAACTGCAGTGTTCAATTTTGTATTTTGATTCTACTCTCTATTTTTGCTTTGCAAATTTGATTAAATGATTACAAGCATCTTACACCAAATTTTTATTATAGTGCTCAATAAAGAGGCGGCAATGCTAATAAACTATAGAATCCAAGTCTTTGTCATTCATTTCTTATTTTTCCCTATTTCTATAAAACTATTGGAACATTATTATATATCAAAGGAAATGTAACATTAAAATAATAATAATGATTAATGTATTTAATGTTTTTTTTTGAGAGAGGCATTGGGGGCTGCAACAATTTAAGCATTGACACGATGCTCATGCTGTTTTATGCCAAACTTTAATGCAAGTATTATGGTAATAATGCCTTTCACCTAATTGAAGCACCTTGGAAAAACGGTGGTTCTGTCTGGATCCCCAGTCACGTCAGGCTGAAGAGTAATGCAGCAAAATCTGGGACATCCCACCCTCCAGACCGGACCATCGTGACCAGGCCCTCTGACGCCAAGCAGAAAAGAACATGATAAAAGAAAAAGGCCGGGTCGTCCAAGAGGATTTGCGCGTCAAGAGCATGATTCGTAGATGGCCCCCCGAATACTTGAGCCAGAAACAAGGAATTGTCCTTACGCGATTAAGAATAGGCCATACACGGTTGACACACAGGCACCTGTTCTTGGGCCGAAGCCCGCGCAGGTGCCCCTTATGCAGAGAAAGGTTTCTTGATGTGTCCCACATACTGGAAACATGTCATGCCTTGGCTCCCTACAGGGAGCGTGTAGTCATGCCATCCAATCTGAAGATGGTACTCAACACTGCAGCGGGTTTCTGGGTCCCCTGTTCCTCTTTTTGGGGGATCGAACGTTGAGAGTGTATGAGTATGTGTTCGGGGTCAATGGCGGAATATTTGTAAAAGTTAATTCACTACTTTCGTGGTCCGCTTGACCAATTAATACATGACAATTAATAATTAAGGTTTTTAGTTGAGATGAAAAAAAGTTAATGGTACGAGAGGGATTCGAACCCACGACCTTCGGCTAAATACGCCGCTGCTCTACCACCTGAGCTATCGTGACCTCGATCCACTCGGACATCAACTCAAGGTGGGGTTGAGATGGGGAGTTGATGTCCGAGTGGATCGAGGTCACGATAGCTCAGGTGGTAGAGCAGCGGCGTATCTAGCCGAAGGTCGTGGGTTCGAATCCCTCTCATGCCATTAATTTTTTTTCATCATCACCCTTAATTAATTGTTATTCATAAAAGTACTCCATCGACCCCAATCTAGATTAGTTGAGTATAGGTCGGTGGAGGAATATGAAATGACCTAGATGTCGGAAGCCCCAGTCAAAAAAAAAAACAAAAAAAAACTTAGATTTCTCTACTATACATAAGGGGAATTTACATTTCCTTCGTATGGATTCCAAGTCACATTTGAATAAAAAACAACGAACGGGCAGACATTGCCGCTAAAACAGCCCTGCGCTTTCCTGAATCTGAGCAGCCCGTGTGTGCAAAGGATCTCGTTTCAGCCTTCAGAAGAGAGATATAAAAAAATTGGAATCTGAATGGATGAACATTGGAGACAAACTAAAAAATATAAAAGACAGCATTCACCCCTGGGAAACTTCCTATCAAACGAATAGGAGGGAAGAGGTTATCATCTGCCGACTCAGGATTGGACATACAAGAACGACACACGGGTTCTTGATGGAGGGTACTGACCCTCCTGTCTGTCTGTGTGGTGAATGCCTAACCATCGAACGCGTCTTGTGCCCCCAAAGGAACTGCCAACGGTTTTACACATCTTCCTTACACCTCCCACTTAAACAACTCCTACAGGATAAGCAGCAAATGGTTGACAAAGTCATCGGGTATTTAAAAAAAATAAAACTATACAACTATATATAACAAGAACACTACACTTAACACACAAATAACGTAAGCAACAAAATTGAACCAACTCTGGGGGGTGCGGGCCAGTGGGCTGGTGCCCTTTTGCTGGTTGGGAGGGACACGGAGGGACCTGAGGGCAAAAGCCTCGGACCTCCTGAGAGCTTGGACTTTTCCATATAGGTCTCAATGTAAATGGTTTTTATCCATGCCCTCCAAAGGGAGCTACGTAAGGTCAATCATATTAAAAGAAAAACCAAAGACGGAGGAGCCCCTGGGTCCCTCCTTTTTCGGCGGTGGTGGCCGGGCGGCTGGCTGTACGCATTCCCCAGAACTGACACACATGCGAATCAACTGTCAAGGCCAAATTTCAGTTTCTACTTTTTTCCGTTTTTCTATGATTATTAAACGCATAAAATTATTTGTTAAAATAGGCTGTTTTAATGAAACGATGCAATATCTGGGAAAACTAAAACAACTTCATTTTTGTACTGTGATGTCTTGAGAGACTATGCAAACTTTTACTTTTTTTCACGGTTCATCCATCAAAAAGTTGAATTTTAGGTGCAAAAAAATTTTTTATCAAGGAGTGAAGTCAGCACTTGTTGGATGAGTATGTTTAAATACCAATTAATTTTTTTATGCAGTCTGATGAACTTCCAATTAATTAAGGTTTTTAGTTGAGATAAAAAAGTCAGTATTTATAGAATAAAGGATTGAAAATATTACATAACTACCCTCCAATAAAGACAAAAAAGTTTAAATTGTTAAACTTTTGCTTTTGCAAAGAAAATTGGAATAGTTTAGATTCTAATTTAATTTTGTGATTAAGGATTTTTTTTATTTGGTATGAAAGATTTGAAAATAATAAACGATAATTGGGTTTAAAGAAAAACAATATATTTTTTAACAACATTTAAGCTCTTTGAAGTATAAATTCTACACAAAGATAGATTCAATTTTGTCGACCATATCTCGGATTAAGTTTTACAGTTGGTCCAAATATTTACAGTTCTTTTATGTGCGTATATTTACATTTTGAGGGGAAAAAAAGAAAAAGATCTTGAGAACTTAGCTGCTATTGCAGTCGTAAAACAGAAAAATGTAAGACGACTGCGTACATTTTTTTTTATTGTTCATAAACAGTCTAAAAGTCGGTTCTTTTTTTTTTTAATTGAATTTTGTCAACATAATAATTAAATGAAAACATAGACATGATTTTTGTTTATTTAAATGAAATCATCAGAAATTTGTATAGGCTGGGGTGTTGAACGTCACCGGTCGGTAGTAGGACATGCTGCTCTGCCATCCTCTTGGAGCCGTATTGAAATTGTTATGCTTCATGAAGTCTACCTTGGATAACTGCGGCTCATAAACAGGATCGGGACGTTTGACCGGCATATCTTCGGCTGAAAAAAAAAAAAAAAGTTAAATTACAGATCTTGAATAACAGGGGCTTGTTAGACGCGTTTAGAACTAAAACGGTACATTAACTGTTAAAATCTTTAAACAGTAAACTTACAGTGAAACAATAAAACTCAATAATTACAGATTTGTAATGTTTTAATTAAAGAAAACCCTAGATTAATATAACAAGGAAGAATTTTAACTTTTTTGTAATTAGTGGGCATTTGATCGCGAAAAAATGAAAAATTTATATTTAACATTTTAACAGTACTAATTAACTTTTTTTCAATAAAGTTTATAAATTTAATATAGATAAACATAGTCATTAATAATGATTAATGGTCATTATATGAAACAACTGAACTTAAAATGTTCAAAATCTAATCAATGGTTAAGTAACAAAGAAGAAATCATTTAAAATATGAGCTTAAAAATTATATAAGTTAATTAAAAACTACTTTATGACAACAATAAAACTAAAAATTATTAATAAAAATGGCAGTCTTTTTAATTTTTTTTATGGGAAATAATATTATAAATTTTTTTTTGCACTACCCAATTGGCGCTAGTTTTTATTTTGTTTGTGGGTAACAAACTTGTATTATTAATTCTAAAATGCTGTCTATTTAATAGAATAAAACATCCAGCCTTAATCTTAATATGATGTTAAAAAGATTCAATTGATTAATAATTTAATTTATTTGTAGTTTGTTTTTGATCATTTTGGCCTGCCTATCTTAGCTGTTTTGATCTTTCAGCATTTCAGCTTCTCGCTATCGTCAATGTCTGACAGACAGGAACAGGAATGATCAGATAAGACATTTTCTACGAAAAGTGATTTGTTCAAATTTAATAAAATTTTTTGACAAGGATGTTTTAACATAGTTGAACCATTTGGACACCACATTTAATGAGAAAATTCGACCAAATTTTGGTTTTGATTAAAAATTTTTTCATACCAAGAAATCTATGGGTTTTTTCTTATCAGGACTTTATCGATATGAAGCCAAATCAATTTTTCCGAAAGACATTTAATTGTGTTTTTAAGCCATTATTTTTTTTACAGATGGCTCAAAATGGGATGATGGGACTGGCTGTGCTTAATATGTACTTGCACATTGATAAATATGGGAAATACAAAATACCCAACAAATTTAGAGCATATTTGGCGGAATTACTATCATAAAAGTCAAAGTTTCACTTATGTTTTCAAGCTGTGAACATCTCTTAATATTAGAAAATTATTATTTTTTGAGATGTTCGATATATTTACTTGGACTTTGTGTGCGTGGATTTTGTTCAATTTCGTCAAATTTAACTTAAAAAACCTGATTTCTAAAAAATCCTAGATGCCTGTGTAGTGCATTTTTGCCAAATGACAAATATCCGTGAAAGAAACCATTAAAACATTTGGAACTGAATTCAAAAATTTAGAAATTAGAGTCTCTCAAAAGAAGGCAGAAAATTTTTAGAGAATAAGGTGCCATCTTCAGGAGGAAAAAGGTTATAATTTTCATTATCAAAGAGTGAATGGAGAAAGTCTTATGTGGAAAATTCAATTTTGATAATTCCTTGTGAAAAAACTTCAACAGACATGAAAGAAACCATTAAAACTTTTGGAACTGAATTACAAATTTAGAAAGTAGAGTCTCTCAAAAGAAGTCAGAAAATTTTAGAGAAGAAGGTGCCATCTTCCGGAGAAAAAAGTTATAGTTTTCAATATCAAAGAGTGAACGGAGAAAATCTTATGTGGAAAATTCAATTTTGATAATTTCTTGTGAAAAAACTTCAACAGACACGAAAGAAACAATTAAAACATTTGGAACTGAATTATAAAATTTAGAAAGTAGAGTCTCTCAAAAGAAGGCAGAAAATTTTTAGAGAAGAAGGTGCCATTTTCAGAAGGAAAAAGGTTATAATTTTCAATATCAAAGAGTGAACAGAGAAAATTTTACGTGGAAAATTCAATTTTGATAATTTCTTGTGAAAAAACTTCAACAGACACGAAAGAAACCATTAAGACATTTGGGACTGAATTAGAAAATTTAGAAATTAGAGAATCTGATTTAGAACAGAAGGCAGAAAAGGTTTAGAGATGAAGGTGCCATCTTCAGGAGGAAAAAGGTTATAATTTTCAATGTCAAAGAGTGAACGGAGAAAATCTTATGTGGAAAATTCAATTTTGATAATACTTTATGGGAAGATGGTCCTGAGATATTGTTAAATGACAGACATAATTAAAAGAATAGGCAGGACTGGAAAACTTCGCCCAGTTCTGTTGCGCCTTCGTCAAACAGGAAAAAATGGAAATCCTCTTCATCACGGATCCACAAAATCAGAAAGGACCAGAAGGCTCAGGTACAATAAATTGTACAATATTTTAACCTAGAGAGCTAATATCTAAGGAAAAAGCAGATGTACTAACTTGAAACTTTCCGATACTAGTGACACCTCATCCTCAGATATTCAACATAAAAGCCTTGAAATTCATTTGTTGAAAGTAATCTTTAACCCAAAAATTTATATTTTCAGATTTGAAAAGTGCCTTAGATAGCTTAATCAATTTTAACCGAACAGGTTCAATTGATTTATCACCTTGGATTGTTGAATTGCTTTTATGGCCACTCAAGTATCCTCAAAAATTAAATAGTGGACATTTTAGTCAAACATATTCAGGATGAGGAACAGATCTAGGCCCTTTTTCTTACTACCGATGCTAAACATTTAATCAAATCAAAGAAAAAAGAAAACTGGCAAAATTATAATAACTCAATGATAACAGGTTTGTTTTAATTACATTATAACACCCTATTTAAACTTCTTTTTTTTTTTAAATCAATTTTTAAATTCAAACTTTAACAAAAGGGATCGTTCAACCATCATGGCTTCAGCCATGGTTTCATGGCTGTATAAATATAAAAAACAAAAATTAATTATTTACAGATGAAAATGATTTCTGTTAATTACAATTAATTAAGGTTTTTAGTTGAGATAAAAAAGTCAATGGCACGAGCAGGATTCGAACGCACAATCTTTGGCTATATACGCCCTTGCTCTACCACTTGAGCTATCGTGACCTCGATCCACTCAGACACTAATATCCCATCTCAACCCGACCTTTTGAATTTTCCCTCCTTTTTGCCATTGAGATGGGAAGTTAGTGTCCGAGTGGATTGAGGTCATGATAGCTCAAGTGGTAGAGCAGCGGGGTATCTAGCTGAAGATCGTGGGTTCGAATCCTGCTCGTGCCATTGACTTTTTTATCTCAACTAAAAACCTTAATTAATAGTAATATATTAATCGGTCAAGCAGACCACAAAATTAGTGAATTTAATTTCTGTTAATGTTCAAATTTCAATGCAGTTCTTTTGAAATAAAAATCCAAACATTAAATAAGTCACATGATAGTGGTAATACATGAAATTAAAAATATTTGAAACATGGTTAGTACTGTACAATAGGCAAAAAATATTATATTGCACAAAAAGACATGTTGATGATTTTTCATGAGATAATTTTCATATCCATAAAATATTCCTGTTAAAACTTTTCGAAACAAAAAAAATCGTCTAGTTATTTTCTTCCATGTTTCAAGATGCAATTTGAGTGCTTTCAACATAAATTTGATACAAATTATATATGCAGGCAATGTTTTCAAAATGCATGTCATCTCGCACAACTCACTCCTCGATGCTAGCGGAGCGAATCCTCCCGATTGTCCACAGGTTTGAGCATTCGTTTCATTTTTTGAGGTATGTTGTATCTGTGGAGATGTATCTGTGGGTTGAATTAAAATTTCACCGTTCGACTTATGAAGGGTTGTTATTTCTTGGTTATGTTGGCTGTTCTGATAGAAGTTTTCGATCTTTTGCATCTCTTCATTCATTTCTTTTATTTTGACCTCCTCAAAGACTTTGTAGGACGAGCTCTCTTCCTTGTGTAATTTTTCTACAGTTTTCTGCTTGATGTCGATCATTTTGCTTGGTGAAATTGAAACGTTTTCATTGACTTGCTTGTATTTAAGAACAGGCCTTGTACTCAGCTCAAAAGAATCTATTAAACTTTTGATGGGTATTTTTTCATACGGCTTGTCCTTGTTGTTATCGTTTGCAAAGTGTAAATCTAAGGCCCCACCAAATAAAGGCATCGCACCGGGCACCATGGAAGCTGGCTTTTTGTAAATTTTTTTCTCTTCAGATTTGATTTCTTTTTTTTCTTTCTGAACTTCTTTTTGATTTAGAGTTAATCCAGAGGGATGGAACAGAACTCCTGGTAGCAAAGCCGTTGGTTTTTGTACCTCGTGCTTGTTTTCATACTCCAAACTGAAGTTGTTAAACTCTCTTTCGCACAGGTCCTCGACTTCTTTATCAACTGAAAATTCCTTTTTTGAAGATTTGCTTTCAGTTTTGGAACAGGAAAAATCTTTCTTTTCCGAGCTGACCGACTCGAAATGGACATCTGAGGTGGTCTGGCTTTGCCAAATCTCCGAGGAATTTTGAGACATCTCTTGAAATGTCTTTTCTGTTTTTTCTTGCCTGAACTCTTCCACCTGGACTTCTTTTCTCTTGACACTTTCAGTTTGACTTGTACACTCTGACCGTGAGACAGAGTCGCATTTCGTGTCTTCTCCAATCTTCATAGTATTGACCTCGTTGACTATAGAATCCTCTGTTCTTACTTTTTCCTGGATGATGGATTTATCCAGGAGTTCGTGGGAGGGCAGTTGGGCCCCAGTTTGTGGTACGTTTTTGACAACTAGTTCGGTATTAACTGTGTTAGTGTCTGAGAGATGGGCAATGCTCAAGGAAGATTTCGAAGAATCAGCAAGGATATTATCCATCTTCACGGGACCTGGTCAGCAATTCGAAATATTAGTTTATTAATGCCAATGTATGTACTGGATAAAGCAAATTAGGTTATTTTAATTGGCTTAGCACATTTCCATTTACCAACAGAATTAATACTGGCAATTATTGAAAATACATACAAGCTGCATTGTATACAAGGTAGTAAAAATAAAGCTAGTTAGCTTTATAAGTTTTGCAAAAATGTGTGCAACAAGCAGACAGGTTAAAGAAGGACAGGTTAGGTATTTCAAGAATTTATTTGTAAAAGTTAGGGAAATATTTGAGGAAGCAGAAGATGACTGTTGTACCAAAGAAGAGACACTGGAAATAACAGAAAAGGATGTAAAATTAGGTTTTAGGTTCTTAATAAAATGGGAAATCACCGGGATCTGGAGGTAGACAATCTCCATATGGGTTATATATTATCTACATAAAAGGTAGCAAGTTAAAAAACTAGAGACATTTATAAAACTATTTTTCTTGGATTTTCAGAAGTGTCTTGCAACTGGAAGCCAACAACCTTTGAAAAACAAGTGTGGATTAGTACAAGGCCGTTTATCTAGATCAGCATTTAGTCTTTCACACCTGGAAAAAAGTATGGTAATATCTCAAGATGCAAAATAGGCAAACTTTAAAGTATGCTGAAATGGTGATAACTTGATTTGAGGTTGAAGCATCACAAAGGCTTCTATATTAGGACAAATATTAAACTTTTTGAGGTTAGGAAAGGATATAAACAAAGATGACTCCCATATTAAAATATTTACTGCTGGAGTTACCAATGTATTGGTTCAGGTGATGTAGAAAAATATGCCATTTGGCTCTCACCAGTTTTCCCTCAGATCAAATGGTCGATAGAGAAGATATTGCCCTAATGGTGGACAGATTAAATCAACAGTATAAAGAGAAGTGAAGATTATCATTGAAAAAATTAAACATATGACAAGATTACCGCAAAACGTATTTGGATGTGCCTTAGTACCCAAGAAAACTGGGATCTTCAAATATTTTAACAGCGGGCTCCAGGTTATGAGGGAATTGCAGGCAATTTGGGAGATAAACTTGCTAACATAGAAGCAACTACTCTTAGCATGTAGGATTGTGTTAGAAGGATACGAGGTGTAGTGGTTGTTAGGTGGGATGTTGAAGAGAGGGTTGATCTAGTGGATTGTTGTGGAAGGAGAGGTTGGAATGGCAATGTGAAATCATGTTCGGATGAGGTCCAACATGAATGGAATATCTAGGTCTTTGTCAATGATTTGGTTAGTGACGTAGAAGGGACCGTTGAGGATGCGATGAAGGACTTAATTGAAAGGATGGCTTGGCTGAACTCCACAGGTCAACTCCATAAGTCCACGTAGTAGCGATTTGGTTGGATGAACCTTACTGTGTTACTGTGTTTATGTGCACAGGTGGGCAGGTTCGTCTTCTAAGGTCATGTGACGGCTTTATTATTTTAGCTTAATGCACCAGTCGGTAATGAGATCTAGGTGGTCTTGGATTGCTTCTGCTACAAGGATATAGTCAGAATATGAGGAGAGGATTGCAGCTTCTTCCGAGAAGGTTGTCATTTGGGTGTTAGGATGTATAGTATGTCTTACGATACTCCCTAGGGAACACCAGCCTTGATGGGTTTGTCTGAAAATTCAGTGCTATTTCTCACCTTGAACTGATGGGAAAGACTTCAGGATGAGATATTGTAGGATGACATTATCCACTATAGGTGGATACTAGGAAGCGGGTTTTGTGCTCCCCAGGCACTGCAGCCTTCTGGCTTATTGCACCTTCCTGTTTCCTTAGTTCAGTGCCAATAGATCAATCCTTCTCCTTAGATGTATCAGGTCATTGACTGTCACTGCTACAATTTCATTCCGTAAGTTTTTGTCCGTATGTTAGGTTAAATCTCTATTTAGCTGTTGCTTCGCATTTGAAGATGATATGGGTGGCTGTTTCCTCCACCTCATTACATAATCTGCAGATGGGATCTTCGTTGTATATGCCCATGTGTAGGTGTTTTCTCAGAGTTTAGCCCTCTCCAGTTGCAGCAGTGATTTTGCCAGTCTTGGTGAGGGTTGTTTCATCATAAGTTTACAGTGTCTAGCACCGCTGGAGTTTATCCACTTCTCCTTTTGTTTTGTTTGGATCCATTCTGCGATGGAAGATTCTATATTTGGTTTTGTTATCCCATGTATAGGTTCGAGGCCTATGTATGATCTTGCAAATCTTCCTCTGGCCAGTCTGTCTGCTTTCTCGTTACACAAAATTCTCCTGTGCCCTGGCACCCAAGATGCTATCAGGCTGTTGTGTTTCCCAGATTTTGGATGCATTCACTGAATCACTTGATGTGATTTTTTTACATGCTAATGCTTTAAAGGCTGCTTGGCTATCAGATCTTATGAGGATTTTTTTGTCAGTATAAACTCTTTTAAGATTTTCCAGGGCACAAGCATTGATGGCATCTATTTCTGCTTGAAAGACCGAAGGGTACTTCCCTTATGAGTTTGATTGCTCATGTTTTAGGCTTGTATAGTAAACACCCCATCCGTTCCTTCATTTGTTTTGGAGCCGTCTGTATACCATATCATTGCATCTGATGCTCTCCTGTGTTTTTCCTCTCCTTTATAGTCTGTTGAGATTTTATAGGTTGTAAAGAATGTTTCCGGGATCAAGTCAGTCCCCTTTTCTAAGAATTGGGGTCTGATTTTGTTAATTACAGTTGTATGCTCGAATTGTTCAGGTTATATCCAATCTAATTGTTTTTGTAGCATAAATGAGCTTTTCCTAGGCTCTCCTTGCATAAATATTTCTAGTGGAGGTAGGTTTATCAGAGTTTCTAGTGCACTTGTAAGGGTTGTTCTCATTGCCCCTGAGATACAAAGGCTAGTATTTTTATGCTGCCTAATGTTTAAGTAGCTACTTTTTGTTGAGCTTTGGTCCACCAGATTCGATAAGTTCCCTTAAAAAAAAAGACAAAAAAGGCAAAACTTGACGAAAAATGACAGTGAAAAAACTTCTGAATGTTGATTGGAAAGTGCGGAAATTATGAAATGTAAAGACACACAATTAAAAAACTTATTTTTGATGTCATCGGTGTGCTATACTTGCCATATTTGATCTGTAGATGCAACCAATTTCTCGCCATTTTCTGTAGTGGGTTTTTGTTTAGTTGGTTCCTTTCTTGTTTGTTGTGATGTGGGCGGAGTGTATTGGTGTTTTCTTTGCCTGTATTCATCTTTGATTTTTTTTTTGTTCTGATCAGTCGTGATTGTCAGTCCTATTCCTTTTTTATTTATACTGTGTTTTAAATGATCTTTATTTGTATTTAATTTAATAGTAAATTGTTTGCTTTTGTTATAGGTTATATACACCTTCAACTCACCAAATTCTCAGTATTAAAGCGATCTGTTAAATCAGATGCAGCTTCCTCCACCTTTTTATTGTTACATACAACATAATTTTTGGGAAAATGGAAATGTGCTTTTTATAATCTGGCCTGTTGCTTGTTACATGTGTATTACACATAATAAGCTGTGTAGGCAAATCTGAACTACCCCGTTTTTCTTTCATGCATGATCTGAAGCGGTGGTTATGATTAGTAGCGGTTTGGTTCCTTACTGAATGTCTTGCAGGTCGGCTGATGGTTCCAGGCCCTGGGTGGCTTCGGCTTGTAAAGTTCTTCTTTGATCGGTGTCGAAGGTGGCAGAGTAGGCGTGGGCAATTTTGCGAAGGTGGCCGCTGACTGTGTGACGAAACCTCTGGGGGCATTGATCTCCTGGAACGCGGATTCCACACTGCCCTCCAGGGCCGCTTCCCAAGGGGATTTGATCAATTTCAACCTCGGCATTGAGAACCTTTCCTGAAAAGTCACGAGTTGACAAATCCTTGCTCAAAAAGAAATTTTTTTTTTCAAAAATTTTACCTGGATTTGATTCATTTTCTGTACGTTTTCAACTCTTTGGGTCGTCTCTTTCAAATAAGATGGTGGAGGGACTTTGCTTAGGTTCGGGACAGGTGGTTGGTAAGACTCAACAGTTTTCACATTGCTTTCGTCTACTATCCATTTTTCAGATTTCTTACGTCGTTTCGCAAACAGCTCAGCACCTGGTAGATACAATTTATGCAACATTATAACTTCTGACCAACAAAAATAAAATAAAATTGAATGCTGGGATATATTTAAAAAAACAAATGAACAGTTAGTTTCTAGCCCCAACTGCTTAAACCCCTGACTCTACATAAAATTTCAAAAGCAAAATATTCTTATTTTTAACAATTGAATCTATTAAAAATGTAAACATGGCGCAACGACATCCACAAAGTGTTTGCTACAAGCAAAATATTCAAACATAGAAACTATTTGCCTTTTTATCTCATCCTGCTTATAACCCTCTCTAAATATATTTTTTTTTTAAAGGAAAACACTCTCATTTATAATGATTTTACATAATGCAAAAGGACTAAAGTTTTAATACAATTTGAGATAGACACAATCTAAATATTCAAAAATGTAACCTATCGTCTCTCCCTTCTTATAACCCTGACTAGCTTTGTAGAATTTGAAAAGCAAAATACATCTGTCATACTATTTGTACTATAAATATTGCTAAAATACAATGATATTTCACATGATTTGTATAAGAAAAATCCACGTAAATAGAACTAATTGCTGTCTTGCCACGCCCTGCTTATATCCCTGATTTATTTTACAGGTTTAAAAGCAACGCCATTTTTTTAAAAATTGATATTAATAACGTAGAAAGACCTAGAAAAGCGCAAGGTTTAAGATAACTACAGTAAAATATTCAAATATAGAAATAATTGCCGTCTTGCCTCAACCTTCTTATAACTCTAACTGGCAATATTCAATATTTAAAGCAAATACTGATTTGAAATATTATTAATGAAAAAGACAACAAAATTTCACTTGATTAGCGATGTACACAGTCGAGATACGAACAAATTGAATGAATCATTGACTCGCCTCGCCCTGCTTACAAACCCCTAACTACATCATATAAAATTTAAAATTCAAAACACTCTCATATTCATTGATTTTTATCTAATAATAATGCAAAAAGGTCAAGAATTCTATATAATTTGAGACAAACAAGAAAAAAAGTATAAAATTACAATAGTCTTTTCTCACCCTGTTTATAACCCTGACTTAGACTATTGTTTTGATGTTTAAACAAAAAAATTCTAGTAGTCTTTAAAAAGTGATTTTTTTTTAAATTTTATACTATGAAAAAATTAATATTGAAAAATTTTTTCTCAAAATTCTTCTTCCTATGGTAATTACATGGGTAGTTTCTTTATGATATTCATTACAATTTTTGTGGTAAAAACTACACTCTACTGAGTGCTTTCAGTGTGAATAATACGAAAATTTTCATTTCATGTGCAAATAAAAAGCAAACCACCATAACTCTGGACAAACATACCGCCCACCAATTGTGATTTGTAACTTTTCGGATGTACCGGTGATATTTCCAGCCTGAAGGTGAACAACTGATGTGTAAACTTAACGTTTTATCTACTGTCTATTATTTATTTTTGATATTAATAGCGTTGTCGTGATCAAGGACTTATTTAAAAAAAAACAAGGCACAATTCTGTATCAGGAAATTATACTCGTCCGGGATGGAAAAAATTACTTTTATGTATAAAAATCATATTAATTTAGAAATATCTAAACAGAATAGAAACTCGGCTGCTTCATTAAATTATGTTATCACTGGCAAAGATAATTCACAATAGATCGATTCTTCCATTTAGATGGTACAATCATGCAACATGTAAAAATTTTTCTGGTATAAACTACACCCAACTGATTGTTTCCAGTGTGAATAATACGAAAATTTTCATTTGATGTACAAATAAAAAGCAAACCCCATAACTCTCGACAAACATACCACCCACCATGGTGATTTTTAACTTGTTCGGATATACTGATGGCATTTCCAGCCTGAAGGTAAACAGCTGATGAGTAAACCTAAATTTTTATCTACTGTCCATTATTTTTTTTTTGGTATTAATAGTGTTGTCGTGATCAAGGACTTTATTAAAAAAACACAAGATACAATTTTGTATTCTGAAATTCTACTCGTCCGAGATGAAAAAATTACTGATATTTATAAAAACCATATTAATTTAGAAATATCTAAACAAAATAGAAATTCAGCTGCTTCACTAAATTATGTTGCCACCGGCAAAGATAAATCAAAAAGATGGATTGTAAAATTTACATCGTACAGTCGTGTAATACGTAACAAATTTTGTGGTATAACCTACACCCTACTGATTGCTGACAGTGTGAATAATACGAACATTTTCATTTGATGTACAAATAAAAAGCAAACCCCATAACTCTCGACAAACATACCGCCCACCATTGTGATTTTTAACTGTTCGGATATACTAATGACATTTCCAGCCTAAAGGTGAGAAACTGATGCGTTTTATTAACGTTTTATTTACTGTCTATTGTTTATTTTTATTATTAATAGTGTTTCTTGATTAAGGACTTTAAAAAAAACAACAACAACATAATTCTGTATCCTGAAATTGTACTCATCCGAGTTGAAAAATTACTGATATTTTGTAAAAACCATATTAATTTAGAAATATCTAAATAGAATAGAAACTCGGCTGCTTCATTAAATTTTGTTGTCACTGGCAAAGAAAATTCAAAATAGATCGATTGGACTGTTAAGAACTGAGTGACATTGCCAGACGGCTTAGGACTTGCGGCCAAGATAAAATGATTTCTTTTTAAGTGGCAGTTCACTAATTAAAACTAAATTTAATAAAAACTACTCTAATTTTGTATTATTATGCTAAGATTAAAATTATTTAACAATTCTTCATTCAATTTTATAGGTTTATAGCAAATTTTATGTACCAATAATCATTGGCAGACATTTTTCCATTTAAGGTTAGCAAAGATGTTTTATGTGCCTTTTTTTTTATTTATATCGATTATGATTTAAAATTATCTGAGTTTCGATTAGATGAACACAAAAATAAGATTTTGTGAACTGTTTGGTACAGATTCGTCAACTATTTCTTTTATAAATAAATCATTAAGTTATAAAGATTTTTTGGGCTTTTTTGCCTGTTTTCATGTTGGTTTATGTTAGAAGTCACCAAAACACATCCAAGTTGATCAATCGATCCGATAAAGTTTCAAAACTGTTAATTTATTGTTTTCCCCCCTTTCAAGTTCATTGATCCGAGTGAACTAGGCCGTTTAACTTCGGATAGCATCTGTTCTGACTTTGTGCCCGACGAAGTTAAAAATAATCGGATAATCGAATCGATTTGTACCCTGGGTACAATTGAGTTGTCTTTAGCCAGAAAAGTTCCGCGCCGAAGCGTTAAATTAGAAAATAAAAGGTAACAACAACTGAAGCTAATTTAAATTAATTAAATCTGAAAAAAAAAATAAATCGTTATGATTTCAAATCAACTCTCAGATCTTAAAAAAAGCTTATGATCTTATGCCTGATGAACTTTCAAAAATATATTTATGACCTAAATTTTAAAAAATTACTCTTAATGTACTACTATTTCTTAATTTTCAAATTTAACTTATAAATACATCTTTTTAACAATCATACTTTTCCCGTTTTGGCATCAGTACATTTATTTTTTAAAAGTTTGATTTTTCATACAAAAACATTTGGTTGTTCCAGTTGACAATGCTCATAAATCCTGAACACAAAATGTTTTTGTTTTACATTGTTTTTGAAACGTTGCTGCGAAAAATGTTACCTGTATATTTGCAAAGTTACAAATTCCAATGGTGGGCGGTATGTTTTGCCGATAGGTATAGACTTTTCTATTTTTTATTTTTCACGCATCATTACTTTCATGAAATTTTTTTTGTTATTTTATACAAACAAAAATTTAATATATATCTACATGTACTGTTTCCACCTTGGTAAATATTTATAGACGAAAATAGCACACAAGTATATGTATATTGATTTAATTGATCAAAAATTAGAAATAAGGGCAGTTACAATTTATATTTAATTTAGAATTGATTTAAACCACTAGTATTTTTTATTTTTTATTATTATTAATATATCAAGGTAATAAACAAAAGAGTATTTCTTCGAAACTGGATTTAGCGCGTCAGGGTATAAGCAGGGTGAGGCAAGACGTTCACTCGTTCCATTTTTGCCTTTTTTCTGCCTATTATCTCCTTAAACCAGGCCGATTGTTAATAGATTAAATTAATAAGAAAAAGAGTATTTTGCTCTTGAAACTTGCTATAGCGCGTCAGGGATATAAGTAGGGTGACTCGTTCAGTTTTGCATCTTTTGCTTGTATGAAACAAGAACCGTGTGAAAATCGGTTGTTATGTTGCATTATCCATAGATTAAATATAAAAAAGGTAGTGTTTTGCTTTTAAAACTTTATCTAGTTAGTCAGGGTTATAAGCAGGGTGAGAGAAGACGCAGACTCGTCCGATTTTTGAGTATTTTGGTTGTATTCAACGCAAATCATATGAAAGTAGTTGACTTTTAGCATTATTGATAGATCAAATCAGCAGAACCGAAGTTCGCTGCCTTTAAATTCAATATATTGGAGTCAGGGATATAAGCAGGGCGAAGCGAGACACTAATTCATTCCATTTTGCTTATTTAGCTTGTATCTAACTAAATCATGTGAAAGTGGCTGTCTTTTAGCATTACCGACAGGTAGTACGTTGCTTTTAAAATTTAATAGAAGTCAGGGATATAAGAAGGGTGTGGCGAAACAATATCTCGTTCCATTTTTGCACATTTAGCTTGTCTCTAATGCAAATCATGTGAAATTGTATTTTAGCAATATTGTTAGAACAATTCAGTATGACAGATTTATTTTGGTTTTGAAACTCTATCAGTTAGGGTTATAAGAAGGGTGTGGCGAAACAATAACTCGTTCCATTTTTGCACATTTAGCTTGTCTCCAATGCAAATGATGTGAAATGTCGTTGTTTTTTTAGCAATATTGATAGAACAAATCAGTATGACAGATGTATTTTGCTTTTGAAACTTTATATATTTTGTCAGGGTTATAAGAAGGTAGAGAGGATAAAATGTTCGCATTCCATTTTTCGTATTTAGCTCGTGACTAACACAAATGGTGTGAAAGTTGTCTTTTAGAGTTTTCGATTTACTCTGTATGGCAGAAGTAGTTTGCTTGTAAAATTCTATAAAGTAAATCAGGGAAATAAGCAGGGTGAAGCGAAGCACTAATTCATTCTATTTTTACGAATTTAGCTTGTGTCTAACTACATCATGTGAAAGTGGTTGTCTTTTAGCATTATCGACAGGTCAAGTAAGTTAACTGAAATAGGTTGCTTTTCAAAATTGAATAGGAGTCAGGGATATAAGAAGGGTGTGGCGAAACAACATCTCGTTACATTTTTGCACATTTAGCTTGCGCCTAATGCAAATCATGTGAAATGTCGTTTTTTTTAGCAATATTTATAGAACAATTTAGTAAGACTGATGTATTTTGCTTTTGAAACTCTTTATATTGAGTCAGGGTTATAAGAAGGGAGACACGACAAAATGGTTGGTTCCATTTTTTCGTATTAAGCCCGTGACTAACATAAATCGTGTGAAAGTCGTCTTTTAGGGTTTTCGATTAACTCAATTCTGTATGGCGAAGTATTTTGCTTGTAAAATTCTATAAAATTAATCAGGGATATCTTTTATTTATGATTATTATATTCAACAATACTGGGTTGTGGGATGTGCAGTCAATACAGAAAGCAAGCGTAGTGCTCAATTCTTTAATTTCGCCAATGTTTTGATTGATTTACATTCTTTTTCAAGGCCACGCCTGTCAAAAATCATATTCCAGGCGTGGCCTTGAAAAAGAATGTAAATCAATCAAAACATTGGCGAAATTAAAGAATTGAACACTACGCTTGCTTTCTGTATTGACTGTACATCCCATAACCCAACATCGTTAAATAAGCAGGGTATAACATCAGGGAAATAAGCAGGGTGTGGCGAAACACTGACGCGTTCCATTTGTGCGTATTTTGCGCGCGACTAATGCAAACTATTTGCATTTTAACTTTATCGATAGATTAAATTAGTATGGGAATAATGTTATTTTTTAAATTTATACAGCGAGTCTGGGTTATAAGATGGGTGATGCGAGATACGAACTGGTTCCATTTGAGCTTATTTTGCTTGCGAATAAAGCAAATCATGTGAAAGCCATGACATTTTAGCATTATACATAAATTAAATCTGTATGGGAGTAATATTGCTTTTTTATATAGTACAAAGCATGTCAGGGAATAAGCTGGGCGATGCGAGATATCTCGTCCCATTCTTGTTATTTTGCTTGTGGAGGAGGTCATTTTTATTTCTTTTTATTATAGTAGAACATGGTAGGGTATTTTGATTTATATTAAGCTCAAAGCTTAGATAAAACTTGTTCAATGTACAAAATACTTGATCCATCAAACACTAACTATTACCTTTTTTTATGAATTGTCAAAAATATTATGATATTTCGTTTTGGTTTTGGAAGGAAACAGAAATCGAGTGTTTTTTTGAATTCTTAATTTTCTATAATTCTAGATTACCCTGGCATAAATTTGAATGATAAAGAGATCTGATTAGGTATCCCTTTAACTGAACCATAACACTGGTCAAAGTTCTTCAGGTGTAACATTAATTAAGTTAATTAAGGTATTAGTTGGGATAAAAAAGTCAGGGTCACGAGTGGGATTCGAACCCACGACCTTCGGATAGATGCGCCGCTGCTCTACCACTTGAACTGTCAATATTTGAAAAATGGCAAAAAGGAGGGAAAATTATAAAAAGGTGGGGTTGAGATAGGAAGTTAGTGTCCGAGTGGATCGAAGTCACGAAAGCTCAAGTGGTAGAGCACTTGAGCTATCGTGACTTCGATCCACTCGGACACTAACTTCCCATCTCAACCCCACCTTTTTTTAAAATTTTCCCTCCTTTTTGCCATTTTTCAAGCCAAAGTTCGTGAGTTCGAATCCCGCTCGTGACAATGACTTTTTTATCTCAACTAAAAACCTTAATTAATTGAAAGATATTAATTGGTCAAGCGGACCACGAAAAATAGTGAATTAACTTTAGTGTTCAGTTTTATTTGTCTGGACGGGTTGGGTCGAGTTGTTTTGCAATTAAAAACAATTACAACTTTCTATCGTTAAAATTGATGTCTTGGTATACTAACACCTAATGTGCAGTTTTAATTTTAGAATCAGTGAATGTTTTAACAAGCAGAATTTGATTTAGCTTTCAGATTACCTTTGCCACGCGGTGCGTTCAAATCTCTGACTAGATCGAAACAAACTTCCGGGCTCATCGGGGGCTCGATAGTCATTCCTTGTTTTCGTAATGTCGTGATGTCCTGCACTTGTCCTCTCGGGTTCATGACCAGTTTCAAAGGTGATTTGTTATCCTGAAAAATTTAAATCGTGTAGGTTTTGAGGTGTAATCGGTAGAAAACTTACCGTTTTGGGCTGAGTGCGTAATGTTTCATTTTCTGGTATATTCTCTTGTAAACGACCTTCCCCTGCAAGTTTTTCGGTTTTAAAGCAATTTTTTTTTTACTCGAAATGGTTTTTACCTTCGTGCACCCATTTGACGGATCGTTTTTTCCTGTTGACGTACATCGACTGTCCTTTGCTCTCCTTGTTGCTGATGTCGCTCAGCGAGTGTGATATACGGCGTGCCAGTTCGACTTGTTCCTCCATGGTAGGGTGGTTTGGCCCGTAAAAACTCGAAGACGCGAACATTTTCCCTTGAAATAAATTATTGGTCAAAAGTTTTTCTTGATTAAAAAAAAAATAAACTTACGATTTCTTGAAGGGGTGAGTTCGCCCGAGTCAGAAGCAGGGGTGAAGAGCTTCTCTAAGTCGATGTGCTTGCTATGCAGACCGTCGTCGACGTTTACTTTATGACCACTGGCTTCCTGTTTAACAATAATTTTTTCAAAGATCAATAAATCCCCTAAAAGAAAATTGATAACAAGAAGTCATTCGACGTCCAGTTATTAATTTGGAAGGTACATTTGTTTACTTTTTCTTCTTAAAAATTAATCTTCATAATAGCTAAAAAGCCCATGGAAAGAAGATTTTATTGACTGAGATGAGCTTTATCTTAACCTATTTCTGGCAAGTTTCAAAATCAGTTAAAAGATCTGGCAAATATCATCTGTAAATGGATCGACCGATCAGGTCATTGTCCTGGAATAACGCCTGTCGATGGGACTTATTTTTGTAGTAGGAACTCAACCTACAGGTTTGATTAAGTTTGTCAATGGGATAAACTACAATTTAAGTGGTTAAAATTTTTTTGTGAAAATTTTTCTAGGTTGATAAATTTTGCTGGCATCTCAAAAGTTACGAATTTTGAAAAAAAAATTTCTCGTTTTAATTATAATATTAATGGCAATGGTGTTATTTTATGTGTCGTATGTTAGAGGAAAATTTCAGATCTATATATTTTTTTTTTCGAATACCAATTTTCTTTCTGTGTAATATACAGTCGCCATGTATACGATGCCGGCCGGTTCTGCGGGCAGCCACTTCTGCGAGAGCTTCCCCTCGGGGCTGACAACGTTGATGGCGACGGGGGCTTCCATGCCCGGAGGGCTAAGCGGAACTGGGCCGAAATGGAGTCAGCATACGATCCCCACCATGCAAATCATGGGGCAGTGCCGGTTTTCTTCAAATAGACGTTTTACAAGGAGCCGACTTGAAACCGTCAGTGCAGATAAGGGCGTGTTTTGTTTTTCTGTTTTTCAGCTTTTGGCCTCGCTTTTGTGAAGTTTTCCGGGAGTGAATATTCTCTTTTTATCGATTTTTCTAAGTGAATAATGAAAATCTCATATTTGAACAAAAAAGTAAATGTTTTAATAATAAATCAATATATTGAACATTTTTATACAGAAAACTGGTGCCCAATAAGGTCCTAAATGTTTATAATTTTTGCCATAATATTGTCCTGTTCCACAAGTTTTTGTTTTATTTTAGAGCCATGAAATGTTGAAAATTTTTATTAGCAAAAAGCCTATTTTCATAATTTATGCTATAGTGTTAAAAAAATTGAAAATTAACTACTACCCAAAGTTTCAAATTACTAATCAAATTTTGAGAACTGTTTTTAAGACACCCTAAAACTCTTCAAGCTTAAAGCTCTTATTTAGTTATTTAGTTAAATTTATCAACCTTCTTTGACATTCTGATGAAATTCACTAGTTTCTTGGTCCGTTTGACCAATTAATATCTTTCAATTAATTAAGGTTTTTAGTTGAGATAAAAAAAGTCAGTGTCACGACCGGGATTCGAACCCACGACCATCGGCTCAACACGCCGCTGCTCTACCACTTGAGCTATCGTGACCTCGATCCACTCGGACACCAACTTCCCATCTCAACCGCACCTTTTGAATTTTCCATCCTTTTTGCCATTTTTCAAATGTCGTGTAATCGAATTGGATTCTCGGCCAATGACAAATGAAATGGCCACGGAGAGCTTTAGTGAAGAATACTTAATTTAAATTCATTAAATTCACTAATTTCGTGGTCCGCTTGACCAATTAATATATTACAATTAATTAAGGTTTTTAGTTGAGATAAAAAAATGGCAAAAAGGAGGGAAAATTCAAAAGGTGGGGTTGAGATGGGAAGTTAGTGTCCGAGTGGATCGAGTTCAAGATAGCTCACCTNCCGCTCTTGACACTGACTTTTTTTATCTCAACTAAAAACCTTAATTATTTGTAATTCTTATTAAATAGAATTTTTAAGAAATACTGATTAATATTAATTAATTTTTAAGTGTCTTTAATCACTATGTGCCATTACATTCCATCCATTCAGACTTCCTTTTATTTATTATTTTTTGTTTTATTATAAAATTACATTTTTTCTAGACTTGCACATAAATGGTAATTATTTTTGGATATAATGTTGACCATTAAGAAGCTAAAAAAGGCACAAATGGATCAACAATCCAATAACAACTTCCCGATTATGCCATTAAAAATTGCAACAATCAAGAAATCCTTGATATTTTTTTTCAAATCGTTTTAAATTTTTATAATCAAATTATAGATAGTTAAACGTATTTTTTTTGGAAAGAGCATGGTAGATTTTGTGACTGTATTGTATATGTTTTATTTTTTTAAAGCTAAAACAATAAGATTATCTCATGATTGTTAATTTTTTAAATTGATTTATTATTATTGATTATTAAAGCTCTTATTTGTTGTTTGTTATTTAGTTAAATTTATCAACCTTCTTTCACATTCTGATGAAATTCACTAGTTTTCTTGGTCCGCTTGACCAATTAATATCTTTCAATTAATTAAGGTTTTTAGTTGAGATAAAAAAGTCAATGTCAGGAGCGGGATTCGAACCCACGACCTTCGGCTCAACACGCTGCTGCTCTAACCACTTGAGCCTAAGGTCGTGGGTTCGAATCCTGCTCGTGACACTAACTTCTTCATTTCAACCAAAACCAAAGTCAACTAACTGTTTAATAAGTTCTCATACATTTCAAAATTATTATTATTTTCATCTCTTCAATTTCTTTTTCTCATTTTCTAATTTCATGACTTTTTACAATCATGTCATTTCTTGTGGTATAAACGATTTACTCAGCCTAGCCTAGACGAACATAAAGAATTATTAAATGCACTAATTTTCGTGGTCCGCTTGACCAATTAATATCTTTCAATTAATTAAGGTTTTTAGTTGAGATAAACCCCTCTTGACACTGACTTTTTTTATCTCAACTAAAAACCCTGAGCGGGAGCTGAAAAGCGGGAAAATTCAAGAAGTGGAATTGAGATGGGAAGTTAGTGTCCGAGTGGATTGAGGTCACGACAGCTCAAGTGGTAGAGCAGCGGCGTATCTAGCCGAAGGTCGTGGGTTCGAATCCCGCTCATGACACTGACTTTTTAATTTCAACTAAAAACCTTAATTAATTGTGTAAAACGTTTATTAGTTACGTTATTAGATAAATAACACGGTAATAAGCTGTTTTTCCAGTTTTCCATATTTTAAACCAGGGACCGATGAGAAAGTGGCTAAATCTCCAATACTTTTTCATCCCTTGAGGCAAAGGCATACACATTTTTATAATTTTTGTAATAAATTGTGTAAAACGTTGAAAATTAACAAGTAAACTTATCAAAACTATCCTTTTTCGGGAATCGACAAATGAGTTTTTTAAAACGTAAGTTATTTAAGTTTTAAGTTCCTTTTGACCTAAAGAAGTTCATTCTTTAACAAGGACGAATTGAAAATTAAGTAAAACTTTTACAAATTACAATCTTATTTAAATGACAAGGCGATGTGTTTCTTTTCTATTTTTCCATATTTTAAACCAGTTGAACGTTGAAAAAGTGGCCAAATTTCCGATACTTTTTAATTTTTTGAAGATTTGACCTGAGAGTACTTTCATATATAATTCATTGTTATATAAAAATTGCTAATCGTTTTCTGATGAACTGGCCAATCACGGATGCTGCAGTCAGCGTCAAATTTTTTTAGGTTTTGTAAAAAATAGTGACAAAACGTTGAAAATTAACAAGTATACTTATGAAAAACCGTCCATTTTGGGATACCACTCGACAAATGAGTTTTAAGTTCCTCTTGACCTAAAAAAGCTCATTCTTCAACCAGGTCGAGTTGAAAATTAAGTAAAAGTTTTCCAAATTATATTATTACTTAAATGACAACGCGGCAAGTGTTGCTTTTCTATTTTCCCATATTTTAAACCAAGTTAAATATTGAAAAAGTTGACAAATCTTCAATACTAGTAAATTTTTTCAAATATTTCTAAAATAAATTTCTCTTAAATTTGCCTTACTATACTAGACTTTAGAATACTTTCATATATTTTCTTGTTAAAATTATTAATCGTTTTGTGGTCAACTGTCAAATCGAATAAGTTGTCATGGTCAATGTTTTTAAATTTCAATGATCAGGCAGAAGAAAAAAAATTGTGCAGTGATCAATTAAGGAAATTTTACATAATTATACAAAAATTATGCTGAAAAGTAA
Source organism: Cimex lectularius (assembly GCF_000648675.2). Lineage (NCBI taxonomy): Eukaryota > Metazoa > Arthropoda > Insecta > Hemiptera > Cimicidae > Cimex > Cimex lectularius. The sequence goes on along the minus strand of NW_019392721.1, from coordinate 512,279 downwards.
TTGCTTCAATTGGCCAGAATTGCATGCCATAGGAATGATTTCATTAAAAGGTAAGCTAGCACTTAAGGGATGTAAAATTTACGGTTAGTGTAGCGGTCAATAGATTTTGGAGTAGCCATCATGTTTAGAGCATATCTGCACATAAATCGCCCCAAAGAACCCGCTAAGAGTAAAGTCGCTTAAAATTTTCAACGCTAATCTTTTCCCGGTCTCGTAAATTTTCTCGGGCCGTCCTTCCCTGTTATTTTAGAGAGAGAGCTGCTTTTCTCTTGTTCTTTATCGGGATGCCAGAGGTGTTTTTTTCCAACATTGTTTGTCCTAGGAGAAATATTGGCCAAGAGCCACAGCCAACGTCCAAAGGAAAAACCCGGAAATCAAACAGCTGTGCTTTATAAAATCCTCTTTTTTCTTATTTTTAATGATTTACTGGGATAAACGTTTTCCCGGGGGTTTTATCGCCTGTGTAATGACGGGTTAAAAGATTTAAGATTTTATTTCATCTCTTCCGCGGGCAGCGGCCAGCAAATTTTAACAGTTTTGTTTACTTTCACTTTTGAAATTATTTCCTGTCCTTCACATACGCGATAGTCATGTTGCCTATTGACCTATTCTTATTATATTTTAAAGCTTCGGATATTAAAACAAGTCTTCCAATCGCGTTTCGCACTCGCATATTTTCTCTCTTTCACTGAAAAACATGGAATCATGGACAGGTATGTCCTAATCCGTTCCTAATCCTAACCTTAACAGAATCATAGATAGGTATCTTAACCCGTTTTTAATCCTAACCTTAACAGAATCATGGATAGGTATCTTAACCCGTTCCTAATCCTAACCTCAACAGAATCATGGATAAATATCTTAACCCGACTCTAATCCTAACCTTAACAGAATCATGGATAAGTATCTTAACCTGTTTTTAATCCTAACCTTAACAGAATCATGGATAAGTATCTTAACCCGTTCTTAATCCTAACCTCAACAGAATCATGGATAAATATCTTAACCCGACTCTAATCCTAACCTTAACAGAATCATGGATAATTATCTTAACCCGTTCCTAATCCTAACCTTAACAGACTCATGGATAAATATCTTAACTCGTCTCTAATCCTAACCTTAAGAGAATCATGGATATTTTAACCCGTCGCTAATCCTAACCTTAACAGAATCATGGACAAATATCTTAACTCGTCTCTAATCCTAACCTTAAGAGAATCATGGATAAATATTTTAACCCGTCCCTAATCCTAACCTTAACAGAATCATGAATAAATATCTTAACCCGTTCCTAATCCTAACCTTAACAGAATCATGGATACTTATCTTAACCCGCCTCTAATCCTAACCTTAACTGTAGGATAACGACTCACTGATCAAATTTTATAAAAAATCGTTTACATTCACAGTCCACTACATGTTTAATAAATTCTCCAATAAATGTATAATTTGAACTTGATACATTAATCTCGGAAGCAATAACGGCGCTAAAAGTTAAAGAATTTCAAGGAAAAAAATCCATAAGAATTCTATATTCAGAATTTTAAAGTGTATAGGATTGATTTTTTAATCACCTGTAATGATTGTAAATTTAAAACTAATTTATGTGTCTGTTGGATTTTAAAATCCAGTAGTATTTTCGATAGTTTTCAATTCGCAATTTTCTCAAAAGAGCTGAGATCTAAATTTTCCGACACAATGCAGAGCTGCAGTCTGGAGCCTAAAAGTTCAACTCTTTCAGGAATGAAAGGTACTCCTAAACATAGTTCAATGTATGAAGAAGTTTTAATTCCTTGGACTGCTTTCTTTCGTGACATACAGGAAAAAATAAAATTTGTAATTTTGATTCTGCTAATTTTCAATGCTTTTGTGCTATTTATAACATAAATTAGAAAAAAGTTTAGACAGATCTTTCGTTTTTTGTTTCACTCTATTGTTCACCAGTCGATTTCAAAATGATCGGCAATTTTTAAAATGGCAATGGATGTCACTATTCCCAGTTCAAATCCTTACAAAACCGAAAATTGTATAATTTACTAATTTGTCAAATTGGTTGATATTCTATATAACTTAATAACTTTATCAATGTCCCATTGGTTTGATTAAAATGGAAGGAAAATTTAACATTTGTCGTTTTGTTTAAACAGTCTGGGCTTTAAAAGTGTGTCTACATTTTTTCCGGGATATAAACATATCCCAAAAAAATTCTATGTGATGAAGTTTGAAGTTTATTGGATCTATTTATTAGTTTATATGCTACTTTTCAATGTTTTTTTACTGTTTATTATATAAATTAGAAAAAAAGTTTAGACGGACTTTTTGTTCTCTTTCACTCGATTCTTTACCAGTTGATGTCAGAACGATCGGCAATTTTTAAAATGGCAATGGATGGAACTATTGTCAATTCAAATTCTAAAAAACCCAAAATTATATAGTTTAATTTTTTATAAATTGTTTGATATTCTCTATAATTTTGAAATTTTATCAATATCAATTCAAATTCTAAAAAAACCCAAAATTATATAGTTTACTAATTTTTTACAAATTGTTTGATATTCTATATAATTTGGTAATTTTATCAATGTCTTACAGATTTGAATAAAATGGAAGGAAAATGTAACATTTTTCGTTTTATTTATGTAATAAGTTAGCTACTTTTTTTGAACTAACAAAAAATCGTCCTTTGAGCCAACTTTAACTGGACGAAAACAGTCTGGGCCCTAAAAGTTTGCCTAGATTTCCAAAGATATCATCATATCCCAAAAAATTCTGTGATGAAGTTTGAAGTTTATTGAACTTAATGAAACACTTGTAATAATTTATTTCTGTCTATTGTTTTCACAATTCAGTGAAGTTTCGATAATTAGCAAACCTAAGACTTATCGAAAGAACTGATTAGGGACCTAAACTTTCAAGAGAGGAAGCTATACTTAGCTACGATCAAATGGGTCGTAGTCGTCAGTCAGTCATCAGTCCTTCAAGCATTTAAACTGAAGGAATAGTCAAATTTTGAGTTTCGTGATAGCCCAAAAACGTTTAACACCTTGGATGAATTAAACTCGATAAAAATCATCTTTTTAGCCTACTTTAAACAGATTAAAACACTCTGGGCCATAAAATTTATAGTATTCCAATGATAAAATAATATCTCAAATAATTCAGTGCCATGAGAAGTTTTGAACTTTGATATTTATCTGTACTGATTTTAAAACGTATTTGTAATCCTTTCTGTCCATTGTTTTTTTTAAATCTAGGTAAGTTTGAGTAGTTTTCATAAAATTTCTCAAAAAAACTGAGATACAAATTCGCCTACAGGCAGTTTGAGAAGCAATAGTTTAGGGAGGGGCGTCGGTGGCCGCCACGGTTTAGGCGTTGACACGGCGCTCATCACGGTAAGGTAAAGGTCCAGGGTTCGAATCCAGCAGCCCTGCATTCGAATCCGACATACTTACAAATGGGCTTTAAAAAAAAAAAAAATTAAAAAAAAAACACTCTGAGGGTTTATATGATCTCTGCTGTTGCGAACCCTCTTTAAAAAAATAAAAAAAGTTTAGGGTCTAATAAATAATCCAAGCCATAATCCAATGTGATTAGAAGTTTGAAGTCCAGTGGATTTAAAAAACCTATGTTATAATTGTACATTGCAAACTGTCAGCAGTCTGTTTTCTAAAATCCCAAAGTCAAATTTTCATAGTTTTAAAATATGTGGTGATTAGAGACCGTTGATCGATAATTATTCAGAAATCATGAGATGCGGTCTGGTGTGATGTAGGTTTCAGAAAAACATTTTCTTTATCGTGCCAACGTTTCGATCTTTATTGAGATCATCTTCAGGGCTCAAAGTGTTTGTCTCGGGGTAATTGTGCCATTCTCGGGCACTCTCAACACGACACGCAAGAATGGCACAATTACAGAAGCCAAACACTTTGAGCCCTGAAGATGATCTCAATAAAGATCGAAACGTTGGCACGATAAAGAAAATATTTTTCTGAACCTACAACACCAGACCGCATCTCACGATTTCTGAATAATTAGTTTTAAAATATAAAAAATTTCAAAACAGCCGACCGGAATTTAACTCCTCAATTGCCCTGTAATTTCAGTTTCCTGAGACAAAATTGGGACTAGACAGTATAAATATACAGAAAAGTCACTTCGCGTTAGTCTAACGAGGTTGGGCTAGTTAATCATTAATTATTAAAAGTTCCAACTCCTCGGAAACCATCCAGCTGTGACTGTCACCTCTTTTATAACAAAACGTTATTTAATATAATTTTATCCGTTTCCTAGTTTAACCTACTTCAATGATTTTGAGGAACTTTTAAAAAGTTACTTGCTCTTCTTGAGGCACACATTTTTCGTCTTTAATCGAAAGAAACTGCATATGAATTATAATAAAATAGCTCAAAATAAATCGGACCGGCATTCGGCCAAAATCCGGCCCTTTTGACATTTAATTATACGCTTTAATTCAAGGACTAGCCAGGAGGGAAAAAAATGTTACCGAGTGTCCCAAACGTTATCGCGATCGCGATGCCACTTTCTGTTTTGGCAGCACCGAGATCATTTTGTCTTGGTCTCAAAAATTTGAACAGTAGTTTCATTCTCTTTATTAATTAGCTAAGAACGAAGCCATAGAAACTCGTCGCATTTACCATTCTGCCAAAAAGGACGTCTAAAAGGGAAAATCTGGTCCGTAATGCCAAACATTTGTCAGCGTTCGGTGGTCCAAGAAATAATAGCCAAGCATAGAAGTAATTTTTTTTTACATATTACATATTTCAAAGATTATATTATTACAAAACGTGGCAAAATATCTACAATATTCTCGTAAAATTTAAAATTCTACGGTTCAATTTGACCTTAACAAAACTTTTCAGTCTGTATGCTCAAAATCAGACCATGTTCATGATTTTAATTTTTCAAGTTTACTGAATATGATAGTGAAATGATAAAAACTATAAAAAAAACAAAGAAAACAACAACACTATTAGTGTAGTTAATTAATATTCAATTCAGGAAACTTGGCGGTTAAGGATCAAAATATTATAAATTCAAATGTAACCAAATTCTAATGCAAAATATATTTTCAAAATTGTGATGTAAAGTATTTATCTAGTTTTTTATTTGCCCACGGTAGCTACAACTAAAATCGAATGTAATATTGTTAGTCATATTTTTAATTTACTAAATTTCTATTTAAAATAATCTCAGACTTATATTTGAACAAAGCCTGGGCAAAAACCAGCAAATTTTTCAATTTTTAATAATCTATTTTTATTTCATTATTACGTTTTCTTCAATAGTTGTGTTCGCCTTTTGAGCAGAATATTTGTTTTATGCATAAGCAAAACTGTTAGAATTTTTTTACTAATTGATTGCAGCATTTATTTATTTTTTTGGAAGATCAATTCAGGCATAATTAGATTTTTTTTAAATCCCAGACAGTACTTTTTTGATTACTAGATTCATCAAATGAAAGGCTATACTAAAACTTTACAACAGGCATAATAGAATAAAGTCTGTTTGTATTTATTATTATTTTTTTGGCCGCTATCCGCTAACGGAATTTTTACGGACTTGATTTAAAAGAAGGGAAAGTTTTTCGCCTCGGTGTCAAGCCATGGAAACATTTATCAAGCTGCGAATACATTGTTTCATAGCTTTCAATTAAGGTATTTAGTTGAGTTAAAAAAGTCAGTGTCAGGAGCGGGATTCGAACCCACCATCTTCGGTTCAATACGCCGCTACTCTACCACTTGAGCTTTCGTTGAGATGGGAAGTTAGTGTCCGAGTGGATCGAAGTCGCGACAGCTCAAGTGGGAGAGCAGATGCGTATTGAACCGAAGATCGTGGGTTCGAATCCCGCTCGCGACACTGACTTTTTTATCTCAACTAAAAACCTTAATTAAAAGATATTAATTTGTCAAGCGGACCACGAAAACTAGTGAATTGTTTCATAGATTTGCCTTTCTGGTCAATGTCCCAGAAGGATTTAGGGCCCATAAGTTTCTGATAGAACTTTCCTTGGCCAATTTATCGGCCTCCCAGACCTGTCCTACAAAGCAAAAGTCGGATTTCACATAGACACAACTTAATATTTAATTTCTCAATTAATTAAGGTTTTTAGTTGAGACAAAAAAGTCAGCGTCACGAGCGGGATTCGAACCCACGATCTTCGGCTACATTTGTCGCCGAGAATCAAATATATTACACGGCATTTGAAAAATGGCAAAAAAGAGGGAAAATTCAAAAGGTGGAGTTGAGATGGGAAGTTAGTGTCCGAGTGGATCGAGGTCACAATAGCTCAAGTGGTAGAGTAGCGCCGTATTGAGCCGAAGGTCGTGGGTTCGAATCCCGCTCGTGACACTGACTTTTTTATCTCAACTAAATCCTTAATCGAAAAATATTAATTGGTCAAGCTGACCACGAAACTCGTGAATTTAATTAATATTTAATGAACTTCTGTTCTAATGGCTAAAATTATTATTCGGGCCTGAAGATTAAGTCAAAATTGGGTTTTTAGTGGTTATTTACTTATTTAATATAAAAAAGAAATATTAATTACATCCATATTTAAAGGATATAGGTCAATAACAGGTCAAAACTCTTTCTAAAGAAAAAAATTCAAAGTTTAACTTTATTACAATTTTTTTTTAAATTGCCAAGTATATTGTGGTTTCTTTTGGAATATGAAATATTAAACGGCCTATCTGGTTGAAAAACCAGACACATATTAATTTATACAGCAATAAAACTTTATTAAGGACAAAGCAAGCTACGTGTCTTGGCGATTATTGATCACCTTAGATCATCTGACGACCAAAGTCTTGGTCGAAATGAAAAAAGTTAGCGTCACGAGCGGGATTCGAACCCACGACCTTCGGCTAAATTTACCGCTACTCTAACCAAGACCTTACATAAAAACTAATTAATATTTAATGAACTTCTAATGGCTAAAATTATGCTCGGGCTACCTCTTCTTGTCTGTTTGTGAGTTTGTGCGCAGTAGAAATTTCGGGCCTGAAGATTAAGTCAAAATTGGGTTTTTAGTAATTTCACTTCTTTAATATAAAACAAGAAATATTGATTACATCCATATTTAAAAGATATAGGACAATAAAAGGACAAAACTCTTTCTAAAGAAAAAAAAAATCAAAGTTTAACTTTATTGTTCCTTTGGGGTGAAACGACCAGCGTTACCAGAAGCATATTAATTTATACAGCATTAAAACTTTAATAATGATGTCATGGCGATTAATGATCAACCCTGATCATCTTGACTGGACAATTTACCAAGTTTCAAAAGAAGGAAATTATTTAGATAAATTATTATTCACATATAAATTAATTACACTTTTTTAACCAAAGGAAAACAAGGTTTTTCAACCCAAACATGACTTTAGGTAAAAAGTATAATTATTTTTAGTAATTAATAGGTCAATTATGAATTACTACTCATATAGTTTCATAGCGTTTTAATTCAATACTGATGATAATAAAAGATGTCTGGCTTTTAGTTGAGCAAATTTTAAATAATCCACTATAAAAAAGCAAAATAAATAAATTGCCTCTAGGACAACCAACTTTGAATTTATTCAGCGTATTTAAATAGAGGAAATTTTGCTGGAACATCTTTAACAGCGGCAACTCGACCCTGGGGAGAATTTATAAACAACTGTTCCGAGATGAGGTCCGTTTTAACGCTGTTCTTCTAATAATAACACCAATAAGAAATAAACTTCCTATGCCAATCTAAATATCAATATGAAACTGTTTTCTACAAATAGCCGGTTGTTTTCCTGTTGTCTGTTTGCAATTTTACTTCGCCCAAGTCGATTACGCGATGTTAAAGGGGATAAAGCAAATTCCTATGGGAGTCCAGTGTACATAATGAAAAATTCACCTTGACGATAATTAATTATTACACAAAGCAAAGAAGATTTCTTGGGTTTTCTTTTTATGAACTAGACAACCGTCAAACTCATTTTCTTTTATCCATATCAATAAAAAGAAAATGAATTTGATGGATGGATGAAAACCGTTAACGATCATTTCTATTTGCACCAATGGGTAGACACATTGAATACAAAAAATACCCAGTGAGTGTAGACAGAGTAAAATAATCAAAAATAAATAAAATAAAATAATGTGTAATGACCAAATTAAAAGTAAATCAAACTACTTTACATAGTAGTTAAGAAACACTATTTAATAGAGATACAGAGAGACCAAGATAAAAAAAGGAAAGGGAGAGATAGATAGATAGATAGATAGATAGATAGATAGAGAGAGAGAGAGAGAGAGAGAGAGAGAGAGAGAGAGAGAGAGAGACAGATAGATAGATAGATAGATAGATAGAGAGAGAGAGAGAGAGTGAGAGAGTGAGAGAGAAAGAGTGTGCGTAAGATAGAAAAAAAAGTGTGAGTGAGATAGAAAGAGAGATATAAAGAGGGAGAGATAAAAAACGAAAGTGAGAGTGAGGGAGATAGATAGATAGATAGATAGAGAGAGAGAGAGAGAGAGTGAGATAGAGAGAGAGATAGAGAGATAGAAGGACAGAGAGAGTAAGTAAGAAGAGAGAGAGAGAGAGAGAGAGAGAGATAAAAAGAAAAAGTGAGAGTGAGAGAAAAAGAGAGAAAGAGAGAGAGATAGAAAAAGAGAGTGAGTAAGATAGAAAGAGAGAGAGAGAGAAAGAGAAAGAGAAAGAGAGAGAGAGAGAGAGAGAGAGAGAGAAATAGAAAGAGAGAGTGAATGAGATAGGAGAGAGATACAAGGACAGAGAGAGTAAGTAAGATAGAAAGAGAGAGAGAAAGAGAGAGAGAGAGAGAGGGACTGCGAGAGAGAGAGAGAGGGACTGCGAGAGAGAGAGAGAGAGAGAGAGAGAGAGAGAATGCGTAAGATAGAAAAAGAAATTGTGAGTGAGATAGAAAGAGAGATATAAAGAGAGAGAGAGTGAGAGAGAGGGAGAAAAAGAGAGAGACAGAAAGAGAGAGTGAGTAAGATAGAAAGAGAGAGAGAAAGAGAGAGAGAGAGAAAGAGAGAGAGAGAAAGAGAGAGAGAGAGATTGTGCGTAAGATAGAAAAAGAAATTGTGAGTGAGATAGAAAGAGAGATATAAAGAGAGAAAGAGAGAAAGAGAGAGAGAGAGACAGAGAGACAGAGACAGAGAGAGAGAGAGTGTGCGTAAGATAGAAAAAGAAATTGTGAGTGAGATAGAAAGAGAGATATAAAGAGAGAGAGAGGAGAGAGAGAGAGAGAGAGAGAGAGAGAGAGAGAGAGAGAGAGAGAGGGAGAGAAAGAAAAAGTGAGAATGAGAGAGAGGGAGAAAGAGAGAGAGATAGAAACAGAGAGTGAGTAAGATAGAAAGAGAGAGAGAGAGAGAGAGAGAGAGAGAGAGAGAGAGGGAGAGAAAGAAAAAGTGAGAGTGAGAGAGAGGGAGAAAGAGAGAGAGATAGAAACAGAGAGTGAGTAAGATAGAAAGAGAGAGAGAAAGAGTGAGAGTGAGAGAGATTGTGCGTAAGATAGAAAAAGAAATTGTGAGTGAGATAGAAAGAGAGAGAAAGAAAGAAAGAAAGAGAGAGAGAGAGAGAGAGAGAGAGAGAGAGAGAGAGAGAGAGAAAGAGAGGGTGAGTGAGAATGTGAGAGAGGGAGAGAACAAATTGTAAGTGTAAAATTACTCAACGTAGAAACCAAACTTAAGCATGTTTTTCTTAGCCCTAATTTTANAGAGAGAGAGAGAGAGAGAGAGAAAGAGAGAGAGAGGGAGAGAGAGAGATAGAAGGACAAGAGAGTAAGTAAGATAGAAAAAGAAGAGAGAGAGAAAGAGAGAGAGAGAGAGAGAGAGTGAGAGAGAATGAGAGAGAGGGAGAGAACAAATTGTAAGTGTAAAATTACTCAACGTAGAAACCAAACTTAAGCATGTTTTTCTTAGCCCTAATTTTGAACCTAGATTTTCAGATTTAAATTCAACTGGTGAAAACCATTTGAAAATCGGTTCAGAAAGATATCGCAAAAATAACTTTCCCATTGGTTTAAAGCGCAAAATTCATGTTTTTAACGTATCTATTTGCGAATAAAAATAATTTACTTAGTTAACGTTTAGATAATTGATAGCAAAAAATAGATTAATTTTATTTAAAAATAGCAGTTCGATAGGTTTTGTCTTTAATTTCTGATGGATTGGCATGATTTTTTAGAAATACATCCTTACTGATATGAGGATCTAATTAACGACAAGTTTCTCTAAAGGTTATTTCATCTTAGTTTATTACGGGTGTAAAATTTTCATAAACTTTATTTTTTAAACAATCCAAAAGAAAATATTCCAGTGGGCTTAAATTGTATAAATCAAACATTTAAATATATACATGTTTAAAACCCATAGCATTTTTTATAAAATCGAATGGATTTAGAGAATCTGGGAAATGTTACCATTGCAGATAACAAGTTTATTGTTTAATTTTGTAAGAAAATTACAAAAAGAACCATAATTATCGCAAAGCTGGAAAATAGTTTTTATGCTGAAAAAATCTGTTTAAATGTATATATTCCTGTATTCCTAGATTAAAAATATTTGAAAAATCCAGAGGTGTTGAGATCCTTTATAAACCACATTGTCAAATCAAAATATGTGTGTTTTAAAAATTGCTTAATTTGGTCATTTTACGTGAAAATATTTACCGTCAGGGTTCTATATATATTAAAATTTAATTCATGAGATTTTTATTTAAACTTTTTTTTGGACAGAAAAACTTTGGTTTGATACTGAAAACAAATCTGTTAGGAGTCATTTTTGTAAAGTAAAAAAAACAAAAACAAAAAAAACAGGAGGTTAATATAAATTTGTAGCCAATCTAGATAGGAATCATTTAGGAATTAAATATAAAATTAAAGTAGAAAGAGCGAGACAAAGCGGACCAATCTAGCAGTTCGAACCAATCAATGACCAATGGTCTACCATTTCATCCCACATAACCAGTGTGCGGTTAAATTGATAAAATATAATTGAAAAGTATATATATTAAACAACGTTTACCCTATTTTAAAAAAATCATTAGAAGTTGAGTTTTGGCGTGAAAGATCGTTTTTTTTTTAGCTTAAATTTTAAATTATTCTAGTTTTAATTTTGGTTAAATAAAGCACTTATAAAACAAAAAAGTCTATTTATATCAATGGTCAACGCCAGTGTGACCTTATCTTTCGTATTTATTATTTATTGGTATGATTTATAATCATGAATGTTCGTCGTTTAGTTGTTCAATGATTTTTTGTATTTGCCTATTTTTGCCCGTCGATTTTACTTTTGCATTTATATATATTTGCTTTCGACAATTTTGTTTTAATTTTGGATAATTACGCATGTTTAGATTTGGAAATTGGATATCGTCGAAAGACACGAGTGTTTAGGTGTGTTTTCTTGGTCTTGTTTTTATTTGTAATTTCGTCAATTATTTAATGCATTATTTTAGTGTTTTGACAATTTTTGATAGACAGAAAGTCTTGAGAATGTTTAAAAAGTCCAAACAGTCAAATATGGCTCGGAGAATATTTTTATCGGTTGCGTGGAGGCTAGGAGTTGTTTATACCCAGATTACAGGACCGGGTCAGATAAATTATTAATAAAAGGCCCAGTCCAAAAACGTTCTTGACTGTTTTGTTTAAAAATTTCTGTGAACTATATAAAATAAATGTTTAATACTGTTCTAAAAAAAATTTGCAATTTTTTTATTAAGCGGTTTGTAGATTAAATAAATAATTTTTTAATTTTTTGGACCTACCAGAGACCTTCCCCACATTTTATGAGAGAGCTCGGTCAAAAACCTGGTCGTCTTTGGGTTTTTGGTGTCGCTGGGCTTGAACCCGCGGCTGACGACGACTTCGCTCGAGCTCCTCTGCACGGTCTGCGACTGGAGCCACCTTGTGCCGATGTTGGCCGAACTTTTGCTCAATACTAGACCAGACATATTTTATCTTTTTGAATAAACGACATGGAATAGAACGGTACACTTTGTTAAAACTCGAGCGAACAAGAGTCAAACGGAAAAATAACAGGCTATTAAGGAATTTTTTAACACTGGTACTTTCCACTTTTAAAGACTTGACAGTTGCGATAGGGATGGCCACGTTTCATATCATTCTGAAGAACCGATTGGTACTCGAAAGGGATGGGTCTCTCACTAACAACGAAATTGGCCTCGTACCAAAACTTAAAACGCCGAAAATAGAGCGCCACTCCGAAAACTACTAGCAAGGCCTCTGCCGGCTGCCATTGTTGCTGATAATTGCCTGCTTTCTTAATCCGACGGTTGACTCATACCGGCTTTATGCCATGAGGAACGTGGGTGGTGGAATATTTTGGCATATGAATAATTATCGGGATAATCAATGCGAGAAGGAAAAACAATCTTTAATCCTTCTGCTTAATAAATTTTGTTCGTGTTTATAGAACGAGAGAAAAATTAATTTATTTTATTTATGAACTAAAATAAACGAGCTCAAAAGAGATTTCATAACACTTCATTTTGTTAGCCAATTCTGCTCTTTAATGTTATCAAAAAGTCTACATTTCAGGTAGGAGCGCTTATCGTCCAACTACCACAACTAGGCCGAGTGCCCAATCCATTTTTCAGTAATTTTTTTATATTAAAATAAACTAAAAATCAGTGGCTATTCCGATATTTGAACCCAGAAGGCAGTGTTTAACGAATTTTTGTTTTCTAAAACCAAGTATGAAACACAATTATTGTGTAGTTTTTAGTGACCGATACTAGATGATTATTTGGAAGTCGTGTGATGCGGACTGTTGTGACGTAGGTTTTAGAAAAACATTTTCTTATCGTGCCAACGTTTCGATGTTTATTGAGATCATCTTCAGGGCCTGGAATTTATAAACATTGTTTAAATTTTACAAATTCATGTAGGATGTTAAAAAAAATGAATATATAAAATGCTAGAAAATATTTGAATAAAAAAATTAATTTATACAATGCTAGAAAATTTTAGTTTAAAAAAAATAAAAATTTTAGATTCAATCGAAGTATTTGTACCCACTAACAAACACTTTGGGTGAGTATAAATGCTTTGGTTGAATTTAAAATTTTCTAGCATTGTATAAATTCATTTTGTTAATCCAAATTTTTCTAGGATTGTATAAATTCATTTTTTAATCCACAATTTTTTTTAGCATTGTATAAATTCATTTTTTAATCCAAAAATTTTCTAGCATTGTATATATTCATTTTTTTTATGTAAAATTTTCTAGCGTTGTATTACTTAATTTTTTTAAATCCAAAAATTTTCTAGCGTTGTATTACTTAATTTTTTTAAATCCAAAAATTTTCTAGCATTGTATAAATTAATTTTTTTAATCTAAAATTTTCTAGCACTGTATAAATTCATTTGTTTTTAATCTGAAATTTCCTAGGATTGTATAAATTCATTTTTTTAATCCAAAATTTTCTAGGATTGTATAAATTCATTTTTTAATCCAAATTTTTTAGCATTGTATATATTCATTTTTTTAATCCAAAATTTTCTAGGATTGTATAAATTCGTTTTTTTGATGTAAAATTTTCTAGCACTGTATAAATTCATTTGTTTTTAATCTAAAATTTCCTAGCATTGTATAAATTCATTTTTTTAATCCAAAATTTTCTAGGATTGTATAAATTAATTTTTTCATCCAAATTTTTTTTAGCATTGTATAAATTCATTTTTTGATCCAAAATTTTTCTAGCATTGTATATATTCATTTTTTTATGTAAAATTTTCTAGCGTTGTATTACTTAATTTTTTTAAATCCAAAAATTGTCTAGCATTGTATAAATTCATTTTTTTATCTAAAATTTTCTAGTGCTGCTGAAATTCAATTTTTTAATCTAAAATTTTTTAGCATTGCATAAATTCATTTTTTTATGTAAAATTTTCTAGTGTTGTATTAATTAATTTTTTTAAATCCAAAATTTTTCCAGCATTGTATAAATTCATTTTTTTAAATCTAAAATATTCTAGCACTGTATAAATTCATTTGTATTTTATCTAACATTTCCTAGCATTGTATTAATTCATTTTTTAAATTCAAAAATGTTTTTGCATTCTATAAATAATTTTTTCACATCCTACATGTATGTAAAATTTAAAGAATGTTTATAAATCTTAGGCCCTGATGATGATCTCAATAATGATCAAAACGTTGGCAATAAAGAAAAAATTGTCTAAAGCCTACGCCACAACAGACCTCATCTGCCGACCTAGAAATAACAATTACTTCTATTGTTATAACCATAAATGACTTTATTTACCTACTCTTACATACTAATCCCTGCGTTTAGGAAAAAAAATCGTTTCTATGTGTGTTTCTATATTTAAAAATCTACAGGGTGTCTTTTTTTTACATGCGCCATAAGGGTTTCCCTATTTTGAACAGTTACAAAAACGTGACCAAAGGTTACTTCCCTTCGATTTTAGTTCCAAAACGTCGTCAAATTTTTAATTTCAAATGGGAACACAAAATTGTAAATTTTTTTACTGAAACTAGATTTTTTCTGAGAATAACGAGTGCACACAAAACTTTGGAACGCCTCCACAATTGACGGCTCTTGGTTTAAAAAGTTAAAAAATTAAGGAAATGTCGTAAATAATATTTATTAAACCCAAGTTTCCATTTTCTTTGTTTTCCCCTGAGGTCAGTAAGTAAACATACTAAAAATAAAAAACTTTAAACAAGACCATTTCTTGTAATAAATATTAATGAAATTGCTTACTTGAATGTAAGCAATTATCTCATCATTATCCCTTTTTGGATCTGTTAAAAAATAGGGACAAGTGCAGGTTAAAAGACACCTTTACAATTTGTGATCAAACGACGAAGCATACTACGTTAAAAACTTTTTAGCAACAAACAAAATTTATATTTGTTTTTCTCACCTTTCAAAACCCCTAGATACAAATTTTTGTGAACATGAAAAAAAATTTGCTCGTCATCAAATCTTAGTTTTTTGCCAAACTCACAAAAATTGATGACCTTTGAAACGATTCCGCCATATATTTTTTCACTTTAATTTAATATTGTTTACTATTTTCTGGACAAATGTCCAAATACAAACCGACTGATTCACCTTGAGATATATGTATAAAAAAAAAGACAGAAAAATATATATATTTAAATTACGGATTTTTTTCCGGCTCCTAGAGCCCATTGGCAAGAACTCTCGGACACGTGTATAATATTTTTCAGTCTAACATCATGAGAAAAATTTTAATTAAAATCCATGAGCCAACATCCCTAGCGTTTTCTTGGCAGTTCAAGAAGCCTTCAGTAATAATTGAAAATTTCAACGAATATTACCACCTATTCGCAATTTCAAATCAAATTTCAATTTTTAACTCCATTGTTTTTAAAGAATTATAATTGTTAACCTTTTAAATTAGTATTTATTGTTATCAAAGTCCTGATGAAGGTGGTAAACTTTTCGAAAACTTAGCGAAAAAATCGAGTTTTCTCTTTAACTGGGCTTATCTCTGATAGTTTTTTAAATATGTTAAATATGTTTTTAAATGAAGACTGACGACTTATGAAGACAAATATGACTTATTTTCTTTTTTAATGTTTTTACGGAAAGGAAGGGTAGTCTGTTCAAAGAAAAATAGATAGTGGGAAGGAAACTAGTTTTAAAAAGCTGTTTTGTGTAACTGTGCTCATGGTTTGA
The DNA here is from genome assembly GCF_000648675.2 of Cimex lectularius. Classification (NCBI taxonomy): domain Eukaryota; kingdom Metazoa; phylum Arthropoda; class Insecta; order Hemiptera; family Cimicidae; genus Cimex; species Cimex lectularius. The sequence goes on along the minus strand of NW_019392721.1, from coordinate 496,570 downwards.
AATTTTTTGAAAATATCTACCTTCTTCTCCTTTCTCGACGATAAACTGGAATATCTATATGATCTATGATGTATGGTATATTTACCAACCTGGTGTTACTATTAACAGTTTTTTTTTTTTTTAACCAAGAATATAGTAGGTATTTGTAAGCAATGTTTACTGAAGGGGTAGCTTTTTTTTGAAATGATATGGTATTTTCTGGTAAGATTAAAATTTTTAAAGTGTTTCTGTTTTAAGAATTTAAAAAAAAATTATAAATCGAATAGTTATTTCAACAGGACTCACCTGGGGATCGTAGACTTCTTCGGCGCTGACCTGTCTCTCGAAACCCTTATTGAGCTCGTTTGAAATCTGAAAACCGTCGTGCGAATCGTAATGAAATTTCCTCTCCAGTTTTCAATTGAAAAAGGACCAGTGGACGTTTGCCTGTCAAGGGGCCGCTTACCTTTAAGCTCTGCCAAAGATGGGCCAAGTTCCCCGGCATGGAATGAGGCCTGGTGCCAACATCATCACGGCTCAGCATGGATAGCAGTGCCTGGGCGTTGGACTCCCTCTGCAAAAGTGAACTAATTTAAAACGTGTATTTCGAGGCGCACGTCTCCGCGGAATTTCACGCACAGCTAATTAATAGCAAAGGGGGAAGATTAAGTCTTTTAGAAATGTACGTTTGTCTCTTGATAATATTCCAAAAGTGCAATCTCCAAGAGGAAAAACATAAATCATCTCCATACAAATAAATAGAGGAACAAATGTACAAACTGCAGTGTACAGAAATAAGGTACTACACGTAACTCCGTAACTCACTTTGACATGCGATCAAACGCTAAACATTTATTTCTTGCTCATAATAAATGAATTTTGACAAGAAAGAAACACTAGTCTCTTAAACAAAAAACAAAATAGAACGTGCTTATTATTATGCAACACAATATAACATAACTTTGCATATATTTAGACATTGTATGAAAAAAAAAAATCATTTTAAAACAAAAGAAATTCATTTTAGGTTGGCAATGTGAACAATAAAATAATTAAAATGTATAGTTTATTCGTCCACCCCCTTGAATATATATTCAATCTGAGCATTAATCAACGGTTAATTATTATTTATGTAAGGTATTGGTTGAAATGAAAAAGTTAGTGTCACGAGCGGGATTCGAACCCACGACCTTCGGCTCGATACGCCGCTGCTCTACCACATGAGCTATCATGACTTCGATCCACTCGGACACCAACTTCCCATCTCAACCCCACCTTTTGAATTTTCCCGCCTTTTTGCAATTTTTCAAATGTCGTGTAATCCGGTTCGATTCTCAGCGACAAATAAAATGGCCACGGAGAGCTTTAGTGAAGATGTACTTCGTTTTACTTATGAAAATCCATTATATTTCGTGGTCCGATTGACCAGATAACTTCTTTCAGTAAATTAATGTTTATGTAAGGTAATGGTCGAAATGAAAAAGTTAGTGTCACGAGCGGGATTCGAACCCACGACCTTCTGCTTTGGACGCCACTGCTCTACCACTTGAGCTATCGTGACATCGATCCACTCGGACACTAACTTCCCATCTCAACCCCACCTTTTGAATTTTCCCGCCTTTTTGCCATTTTTCAAATGTCGTGTAATCAGGGATTCGATTCTCGGCGACAAATAAAATGGCCAAGGAGAGCTTTAGTGAAGATATACTTCGTTTTACTTATGAAAATCCATTATATTTCGTGGTCCGATAGACCAAATGATTTCTTTCAGTTAATTAATCTTTATGTAAGGTATCGGTTGAAATGAAAATGTTAGTGTCACGAGCGGGATTCGAACCCACGACCTTCGTTTCAATACGCCGCTACTCTACCACTTCACGATAGCTCAATGAGCCGAAGGTCGTGGGTAAAAATATAGATATATTTAATATAATTTAAAAAAATTATTTAAAATTATTTTAAAAAATTTAATATCTATCCCTAGGAATATTTATTTCGTTTTACGTGAAAAATTTTAAGTCGTAAAGCTTTTTTTTTCTAAAACATAATAGTAAAAAAAAAAAAAACATTAATCTTTCCTTATATCCACCTATTTACCAAAAAAAAAATCTATTTAAATTCAGTTTTATACCAAGATGTTAAACTCTTACAAAAATATAGATATATTTAATGTCAGTTTAAGCAAGAAAATTTTATTATTAGAAAATTAAATATTGCATCATTAATATAATTAATTATAATTGAATTTGATAATAATTACTAATTGGTAATTATATAGTTTGACTTCATATTTCAAATTGTCTTTTTTCATTTTAAATTTATCTTTTATTTTATAAATTTTTAAAAGGCAATCCGTAAATAAAAATGAATAAATAAATAAAAATTCATTTGGAGAAAATTAAACCTTTAATATAACCATTATAGTTCGTGGTCCGATTGGCCAATTAACATTTTTCATGTAATTAATATTTATGAAAAGTATTGGTTAAAAAAAGTCAGTGTCACAAGCGGGATTCGAACCCACGACCTTCTGCTTTATACGCCGCTGCTCTACCACTTCACGATAGCTCAAGTATTGAGCCGAACGTCGTGGGTTCGAATCCCGCTCGTGACGCTAACTTTTTCATTTTAAACAATACCTTACATAAAGATTAATTAACTAAAAGAAGTTAGGTCAATCGGACCACGAAATATAATGGAATTAATCACGGGGTTTATCCTACTATTTTCAAAAAAATCATTAATTGTGCCGATTTTCAAAACTGGCAATAAAACTGAATTGAAAACTATCGACCTATCTCTTTAACGTTATCTCTTTCCAAATTATTAGAAAAGTGTCTTTACATAAGAATTAAAGGCTTCTTAGATCAGCAAAACTTTTTCGCAGAAAACCAATTTGGTTTCACACATAAAAATGTATTTCAGTTGCTACTTTGTAATAAATAATATTTATGAAAAACTGGACAAAGCAAAACAATTTATGGGAGTTTTCTTGGATATTAGCAGAGCATTCGATTCAATAGACCATGAAATTCAACAAACTTGAGAAAAAACGCATAAGAGGTTTAGCTTTAAAATCGATCAAAAGTTATTTTATGGATAGAATGCAAGTAGTTAAAATAAATAATTCATTATCCCCCCAAATTAAATCAAACCGTGGTATTCTCCAGGGCACAGTCCTGGGACCATTATTTTTTTCTGATCTACAACGATATTTTTGACCTTGACGTAGACTGCACAATTACTGGATTCGCTGATCCGTCTTACTAATTGAGGACGAAACAAATGAATGATAAAAGCCTCTGGAAATATAAATAAAATACGAAGCTGGTATCATACAAATAAACTTTTATTGAACACAGAAAAAACTAAATTAATTATATTAAGTATCCAAAACGAGAGCAATATAAATAATAATAATTTAATAGTACATTCATTTCTCTAACTGCTTTGAAATTAAACAAGTTTGTTCAATTAAATATTTAGATTCACTAATTTTGTGGTCCGCTTGACCAATTAATATATTACAATTAATTAAGATTTTTAGTTGAGATAAAAAAGTCAATGGCACGAGCGGGATTCGAACCCACGATCTTCGGCTAGATACGCCGCTGCTCTACCACTTGAGCTATCGTGACCTCGATCCACTCGGACACCAACTTCCCATCTCAACCCCACCTTTTGAATTTTCCCTCCTTTTTGCCATTTTTCAAATGTCGTGTAATCGGATTGGATTCTCGACGACAAATGAAATGGCCACGGAGAGCTTTAGTGAAGTATACTTCATTTTAAATCATTAAATTCACTAATTTCGTGGTCCGCTTGACCAATTAATATATTACAATTAATTAAGATTTTTAGTTGAGATAAAAAAGTCAATGGCACGAGCGGGATTCGAACCCACGACCTTCGGATTGATACGCCGCTACTCACGGCTAGTTCGGACTTCGATCCACTAGGACACTAACTTCCCATCTCAACCCCACCTTTTGAATTTTCCCTTCTTTTTGCCATTTTTCAAATGCCATGTAACCGGATTATACCGGGTAATGCAAATTTATCCACTAAAAGACGATTACTTACAACAATTAAAATAATTTTAAAAACCTAGATTTTATAAAACTTCTTATATTTGTACAATTCTTTTGTATAAAAATTTTAAAGTTCGTAATTTCAATCAGAGATATTTGTTAAATTTACTTATTAAATTTTATAAAGATTGGAAGATTGATTGCTCCATCAGTTTACAAATATATAGAGCCACCTTTTGTAATAAAAACCCATTTAATATTGCTATTGAATTCTATTATACCAATAAAATTAATATAAATAGTTTTGCTGACCTAAAATCATTTAAAAAACATATTATAAATAATATTTTATGTAACAAAACGAACTTTAAATAATAATATGTAGTTAAATGTAACTAAATAACATCCATAAAAGATATTATAAATAATTCCATTAATTAAGGTTTTAAGTTGAGATAAAAAAAGCCAGTGACACGAGCGGGATTCGAACCCAGGTCCTTCGTCTGATATGCCGCTACTCTACCACTTGAGCTATCGTCTTCGATCCACTCGGACATCAACTTCAACACCTTTTGAATTTTCCCTCCTTTTTGCCATTTTTCAATGTTGAGATGGGAGATTAGTGCGCGAGGGGATTGAAGTCACGATAGCTCAAGTGTAAAGTAGCGGCGTATCAAGCTGAAGGTTCCGAGTTCGAATCTCGCTGGTGACACTGACTTTTTTTATCTCAACTTAAAACCTTAATTAATTGAATGATATTAATTGGTCAAGTGGACCACGAAAAATAGTGAATTATAAATAATGTTTGTGTAACAATTTGAAATTTAAATAATAATATGTAGTTCACTGCATTGTTATTTTGAAATACCGATCATCTCACCTAGCACAAGCCATTAGGCTTTTGGGTGAATGCCATCGTTATATAATACAAATATACTGTTCATAATATAATGTATAAATACCATATCTGTAAAATTGTAAATTTTGTTAATTGGCAAAAAAAAAACACCATAAGATATTTAATATTAAAAACATTGATTCGTGCGCTCTACGAGATCAAGGCCCTGTAATTTATTCAATTTTGGCCTTTCTACCCTTGCTGGGGTGATCTGAAGACACTATTTACAACCTAACCTCATTATTTTCTTTTTTTTCTAGACTTTTGGAATCGATTTTCCATTTTTCAGTACTATGTGTCATTCTGGGCCAACAATATCTGCATACTTTGAAATACTTTTTTGTGATTATGATTGAGCACAAAGTCATGACTATGTTTTCATCCCAGAATTGATTTCTGATTCTTACTGGCTTAGCTCATTATCGCTTTTATCTTTGATAATGTTGATTCTGTCAGTCACTTATGCACTTTAATATTATCAAAATGTCAAAATTTCAGGAGATTAACGTCCAACTGCCCTAACTACCCCCTGATCTGAACCAGTTTAATTTTTTAAAATTATGATCAGATCATCAGAAGAAAACCCATGGCTGTACTAGACCACCCAAATCCAGGACCTCTAGCTTACCTCATACAATCATTTTTCTAAACCAAATATACAAGACTTTTGGGTTTTTTATTTTAAGACTAAATTGGTAATAGACTTTCTATTTTTTTTAAAATCTCGGCCTCTTCAGAAAAAAAAGTATATTTGGTAGCTAGAAATACGATCGATATCATATAGTAAATGTGCATATACATATAATTTATAACCAAATGACTCACAAATTAGGTTAAAAAAAATTATCAAGAAACAAACTTGGTATATTCGTTTTCTCCTCAGCAAAATCCCTTGAATATAAATTTTTGTAAAAAATCAAAGAGGAATTTTTTCTTCAAAATTTTATCTTCGAAATGCTTCTAGTTTTTTGTTGTTAAACACTAAAATTGAGGTCACTTTGACTCCATTGATTTAGAACTCCATAAATTAAACGAAACAGTAGAAACGTTGCTGTTTTAATAAAATCCACGGGATGCTTTACAAGGATTTAAAAATCTATAAACTATACCTAACAGCAATAGGTTTTCATAAATAATTTGAATTTTTTTTCTGAAACTAGATTCTTCCTGAGAATAACGAGTGCACACAAAATTTTGGAACGCCTCCAAAATTGACGGCTCTAGGTTTAAAATGTTAAAAAATTAAGAAAATGTACATAATGTTCGTTAAACACATTTTGTTTGTTTTCCCCATGTAAGTAAACATACTAAGAATAAAAAAACTTTTAACAAGATCATTTCTCGTAATAATAATTAGTGAAATTTCTTACTTGAATGTAAGCAAGTATATCATCATTATCACTTTTTGGATCTGTTAAAAAAATAGGGAAAACTTGTTCGCGCAGGTTAAAAATACACACTTACGATTTGTGACCAAGCGATGCGTAGCAGACTATGGTAAAATATTATTTTAACAAAAAACAAAATTTATATTCGTTTTTCTCACCTCTCAAAACCCCTAGATACAAATTTTTGTGAAAATGAAAAAAAAATTGCTCGCCATCAAATCTTAGATATTTTTTCGAAAATTGATGATAACTTTGAAATGATTCCCCGGAATCACGGGATACTTTACAAGGATTTAAAAATCTATAAACTATACTTAACAGCATAAACGAGGTTTCCATAAATAATTCCATAAAATCCCACATATTTTTTCCCACTTATATTCACACAAATCTCCATAAAATGTCTTGATCTAGGTTGAAAGAAAAGAAGCATTTTTCTTGTAATGAATGTTCAACGACTGTTGAATTTACATTAAATTAGGAAAAATTATGATTTTTTAAGTCTGGAACATCCGACGTCATAGGAAAAATTTTCCACGCCTGATTCAGCATAAAAATGTATATTTTTTTAAATCACAAAAACCGATCATCGGGTTACGCGAAAAATGACCAAATTTGGAAAAGCATATTTTCTGAGCCTTTTAAATCACAGACTGAGCTAGGTCTCATTTTTAGAAAATTTTACGCTGAACAACAAGACTTTTTGAAATGTTTTCCTAGCTTCCTTCATTCATCAGTAAATTCAAAAATTCGGGAACATCTTAATTTCTGATATTTTTACGAAAGCCTCGAATTTAGCTGAGGAGCCAGGGGAATTATATCGAGGAAAAAAGATAATACTTTTGAGGAATTTTTCTTTATTTCATCATTATTTTTCTCACCTATAATCCCATAAAATCCAAACTCTCTTGATATTGGTTGATAAAAGAAAACGTAACTTACCATAAATTGTAAATCAGTTGAATTTACACGAAATCCAGACGTGTTTTGAATTTTTAAGTTCGGAAACTTGACAACGAAGAAAAAAGCCTTGGCTGATCGAGCCAAAAAAAAATCTGTATACTTCGTTTTACTTATTAAATCCATTCTATTTCGTGGTCCGATTGACCAAATAACCTCTTTCAATTAATTAATCTTTATGTAAGGTATTGGTTGAAATAAAGTTGAAAGATAAGCAAAATAAAGTAGTTGAGATGGGAAGTTGGTGTCCGAGTGAATGGAAGTCACGATAGCTCAAGTGGTTGAAGCAGCGGCAAATTGAGCCGAAGGTCCTGGGTTCGAATCCCGCTCGTGACACTGGCTTTTTTATTTCAACCTATACCTTACATAAATGTGTGGTGTTTAGCGAACGCTACTTGATGATTATTTGAAGATCGTGAGATGCGGTCTGGTGTGACGAAAGTTTTAGAAAAACATTTTCTTTATCGCGCCAACGTTTCGATCTTTATTGAGATCATCTTCAGGGCTTAAAGTGTTTTTTTTCTGCGTAATTGTGTCATTCTTTGTCTTCTTGTGTGTCGTGTTGAGAGTGCCACAAAAGAGTTGTTGGGCACTCTCAACACGACACACAAGAAGACAAAGAATGACACAATTACGCAGAAAAAAAAACACTTTAAGCCCTGAAGATGATCTCAATAAAGATCGAAACGTTAGCACGATAAAAAAAATGTTTTTCTAAAACCTACATCACACCTGACCGCAGCTCACGACACCTTACAAAAAGATTAATTATTAAAAAAAATTTAAATAACAAGTTAAATAAGATTTGAATTCATTTGAACGAAATGTGAAGTTTATCGAGGGAAAACGTGCCTATTTAATAGGCCAAATAATTAGTAGTTAAAAATAAGCCGGATTATCCGAGCTTGAATTATTCGATCTAATCCACTGCACACATGTTGTAACGTCATGAAGTCGAATTATTTATTGGAGAAACTAATTTTGCTTGCAATTCTTCAAATGTATTCTTGTGATTGTTGACCTCGCCATAGGAACAGGCTCGGAGAAATTCAAAATATTGCAAGTTGAAGAGGAGGTGATAAAGTATACTGTGCCAGAAAAAATTAAAGGATTTTAAGTTGGACTACATTTCTCTGTTCTTTTTGATTTATTCTTCCTAACCTAGGTAAAACACAACAAATATAGAATCCTACATCGCAGAATGGATCCAAACAAAACAAAATGAGAATTGGATAAACTGTAGCAGAGCTAGACGTAAACTTAGGATGAAACAACCCTCACCCTGCAAAAGCATTGTTGCAACTGGAGAAGGCTAACCTCAGAGAAGTGATATAACTACTAACGGGTCACTGGCATCTGAGAAAACTACACAACATAGGCATATACAACGAAGAACCCATCTGCAGATTATGTAATGAGGAGGAAGAACTAAGAAACTACACCTCAATGGAGATTTAACCTAACGTACGGAAAAAACATAGGAAATCAAATTTCAGCAGCGACAGTCAATGACCTGTTACTTCTAAGGAGAAGGATTGATTCTATTGCACTGAACTAAGAAACTAGGAAGGTACAATAAGACAAGGCAAAGTACAAACCCCGCTTCCTAGTATCCTTATTACCATACCGTACCATACCAATCCTGTCTTTGCAGTTTGTTTCCTACTGGGAAAACATCTACACAACATCGAACTATACAACGATGATCCCATTTGCAGATTATGTAATGAGGAGGAGGAAATCATCTTTGAATGCGAAGCAACAGCTCAATGGAGATTTAACCTAATGTTCGGAAAAAACTTAGCCAATCAAATTGCAGCAGCGACAGTCAATGACGTGATACTTCTAAGGAGACATTGCAATGAACTAAGGAAGTAGGAAGGTACAATAGGCCAAAAGGCTTCCTAGTATCCTTTTTTACCATACGATACCATACCATACCCAGGATGTAGTTGATTACGTCTCCTCTAGCCACAATCGCTCATATCTAGATTGTCCCATTTTTACACGGATTTTTAATGAAGCTTGACCAGAAAATATACTTTTTGTGACATTTAGCTCCTTTCATTTGAATTTCTCGTCTTCTCATTGAGTTGATTTAGCGTATTTTCGCTATCCTATGATGGATTCCTGGTACTTGTTGTGTTCCCTGATAAATCGATAATACTTTATCTAATTTCTCACATTTTCCATAAAAAAATTGGAGTATGTTTGTCGTTTCGAGAGACCATTTTTTGATTTAGGTTTCTACTCCCTTGCTGCTTGAAATTTCCTCTTCTCTTGGGACCCATCTCAGCTAGATAGAGCCTAGTGTTTTAGGGCATTTAGGCAGTTTCTCCAAAACTTGGAAAACTCAATAACCTGATGATAACTTGGGTGCCAGGGCACAGGGGAATTTTGGGTAACGAGAAAGCAGACCGACTGGCCAGAGGAAGATTTGCAAGACCTTACATAGGGCTATACTTGGGATAACAAAAACAAATATGGGGGACCGCGGTAGCCGAGTGGTTAGCATGAGAGACTCTCACGCCGCGGTCGGGGGTTCGATTCCCACCGTCGCCTCTGGCCCTTTTTCCCGATAACCCCCAATTTGAACACACAAGAATTCGTACTATGGCTAATATGCAAGATCAAGGCCAATAAAAAAAAAAAAAAAATAAACTCTAGCGGTGTTAGACATAGTAAACTAATGATGAAACAACCCTTACCAAGACTGGCAAACTCACTACTGCAATTGGAGAGGGCTCAACTCAGAAAAGTGATAGGACTACTAACTAGTCACAGGCATCTGATTATGCATCTACACAACATGACCATATACAACGATGATCCATTTGCTGATTATGTAATGAGGAGGAGGAAACAGCCACCGTATCATTTTCGAATGCGAACCTATACTTGGGATAACAAAAACAAATATGGGGGACCGCGGTAGCCGAGTGGTTAGCATGAGAGACTCTCACGCCGCGGTCGTGGGTTCGATTCCCACCGTCGCCTCTGGCCCTTTTTCCCGATAACCCCCAATTTGAACACACAAGAATTCGTACTATGGCTAATATGCAAGATCAAGGCCAATAAAAAAAAAACTCTAGCGGTGTTAGACATAGTAAACTAATGATGAAACAACCCTTACCAAGACTGGCAAACTCACTGCTGCAATTGGAGAGGGCTCAACTCAGAAAAGTGATAGGACTACTAACTAGTCACAGGCATCTGATTATGCATCTACACAACATGACCATATACAACGATGATCCATTTGCTGATTATGTAATGAGGAGGAGGAAACAGCCACCGTATCATTTTCGAATGCGAAGCAACAGCTAAATGGAGATTTAACCTAACATATGAAAAAAAACTCAGGGAATCAAATTGTAGCAGTCAATGAACTGATACTTTTAAGGAGAAGGATTGAGTCTATTGCATTGAACTAAGAAACTAGAAGGTCCAATAAGCCAAAAGGCTGCAGTCTGGGGAGCACAAACCCGCTTCCTAGTATACTTTTTTTACCATACCGTACCATACCAATCCTTGCAGTTTGTTTCCTACTGTCTCACTTATCGATCAGGTCTATGCTGGCATGGTATATAAACCAAAAGGCACAACTTACTATCCCATCCTAAATCCTCGTACTATCTCATCCTCCTCCTTATTGGCGACCTACACTTGGTCTTGGTACACACTTGTCCATCCTACCCAAGCAGGAGTCGCACAAGGTAGCGTCATATCATATCGTGTCATATCCTTTACTTAAAAGACTTCTTGAAATTTTTGTTTGGAGATTTACAAACAAAGTTGCCTCATATAATAATGATGATGAGAATAATAATATTGAGTGCATAGTTTAATTGACATTGGGTTTAAGGAGTTTCCAAGGCTGAACATGCAATGGATTTTCTTTAAGTTACAGAACAATTGGCTGAAATAAGTCATATTGATTGTTCGGGGTATAATTTCCTTTTTTTATCGTTAATGCCCTATAAAAACTCGTTCATTCCGTTTGGATAATAGAAGTTATTCCATTATCGACCTTCACGACTACCAAGCAATAATAATCTGACATGTATAAAAAAATTAGGTGGAAGAGATTTTTCTTCGGTTTGCTACACCAACCTGTTGCTCTTCTAGAGATGTAGTCGAAGTTTGCCGATCGACCATGTCCCATCTGAACTTTAAGGGATTACACACTCGGGCAGTATCGTCCTGTAAACATTGCTTGGTTTACATGCATTTCGGGGGAGGCATGCTTGACAAACAAAAAAAAATTTAAGACACTTACATTCTCCGGGTCGTTCCCGTTCTCTAAATGTTCAGTTTCAGCTGTATGTCCGTTCGATTTGACATGTTCCGAACCGTTGAACTGAAGCGAATCGTTCAAGCACCCACCATTTGCCGGCTGGGTGTTTTCTATCTATTATAGAAGGATTTTTAAAAAAAATTAAATTTAAACAAAATCCTTGGCTTTTCTTATCCTGCATACATTCCAATTGCTTATTGGATGATTCAAAATGGAAGAGTTATTGTCTTGTAAATCTGTTTTACAATACTGGATAAAAATACAATACTCTACAAGGAGAAAAAAAAACAGCAAAATAAAAAGACAATCACAGAGGTGCGTTAATGTCTATATAATTCAACGCTTCATTTTGAAAAGTTTTTCTATAGAAATTTAGGACTTGGGTTAATTTAGCTTCAAAATGTTTTAGAAAATTAGTACCTTCATATTTTTATAAATAGGAATGCTTTTCTTAGCATATTAAATTAAAACAAAAAAACATTTTGAAGCTACTGAATATAAATGTTTTTAAAATTCTCAGATATGTTTATTGTCAAAAATGAAATTACATAGTCTTATTTTTTTTTAATGTAGGGTAAAACATTCCTATATATAAAAAAATCAGTTATTCCATGCATGTGTTTGTTTTTTTGATCAATGAATCTTAAAAATATCAAACAGTTCAAAAACCAAACTTGGCAGCTCAAATCACAAGAGCTGTGAAATTAAACAAAACAATATAAATTAAATTTTTTTTACAATATGAAAGTTGAAACATGTTTTGTGTATTTATTCTCCATAATGTGTTTGTTTTACACAAATTGGTATAAAATTTATTTAAAACAATTTTTTTATGTGGACCTATAGAATAACAAGTGAAACTGACAATATAGTGATTTGTAAAATTAATTGCTTAATTTCTACATAAAAGCAGTGTTTTCCTCCAACATATCTTAATTTAGTTTAAAACAAATACACTCTAAGTTTTTATTTATACAATGGAAAAAAATTATTAGCCAATTTTATTAATGAAGTTTTCTTTTATAGCGATGTGATTTTTTTTATTTGCAATGCATTACAAAAATTTTTTCCAACAATATTAAACACTTCATTATTAACTGGAATTTTCATGTTAATAAAAACAGTAAAAAATATGTCATTTACAGTCTTTAGATAAATTGGGTAAGTTTTGTTAATTATCAACTTCTATCTTGTTACAAATCTAGAGAACACTTAAGACAGAAAAAAACTGTATGTAAAAATTTTAACATAGAGATATGCTTTGTATTTGAAAAGAAGAAATTGTTTAATAATAATTTTTAAAAAGTTGCAATCAGTATAAATCCTTTTGAGATATTGTCTTTGAGTTAAAAAGAAAGGTTTTGTCGTACATTGTTTATTCGAAAGAGAGTGATTGTGTCGTTGAAGAAGAAGAAACGGACGAGAATGATTGAGATACTGATTGCTTAACGACGGAAGATGTTACTCTTGTGGATGATACTTGACTCACCGACTCTGATAACACTTTGCTACTTTCTTCCATTTCGACGCTGGCAGCTTTCCCTACCACGTGCTTGTTTCCGATGTCCTTTTCAAACTGAAATAAGCCGAATTGTAAATTACTTTTATGAAAATAATTTTTAGTGTGGTATCACCTCTGAAACAGATGAGGACTTCGATGACATGGCCTCTTTGACGACATTGCCACCGCTTCCTTCATCGACCGAAGTCACTTCCATTGCTTTACGTCCTTTGTTTAATATAAAAACCTGTGAAAGAATAAAATATTTCAAATTTTCATTTTTACTTTATTTACAGTTTAAATAAAAAAAGGAGTGAAAACTCGCATTGAAATTGACCAGAAAATGAGTGTTAAAGTGAGCCATTGTTGTCTGCATTTTATGATGTCAAGGACGGGATTTATAATGCTGAGTATTTTTTTACATTTGTCATTGGGACGATTTTGTCTCGTCCTGGCAATTTTGATCTTTTTTGAATAATGAAAATTTTGAAAACACCAAGGATTTTCTTGATGAAGCATGAGTTAAAATGCACAAATATATTTGTGTCCTGTCCACAATGCGTCAATATTTAAGGAACTTATCCTACTGGTTAAAATGGACTAAAACGTTGTCAAAATTGTCCAAGATCCTTGACTAATTACATTTTTAAATAAAGTAATATTTATGACAGTTATTGGTTGAAATAAAAAAGTCAATGACAGGAGCGGGATTCGAACCCACCACCTTCGATCCGCTCGGACACGATAGCTCAAGTGGTAGAGTAGCGGCGTATTTAGCCGAAGGTCGTGGGTTCGAACCCCGCTCGTGTCATTGACTTTTTTATCTCAACCTTTCATAAATATTAATTAATTGTCCAACATGTAATTCTGAGTTGTATCCGAGATATTTCACATTTCATGTCACTTCAATCTTTCACAACTTTATTCTATAAAATCCCTTGTACAATAAATATTTTATCAAACTGAAAAATTAAATGATGAAATTGAATTGTGTATTCTTTGCAACCTAAGGCAAGCAAAATCAAAAATCACGAAAAAGACATACTTTTGCGAGTTGCTGAAATTCTTGTCTTAGATTTAAATAATAATTTCTTCGTTCTGTAAATCCTGATAGAAAAGGAAAAATAAAATTAATGTTTTATTGTTACAAATTTTATTTTTCGGTTACAAACGGTTTAAAAACTTAATCAATAAGTCATCACTAATTTTGACGATTCTGTAAAAAAAAAAAAACTAAACGTAAACGAAAAAACTCTTTTGTACAACCAAGCTGCAAAGCTTAAAAAAATCAAGTAAAAATCATTTACGTTTTAATGGTCAATTGAACAAGTTACATCGTTCAATTGATTATTTTTTTATACAAGGTCTTGGTTGAGATAAAAAAATCATTCGAACCCACGACGTTCGGCTAAATATACCGCTACTCTACCACTTGTCAGATAGCTCAAGAAAGTAACAAGTAATGTAACAAAATCATCTAATAATATTGTGAACTATCAATTAATTAAGGTTTTTATTTAAGATAAAAAAGTCAGTGTCACGAGCAGGATTCGAACCCACCCTCGGCTAGATACGCAGCTGCTCTACCGCTTGAGCTATTGTGACCTCGATCCACTCGGACACTAACTTCCCATCTAAAACCCCACGTTTTGAATTTTGAAAAATGGCAAAAAGGAGGGAAAATTCAAACGGTGGGGTTGAGATGGGAAGTTAGTGTCCGAGTGGATCAAGGTCACGATAGCTCAAGTGGTAGAGTAGGGGGGTATTAAGCCGAAGGTCGAAGGTTCGAATCCCGCTAGTGACACGAGCTTTTTATCTCAACCAAGACCTTATATGGAAAAAATAATTAATTAAGTAAACTGTTCACAATCTTTCAGGAAACGATGTCAAGCGAAGGTAAGTTCGAGTTCCAAGTACAAGAAGTATATGTTTTGAACATTTAATATATTCCCAAATATGTAATTATTTTTTTTAGCTAAGGTTTTTAGCTGCTAAGATAAAAATTAGTGCCACGAGCGGGATTCGAACCCACGACCTTCACCTTCACGGGGTTCGAATCTCTTTCGTGACACTAAATTTTCATCTCAGCCAAAAATTTTAGATAAAAAGAATATTTATTTGCAATAATTAATATGTTGTCAGTAATTAATTGTGACCACTAAGCAAGTAACGATTATTTTAATAATATTTTTTTCATATGTTCAATTTTGTACCAAAGAGTGTTTTTCTTAATTTGTACATTACTTGCATTATGCTTTTCAAATTTTAATGACTATTTTTAGGTGATAAATGATTACTGATCTTTGAAAAATTAAGTGTATAACTAGAAATAATTTATGACTTTTCTATAAGGGCTTTTCTGAAAAAAATTTTACATTATTAAATTCACTAATTTCGTAGTCAGTTTGACCAAATAATATAATAGAATTAATTAAGATAAATGGCAAAAAGGAGGGAAAATTCAAAAGGTGGGGTTGAGATGGGAAGTTAGTGACCGAGTGGATCGAGGTCACGATAGCTCAAGTGGTAGAGCAGCGGCGTATCAAGCCGAAGATCGTGGGTTCGAATCCCGTTTGTGCCATTGACTTTTTTATCTCAACTAAAAACCTTAATTAATTTTACATTATCTTAAACATTCGATGAGAAGTTAAGAAAATCGTCCAAGTTTACATTCTATGTGATTTTGTATATATTTTTCTCTTAGGGTTAAAATTATCAAAAATAAATGAGACATTTTATATGTTCTGTTCGTTGGTGTAATCAAATTGATATATGAGAATTTATGGAATAAATTTGTGAAATATTGAAGTAACCTGATATGTAGGAGATATCGTGAAGTATTGACGTTTGTTCAAGAGATATCGTGCATGCTTCAAATCATACCGGATATAGAAAGTACATAAGGTAAATGTTGTTTTTAAAGGGAAAATTTGAGTTCAACAACCCTAAGATCGTAAAACAATGGTTATACTCGAAACCGGATCCTTCATGTGCCAAGGCGAAGAAGGTTTGCCAAAAAGGCCATGTGTGTAAATTTCAGAAGAGTAAACTTTGTTTTAAAGAGGTTGGAAGATAAATAACGGTTTGAGCGAAAAATCCCGAGATTTATAAAAAGGGGAAAAAATGTTCTTCAGTACGTCAATTCAAACCACCAGTCACTAACGGACTGAAATTTCAGTCACCCCTTCATCCGCCCAGAACTCGCTGCCTAAGATTATTTCCCAAGTTCGACTTTCCTTAGAAAAAGTGAAAAAAGTGAAAAAGAATGAGCTGAGAAAAATTTTGCCTTTTATGAGTCGTCCTTGTAGAATAGAACGGCCTAGGTGTGGAGGAATTTTTGTTATAATAAAGTAATTAATATTTATGAAAGGTATTGGTTAAGATAAAAAAGTCAGTGTCACGAGCGGGATTTGAACCCACGACCTTCGGCTAAATACGCCGCTACTCTACCACTTGACCTATTGTGACTTCCATCCGCTCTGTCTTTCCTAGGTGAGGTTGAGGTGGGAAGTTAGTGTCCTTGTNAATTTTTTCTTAAGTTTGCTTAAACTGACATTAAATATATCTATATTTTTGAACGAGTTTAACAAACTTGTTTTTCTTGGTATAAAACTGAATTTAAATAGATTTTTTTTGGTAAATAGGTGGATATATTAAAAGATTAATGTTTTTTTTAACTTTTATGTTTTACAAAAAAAGCTTTACAACTTAAAGTTTTTCGCGTAAACAGAATAAAAATTCCTAGGGATTGGAGATGAATTTAAAAAAAAAAACAGTTTTGCTTTACAAATAAATATTTTTCTCAAATATGCACATGTTAAATGGTTGTCTAAGTCTTCTGTAAAGTCATTTTCTCTTTAGTCTTGCCTGGGGATTGTACGACAGTCTGTCCAGATAAAGTCCTAAGTATCTGACTTGAGTGGAAGTCATTACAGTAGAGATGGGGTACAGAAAAAAATTTCTGTAGTGGACTGTGGTTTGGAGGTTTGTGAACTTTAGGCTAGCAAGGATTCGAACCCAGGACCGCTACAATGGCAACTAGTATCAGAGCGCTCTGCCAACTCAGCCCCTACCTGACCATATTTTCAAAAATACCCAGAAAATATATGACAGGGAATAAAATTCAAAAAAATAGCTCAAATCATGTAAAATCGAGAAAATATTGATCACGGGACATTGCGGCTGAATGGTGGGGAGTACGACTCGTCTTATATGATTAGAGGTTCCGGGTTCGATTCCCGGCATAACCCGTGGCTTTTTAAGTGAAAATAATATGACAAAAGTGTGATAAAGTGGTTGACCCATTTTCCTCGCCGTCCTTCCTATATCGGAGGAATTATTTTCATTTATTATCATTGATAAATATATAATAGTATGATCATCCATTAGTCCATGGCGAAGAACAAACTGGGGCAGTGCCAGATGGAGGTTGAAATTGATACTGAATACACTGCAAGTAAATATAAGACATTACACTAAATTATTTGTTTGTTTAAACCTATTTAACATTTCAGTAAAAATTTAAGCGTTTTATAATAGATTTTGACAATAAATCGTGCTTATTGATCATTTTGAAACATGAAAGTTTATTTTTAAAGGTTTTCATAGTAGAAATTGTTTCTGTATTGATTATTTTAAGGGAAATAATTCAATTTTAAGGGTAAACACATCAAGGCCTCTTATAAAAAGTCTTTGTTTTGGGTCGGATCCAATTCAGTGCTGTGTGTTATAACAGGATTATATCTTGTATTCGAATTTCCCCGTTATTTTTCCGATCGAATTCTATTTCTATCCGAAGACCTGATTTCTTTTCGAAATCGACAAATTGCAGGTTTGTTACAGGTGAGAAAAAGCAAGATGATGTGTTTGGGCTCGTGATATGTTTAAAACGGCGAAGACCAGGAGACTATTTCTGCCCGGGCGGGCTGTGTTGAAATCTTGAAATCCGGCCAAAGATCGTTGACTTTTCTGAGCTTGTTGATCCTTTTCCGCGCTTTTGTCTCCTCCGGAATATCGGCCAACGCGATTTTTTTTTCGTTTCCCCGAGAAAATCTGGGAAAATTGCAATCCTTAACTCTGAACTTCATAACAAAGGAAAAATATAAAAAGAAGGCTGGTTCTGGTATTGAAATACAATTATTAAAACTTGCTTAAAAAGGCTTAACTTTCAACTTAAAGGTAATAAAAAATAAATAAATAAAAAACTCAAAAATCAGAAAAGTTCAGATTGTTCCTTCTTTCATATTTTTACGTGGATTTATCAACACTGAGGCTTCCGCGTTCAACCCTTAAAAATAATACATTAAAACACAGGTGAATCTCCTTATTTTTTATTTTTTAAAAATTTGACAACATAATTTCTATTTCGAAAAGAGACCAAATTACTACAAACAATCTTTGAAATATGATAAATAAAAAGGGTAAATTTTCTTGTTTTATTTTTTAAAACTGCGGACGCAACACAAATCAGTCCATGAAATACATTTCGGTCCGTCTAGTTTCGCTCTTTT
This sequence comes from Cimex lectularius, assembly GCF_000648675.2. Taxonomy (NCBI): domain Eukaryota; kingdom Metazoa; phylum Arthropoda; class Insecta; order Hemiptera; family Cimicidae; genus Cimex; species Cimex lectularius. Next base: position 478,006 of record NW_019392721.1, on the reverse strand, counting down.
CTTTATGACAGGCTCGTTTTAACGTCAATGTTGAACTGAGATCGTACGACTGGTCAGATTCTATAATTTTACTATAAAGATCAATATAATTAATAATCTATTGACTAAATTATTTCGTTCAATTAATTAATCTTTTTATGTAAGGTTTGGTTGAAATGAAAAAGCTAGTGTCACGAGCGGGATTCGAAGGCCGAAGGTCGAGGGTTCGAATCCCGCTCGTGACACTAGCTTTTTCATTTCAACAAAAACCCTTACAGAAAATGATTAATTAGTTGAAATAGTTAATAATGACTGAAAAAAATTAACGATGCTTGAAAAAGTTTAGTCTATCCTCTGAATCTCATAGAAAAAAAGCATAACAGGTGATTTCTAAAAAAAACAAAAAAAAATCTTTCTGATGGTGTCCTATTTCTTGGACTGTTTAATTTATTGTATTTAGGATGAATACTTTTTTGAACTTTACAATGCTTTTTATATTCTTTATTTATTTTTTTGTGTCTTTTTTCGGGATCTTCTAATCTCTTAGGCACTTAAGCAGTTTAAAAAAAATCGTGCTTGTAATTTATCTCTTTATATTGTATATAAAGATAATTCAAAAATCGTGAGATCCGGTCTGGTATGATGTAGGTTTCATAAAAACATTTTCTTTATCTTGCCAACGTTTCGAACTTTATTGAGATCATCTTCAGGGCTCAAAGTGTTTGTTTTCTGTGTAATTGTGCCAGTCTTGCGTGTCGTATTGAGAGTGAAGAATGGAACAATTACATAGAAAACAAACACTTTGAGCCCTGAAGATGATCTCAATAAAGATCGAAACGTTGGCACGATAAAGAAAATGGTTCGATTCATGTCATTGCCTTTTGGTTTTTTTTCTTTGATTATTACTCGATATGAGCAAGTACTGTAAAGTGAGGCCGTTATACATCCGGACGTAAACTGCTTACGAACACAGAAATTTTACTATCCAAAGTTGTGAATTTTTTTTTAAGTCTGCGAGCCAATGAACACCATTTTGGTCGGCTTACTCTTAGATTAGATAAAATCTCACAATCCAGAATCTTAAATTGTTATTTTACAATATTTCAAGTTAATTTTGAAATTTTATAAAAATGAAGTAATTACTTGATTTAATATGAAAAGAGGAAAGCCGTGGAAATTTAAAATTAGAAAAATACATTTTTACTCGATGACACTAGCAGATTGTGTTACTGTGAGACGGAACGGTTACTAATTGATTGCTCGGTTATATTTCGGTCCGCCCAGTTTCGCTGTTTCATCGTCATCAGGGGCGTTTTGGCCTAAAGCCATCACGTTCGATCACTGAAATTTCAGCGGTATCGGTTCCAACGAAATATCTTTAGTTCTAAAAGAAAAGTTTTAAGAAAAAAAATCTAACATTTTTATTTATTTCAAAATACCGAATACTAAACTTTTACCCACTGAGACAGATCGCTTTACGATGAGATGCAAGTTATGCCAATAGTCAGCCCTTGAAATAGCCTTTGGTCCGCCTAATTTCGCCTTTTTATCGACATTTTGGCGTCACGCCATCGTTTGAATCTTTAAATATGCTTTGTATATTTTGTACAATTGAACAAAAAACTGAGACAATTGTATAAATATACGTACAATATTATCGTAACTTGTATAACTGTTGTCATTTTCAACTTTACCAAACACTAGAAGTTCATGGTTTTTAAAAATTTAAATAAATTTTCCAGCAGTGTTTGCATTAGTAGAAATTTGTATATTTGGCCAGATTTGTTTTTATTTATACAATACCCTGACAAAACTTCTTGATTTTTCAAGATTTCCTTTTTTCCCCCCTCTGGGTTTTCTATATGGCAACAGCTGACGCATTTTTATTTCTACTTTTATTGTTTTTAAGTAACAGTAAAAAAATTGCCTAGTTTCAAAATTCTTCTGTTCGACTAATGAGAAGGAAAATAGTTATCTAGAAAGGACTTGTAAGTAGTTTTAATCTTTGTAATAATATCGGCTTTCAAAAGTCAAAAGAGGCTAGACATAAACAAATTGCCCTTTGGTGATTCTTTGGAATTTACTTTTTTATTACGTTTAATAAATTTTTATTAACCATATTTATTTAAAATTTAAAAATTCCTAGAAGATTTTATATTTACATTTATCCATTTTTGCATTCTTATTAAGTTTTTTAGTTTGCCGCATGTTTTATAATATTTATATTTTTCTATTATTTTTTACATAATTTTTATGGTATTGCTATTTGTTTTGAGCTTGTAGATATTGGATTGATTGAATGAATCAATATATTGCTAGTTTTATTATAGTTTACTGGTTCAAAGTTTGATCTAGGTACTTAATAAATTTCAGGCCCTTCTTTCCACGGCTAAAAAATGCAAAGAAACCACCCTAGCAAGAGTTTTTTTAATAAAAACATTTTTTTTTTAAATAATACGACGGTGAATAAACTTTATCGACAGTCGCATAAGACCAAATGACGGAAACGATGCAGAAGGCTTCAGGCTGGTTAAAAATAAGCGCCAATTATCTATTCTTTTTATTAACGACGACTAAAAACAGTTAAGGGAACAGCTGAAACTTGTTTTTTTTTTCTTTTCGTGTCGTTTCGTCATGTGTTCCGGTTAGGCATTTATTTATAAAGTGCCATACAATCAAAATCACCCTTTAAAGAAAAAAAAATTATGGAGGCATCGAGAGGAGAAAGTATGAAACTGGTTATATCTCGATTTATTATCGTTCATGTTTTATTATGATTACCACCAAATTGTTATAAAATTGAATAAAACATACATTCTTATTAATTTCACTAATTTCGAGGTCCGCTTGACCAATTAATATATTACAATTAATTAAGGTTTTTAGTTGAGATAAAAAAGTCAATGGCACAAGCGGGATTCGAACCCACGATCTTCGGNTCAAGCCGAAGATCGTGGGTTCGAATCCCGCTCGTGCCATTGACTTTTTTATCTCAACTAAAAACCTTAATTATTTGTAATTCTTATTAAATAGAATTTTTAAGAAATACTGATTAATATTAATTAATTTTTAATGGTCTTTAATCACTATTTGCCATTAGATTCCGTCCATTCAGACTTTCTTTTATTTATTATTTTTGGTTTTATTACATTTAAATTTTTCTAGACTTGCACATAAATGTTAATTATTTTTGGATATAATGTTGACCATTAAGAAGCTAAAAAAGGCACAAATGGATCAACAATCCAATAACATCTTCCCGATTATGCCATTAAAAATTGCAACAATTAAGAAATCCTTGATATTTTTTTCAAATTGTTTTAATTTTTTATAATCAAATTATCGATAGTTAAACGTATTTTTTTGTAAAGAGCATGGTAGATTTTGTGACTGTATTGTATATATTTTATTTTTGTAAAGCTAATACAATAAGATTATCCCATGTTTGTTAATTTTTTAAATCGATTTATACAATTTCAATTGTGCATAGGTACATGCATGGGGGGCCGCGGTAGCCGAATGGTTAAGGCATCAGACTCGGCTAGTAGATCCCGCGCTCGAGGGTTCGATCCCCACCGTCGCCTCTGGGATTTTTTTCTGACGCGTAAGTGGACCGGTGGCCGCAATTGAAAGAAATTGACACGGCACTCATCAATGGAAGGGGCGGTATCAGATCACAGTGACCCTGAATTTGGTCCCAACCCCCTTCAAACATGATCAGCACCCTACGCATACAATTTTAACCTAAAACACTCAATCATTTTTAAATGCTTTCTCTACACTTATAAACCCTAATTGACGGGCGTGGTATTTGATTTTTTGCCGTATTGTACTACACACATTCGCGCTTATAAATACATTTTCACGAAACAGTTAACACAGAATACCATGATCAATTTTTTTATGTATATATAATGATAAGATAACCTGCAATAAAAAGCTATATGCAGATAAAACCCAACTTCTTCCAAGATCGGAATAAAGGACTTAAAAATTCCTCCATTTTGTACTCGTACCTTATATGAAGCCAAGGAAGGACACCTTTCAATTAAGTATGACACATTTTGAAACCTTGTGCAGTTTTCAGACAGATACCGACCGAAGAATTGATCCTTTGACGCATAGTCTCTTTCCTCTTCCATAGTCCCAACCCTTTTCACAGGTCATTACAATCCTCCGATCTTTTCATCATGAGTATATTCTCGGCGAATTAGCCAAAGAAGTAACAATTAAAGGAAGTTTTAATAATAGGGCGACGACGTTTTAAAAGAGAACCTTATCTACCCTAATAATTCCTTGTTCACCTTTGCAGATGACACTGCCATCCTATCCACCCACAATGATCCAGTCCTTGTTCGTTTCCTACAGCCTACCTTCCTTGAGCTTTGGCTAAAGGAGTGGAAAATAAAAAGCAATATGTTTTCCTGTATACCTCAACCTTGTTCCACTACCAAACTGTTTTCGCTATTAGGGCTATACATCGACAAACGCCTCCCGTGGAAACCTAGACTAGTCTAGACTTAAACGACAAGTACTCATTAAACAATACAAACTTCTATCCCCTTTTTTTGGACATAAGATCCAAACTCTCCCTTAACAGAAAATACAAATCTACAATATATTACTCAAACTGACTGGACTTACTATATGGTATATGGGGATCAGCCAAAGTATCCAACTCCTATCGAATCCTATCCTTCCAGTCCAAAACCCTCTGTTGTATGACATATGCTCCTTTTTATGTGTCATACTGTACCCTTCACCACACCCACCCTGGAAGTCATGGCCCACTTTATGTGGAACCACGGCGACAGCGGGTGGTATAGTGTGGTTCGAGATTTTCTCAATCCGAGTTCCTGCATTCTATCCTGTGACCCCTCCCAACCCTTGGTTACAAGGGGGGTATCCGGGCACAAAATAAAGGTGCAGCCCAGAGGGCATGGCAACCTCTCTAAAGCACAAGCTGTACTCGTGTCGGCCTAAGGGTCAGCATGGGCGGTGGGTGCCTTAGCAGAATCACACAAGGGCCAGTGCACTAGATCCTGTCTGCAAAGACGGGGGAGGGTGTATGGCCATTTGTACCACGGGGTGACTGAAAAGTTTCAAAATCAGCCCTAGTCACTCTGGGAATGGTTTCGTGGTGGTGCGTGGTGACCCCCTGGCGGGAACTTAGACAGAGGCTGTCTTCTATTTGTGACCTTCGTGATGCTTGCGTATGGCCAACGTAAAACCCCCCGGCCTCACGGGAGACGTTGCGACCGGACGACAGCATGTAAGCGTTGAGGACGTAATGATCATGCTATAGTCCCTCGAATGCGTAAGTAAGCGAATGGAAGCGGGTAGTGAGTCGGTGTCTTAGACTCGAGTATGCTTTGCATTGTTGTGCGTATGACCGGCGTGGTACCCTTGGGGAAGCGAAGGATCGGACCACCTAGGCTAGACCTATGGCGTCCCTCGAATGCGTGCAGCAGGTGTAGGCTGAGCTCGATAAGGGACTTTACCTTAGGCGGTGCTCATCTAGGGGGTGGTTAGCAATTCCACTTTAAACTAAACTGTTGCCGGGGCGTTCCAGGAAGTTTCTACGCTGGGGGAGCCTCCATACTCAGAGAGATAGAGTGGCCTTCTCTATCTAGGGAGTACGCGTGAGAACAGGCTGATGTATTTCGGCCTGTTAGCCCTTTGCGTGCGGCATACGACCCGATGCACAATGCGGGCCCGATCATTCGGAGTGGACGAGCGGAGAGCGTGGTTGTACTGGCCCTTAGGGGCTGGGAAACCTCTACACCAATGCTGCGGCGGTAACACCATTCCGTCGTATGCAGAAGTGCGTCAGCTCTCATCTTGAAAATCAAAACGTCCGATAAGGCCGAAAAGGCTAGGTGCTGGCGTTAAAGATCCTCTTGTCTTGTTGACGATGAGTACTCGGGAACACAATGTACCCTTCACTATGACCTCAACATCCCTTATGTTTCCCACAGCATAAAGATACAACAAATTCCCTCCTTACTTAAGGACATCCCAATCCCTTAGTAATCCAATTTTCCTTTACCACGCTTCCCGATACTGCCGACTGAAATCGATAGTCTCGTGATCTTAACTTGAATGATAGCTGACAAGTATGAACCTTAGGTCAACCTACATCGCAGTGTCACTATTGTGGAGTGTGACTTTTCCGCTCAAAAAAATTCAACTCTTCTTTATCAACATTGTATTTGCTTGTTGTAGCCGGTCGATACTTTTCATTACCAAAGATTCAGAAGAAAACCATGGTTCAAGGCATTTGAAAAAATGTGAACAGTACGAGGAACAAAGACAGTGTGTTTTAGAAGCTGTAGGTGTCCCGCGTATAAAAAGAGTTCAATATAAAATCGCCAGTTTTGGAAAAATTTTCCTATGATTGTATTTATAGATTTTTTAAATCAATTAGTGCAAAATTTTATCATATTAGGGATTGTAAATCCGTTTACAGAACCAAAAAAATTGGAGTTGTATAGATATCAAAGGTCAAGTAAATTTCAATCATTTTGATACGCAAAATGGCAGAAGTTGTACTTTTTACTACAGAGGATATAGAGTAGATAGTCTTAAAGCTAGATCTACTTCTAACTTATGCTTAAATACTTACTTTTCACTGTATTTACGTACCATTCACTAATTCCTCCTCCTTTTACATATACTATATAACTAATCTCGCACTACACATTCTCGCTAATAAATACATTCAATCTCAATAAACAAAAACGAGATATCTATCTTTATTACAGTAGAAATCTTTTTATCCGGACTTGAAGGGACCGGGACTTGTCCGGATAATCCGAAAATTTGTGATTTTAATGGCATCGTGTCATAAAAATGAAAAAAAAAACACATACGAAAGTGAACACATTCATATATCAGGTTACATTGAAAATAATAGATAGTTTTTATTAATTTTTTTAAAGTCCGGACACGCTTTTCTCGAAAGATTTATAAGAAAAAATACCTAATAAAAATATACGTAATAAAAAAACACTTTACATTGGAAGCCAACATACAATCCACACGACACAACAATTTCTAGTCTTTTAAAATAGTATCCACCTTTTTAATTAATTAATTTTTTATTTAATTAATTTTTTTAACAAAAACTGCCTCTCCTTTCGATGGTGTGACTAGTGAAAGGGCGATTTGGTGGCCTTTACGAATTTCGAACGACGAATTAAAGGTCCCATTGTGGAATTAAGAATTTAAAAAAATTAATATACATACATTGAGAATTATGAAAAATTCATTAAAAAATTTTCGGTCTTTAGTGACCGTTAATTAATGATTATTTGGTGATGGTGGGGACTATACAACTATACACTACTATACCAGGCCGCATCTCACGATCTAGAAATAATTTATAAAAAATATTTTAACAATCAGGTCCGGATAATCAGGGTCTGGATAAACGGGTTTCCACTCTATGTGCTTTAAAATAGCCCTATTTTTATTCCTGATTTAAATTAAATTCAACATTCGTTGAAAATTCATTAGAAGCAATTTTTTTCTTCTTTTTTTCTTTCAACGTATGTCAAGATATTTTATTGAGATTTTTTGTGAATAAAAGTGAGAAAAATAAGGTTAGATATGTATAGAAATTGTTTAGATATATAAAAAGTTATAAAAATCAAAAAACGCTTCCAGCAAAGTAAGCCAACTTATTTTAACCAATTTGTTTTTAGTAGAACCCGTTAAAGTACTTAAGTACGAATTTTCGTAGCAATAAAATTTTTTTATGCTGAATCGGACGTGGAAATATTTTTTCCATCCACGTCGGATGTTCTGACTTAAAAATTCATAACTTTTCATAATTTAATCTAAATTCAACATTCGTTTGAACATTCATTAAAATTATTCAGCAATCGTGAGATGCGGTCTGGTGTGGTGTAGGTTTCAAAAAGACATTTTCTTTATCGTGCCAACGTTTCGATCTTTATAGAGATCATCTTCAGGGCTCAAAGTGTTTGTCTTCTGTGTAAATGTGCCATTCTTGTCGTGTCGAGAGAGCCCACCCAATGTGTAATCATCACACATTCATTAAAAGAAAAATGTGTTTTTTCTTTCAACCTATATTAAAACATTTTATTGAGTTTTTTGTGAATATAAGTGAGAAAAAAAAAGGTTGAAATGAGGAAAAACCCTTCATAAGTTTTATTTTATTTCTCTGGTTCTAATTATTTACGGAAACCTCGTTTATGCTGTTAAGTATAGTTTGTAGATTTTTAAATCCTTGTAAAGTATCCCGTGGAACGGTGGAATCGTTTCAAAGATCATCATTTTTATGAGTTTCGAATTTGATGGCGAGCAAATTTTTTTTCGCGTTCAAAAAATTTATATCTAGGAGTTTTGAGAGTTGATAAAAACTAATATAAATTTTATTTCTTGCTAAAATATTTTTTTTACATAGTATGCTTCGTCGTTTGATCACAAATTGTAAAGGTGTCTTTTTAACCTGTGCTTTTCCCTATTTTTTAACAGATCCAAAAAGTGATACTGATGTTTTTTTTGTTGTATCGAGTGATCAAGGAATCACATTCTCATTTATTAATTTATATATTTTATTTTGAATGACTTACTGACAACATTTTGTATAAGCCAGTGTAATTGAGGGTCTATGGGGTAAATATGACGCCATCGGGCCTCTTGCGCTAATAAATACTTTTACTCTTACTATACAAATAACGAGATATCTATGTATAAGATCTCTAAAAATCGCGAGTGGCAAAATGCATCTGTGCTCAAGCACAATATACCGAGTTGCATTCCAACACGCTCTCTATATGGAGCCAATGACACCCTTGAGTTAACTGCGACACATCGACTTTTCTCTGTTGTTCTGAGTTTATGTATTTATATTCTCATTTTTTTTAATGTTTATTGTTTATAAGAGCCACTGGGTCATGGGCACTTTTCTGTCGTGTTCCTGCTCGCCCATAATTTTTAATCAGCCGAGATTCAACGTGACCGTATATCACAGACAAGGCCGTTCATTTATAAAAATAATTTTATGCCTCAAATTTTCCCATATTGCCCTTTACTTTTTATCAGTTTTTCGAACTATCAGTATTTTTTGATAATGATTTTTCCTTAAAATATATTTTTAAAAACCCTAAGAAAGAAAACAAATATAAGCCAGTTAAGAAAAACATCGACCATCAAGCCCCCATTGCAGAACTTTACAAAGCCAGATTATACACAAATAAAAATCCACAATATATTATTTATATTATTATATTTGTTTTAAAAAGATTATTAGTCTAATTAATAAAAAACCAACGCCTTATTGTTAATAAATTTGGCTTTTTATTGAATAGGATATTGGTTTTTAATGGCACACGTCATTTCTTTAAAGATTAATCGAGAGAAATTTTTTTATAATATCGTTTTTTTTTAAAGTATTTTTTTCTTTTGAAATGATTACAAAAATTGTTAATAAAAATTTTAATGATCTATAATAATGTCATTATGCTGAATCGTTATCTAATAGGCATTGAAAAGAGCTCTTTCTATTTATAAACAGTGTTTAAATATCTACAAGGAAAGTTTCATCAGTTTTGAATAAAAAAAATCGGTCAATTTTTGAATTTTAAACGATTTTGTAGATTATATTTGGAATTAGGCAGAAAAAGAAGGAAACATGATCTGGGGGTTGGCTGGAAAAAAATTGCTAATTTTAAAGGCCAACGTTATGAAATCCTAGTGGGATGTATAAAACAAAACAAAAAAACCGGCAAGGTGTGAAATTTTTGGTAGAAATAAGACAAAAGTTCAAAAGTTACTCACAAATTGGTGAAGATCTCCGGAGGGATTTCTTGTACTGCGAAATTGCTGGACCCTTCAGGCCGGTATGCTCTCGGGCCAAGTTGGAAAACGAAAACGTACGAGGACCGGCGATTCCGTCCGACCCGGTGGTATATTTAGATCGTTCCAAAAGCCGAACTATTGTCTGGACGTTTGACTATTTACTGTCGACGGTCTAGACAACCGGGGCGGAATGAGGTGCCGAACGGACCGGGACAGTGGAAATGATGGAAACCGTCGTCCAATTTTAAACCGCGGACCAAAATTACCCTGGCAAACTGGCCATATTCCCTGGAGATAATTTGCATAAAACTTTCCCAACCTTGAAAACCGCTGATATTTTTCCGGGGTGAATTGTTTGTTGGCTAATGGTACAGACGTGCTTCCTATAGTTATAATCGACTCACGATACAATTCCAAATTTAATATGAAAGAAAGATATTTGTTTATTTTGCTCAGAGTTATTCTTTAAAAGCAACAGCATAATTTTATCACTGACAACTGATTTACATACTCTCAAAAACGCACTGCACGTACACACCTACGAACGTGTACAGAGTTGAACCTATCACTGGCAACTCCAAATTTTGTATTTTACAATAAGTCACCGTCGGCACTGTCACACCAGACATTCACGCTAATACATACATTCTCTCTCTCAAATACCTCCCCCAATCAATACCTCCCTCATCCCTCCTGTCCAACCATCTCCTTCTATTACACTAAAAACCTCGGTGTTACCTTCAACCAAAACCTTTCCTGGAAATCGCACATTTCTCAAATTTCCCGACGTTGTATTGGAACCCTCATTCCATTCCGCCGGACCTGGCTCTATCATCTTTGATCCCATTTCGATTACAGCTTGTCGCTTATGGTGGACTTTCAAAGGAACAAGAAGAGCTGAAAAGACTGATGCATTGTTATGTCAAATTTTCGCCACTCCCTTATTGTCTAGACTGTCGAGAGTCTCACACTTTTATTCAGATCTATCCTGGTTTTATCCCTCCATCCGCAGAAAATATTCCCTAGGCCTCCTTCCTGTACCAAACCATAAATTCTCGTCGACCTCACTATATTTCCAAGCTACTTCAGTTCAAATCCTTTCTACTTTTTTAACACCCGCTCGTTTCCCAATGACCTATATCTTCCTCGTCATGAAACCTCCTCATTTGAAAGGTCCTTCCTAGCTCGATTCACAAGCCTCTGGAATCCTCGTCTTTTGTCAATCCTCAAAACTGCCTCCCTTACCTATTTTAAATCCCTCCTGTACCAACACCTGAACTTCATCCTAACAGAGACAACATAGTTCACAATTCACTAGTTTTCGTGGTCCGCTTGACCAATTAATATCTTACAATTAATTAAGGTTTTCAGTTGAGATAAAAAAAGTCAATGGCACGAGCGGGATTCGAACCCACGACCTTCGGCTAGATACGCCGCTACTCTACCACTTGAGCTATCGTGACCTCGATCCACTCGGACACTAACTTCCCATCATCCCCACCTTTTGAACTTTGAAAAATGGCAAAAAGGAGGGAAAATTCTATCTCTCTATCTAGTCGAAGATCGTGGGTTCGAATCCCGCTCGTGACACTGACATTTTTATCTCAAGTAAAAACCATAACTAATTGATAGTTTACAATATTATTAGGTGATTTTGTTACATTTCTTGTTACTTTCTTGCCTTATCTGATTTAGTTCAACTATTTTTACTTGGTGTTACGTCAAATCTTCATTAATTTAAGTGCCAGATAGGTAAAAATCCCAGAAAAACGTATTCTCTCTCTCTCTCTCTCTCTCTCTCTCTCTCTCTCTCTCACACACACACACACACACACACACACACACACACATATTCAATAGGGGCCGCAAAACTGGCAGTACAATTCACTAATTTCGTGGTCCGCTTGACCAATTAATACTTTACAATTAATTAAGTTTTTTAGTTGAGATGAAAAAAAAAAGTAAATGGCACGAGAGGGATTCGAACCCACGACCTTCGGCTAGATAAGCCGCTGCTCTACTCCCCATCTCAACCTCACCTTTTTGAATTTTCCCTCCTTTTTGCCATTTTTCAAATGTCGTGTAATCGGTTTGGATTCTCGATGACAATTGAAATGGCGACGGAGAGCTTTAGTGTAGTGTACTTCAATTTATTTAATTAAATTCACTAATCTCGTGGTCCGCTTGACCAATTAATACTTTACAATTAATTAACATTTTTAGTTGAGATGAAAAAAAGTTAATGGCACGAGAGGGATTCGAACCCACGACCTTCGGCTAGATACGCCGCTGGGGGAGATGGGGAGTTGATGTCCGAGTGGATCAAGGTCACGATAGCTCAGGTGGTAGAGCAGCGGCGTATCTAGCCAAAGGTCGTGAGTTCGAATCCCTCTCGTGCCATTAACTTTTTTTCATCTCAACTAAAAACCTTAATTAATTGTCAGTACAATGTACAATAAAACAACCCTGTTTCCACAAAGAATCAGAACAGCTATCCTGCTAAGCACAATTCTCACACCACAAAACTAAGATAGTATATATTATATAATATATAATAAATAAAATATTATTTTTCAGATAGCAGAAATTAGTTGTGACAAAGGAATTCACATGGGCCGTAAAAAATGCAAGAAAAGGAGTTTGAACACGTCACAAAGAGTAAGGAGGTACAGGAAAAGTAAGTCAATTTTCTTGCGGTACTACGTGTACGACGACGACCCGCCTCAGACGTACTACTACGACGCTGACAACGAGATAAGACCCGAAGTGCAAAAAATGCGGATCAAGTACCTGAAAAAGCTTCGGTACTTGCAGTCCGAAGCGCCTGAGCGGCACGCCGAAAGGACGAGGATGCGCCCAGAGCCTGAGGTCCGCCTGAAACCCAAATCGCCCAAATTCCGCGTTCCTAAGCCCCCTACGGCAGAGGAAAATTTCCACGTATCGCCCGACATCGAAAAGGAGATGAAGACGATAAGCACCCCCAGGGCGTTGCACGTCGAGAACGAGACTATCGAGAACGAGTACGAAACCGTACTCGACCAGCTCATCAAGCAGAGAGAACTGCTCAGAAAATCCCAGTTGACCTTCTCAAAAAAGGGAAGCTGCACGGCCGACGCTTTCGCAAGATTTATGGAAAAATACCAGCCGAGGCCTTTTCTCAGGAGCACCGACAGCATGTACGGCAATGAAACATACATCGAATTCATAAGAGAACAGGGTTTTCTTTGATTCTCTCAATAAATATCAGGTACAAGAGATTTGTTGTGTAATTTTTCATAAATAAATTTATAAACCAATATCTTAAGGACAAAAAGAAATCACTTACTGAACATGACATATTTCCCAGACCGATTCATACCTGATGATGACAGAGTTTCTGCGTGCAGTCCTTACGCTAAGCAAATGGAACGAAAAAAATAAACTATACATTTTTATATACATGTTCTTCCTATAAATATACTATTTTAATAAAAACAAACAAAAATTCTTTCAGTACAATTCATGATTTATTGTAAATAATACGTCATTTAGTAAACAATGTGAATTTAAACAAAATTTTGATTTTATTTCCTTTTATTAGACATTTACAACTGTAGAATTAACCACAAGAAATGGATACAAAAGTATTCAGCGGAGAATTGAGATCAGATGAAAGTGTTTCGCTATTACTTATGAGGAAGCTGAGAAAAATATTGCTGGCAGTAGTATCAAGGTAATGTGATGACAATAATTTTAGCCAATTTTTATCCTTACATTTTTTTTTTAGCGTTAATTTTGGAGGAAACATATTGCAAACAGTATTGCAGTATCGTCTGAAAATGTCTAAACTACTTTCAGCGTCTTCTGCTTGAGTAGGATCGATAGGTGAATCGGAAGAACCGTACGTTACCAAGAAGTAGAGAGGAAACTAGGAAACTAACTGCAAAGGCAGGAGTGCAGTATCGTCTGCAAATGTAAACAGAAGTGTTGAGATGATTAGGGAAGTCAGGAGTGTATATTAAGTAAAGGACCAAGTGTAATATTTTTTTTTCCAAATTTAAGGATTATTACCTCGGCGGATGCCCAGGGCAATCATCGTCCTTCTTCGGGTCGCCCGTAGTCTTCCAGGATGGTCCTCTTCGGACGGCCTCTCCTCCTTCGACGCCGCCTCGGGTCCAGACGTGTATCCTCTTCCTCGCCGGCTCATGTCTGACAGGTAGCATAAAGCATCTGTCCCTGTCCATATGATCGCACGCGATAGCCAGCGAAGAACGCAGAGCGATCAGTGACATGGTGAGGACCACCCTCGGGAGGTTTGATACTCCGAGGTCTCGGAGGGCCCTCCTGGAGCCCTCCGGAATTGCCCCACGCGCCCCGATCACGATACCTTTGGCCGTAAAATACGGCTTCTGGCACCGCTCCCGGAGCAGGTCGCGAAGCACCATGTACTTCTCGCCCTTTGCCTCTGCCACACGGCTTAGCGCGTCGCCAGATTCATATGCCACTGCAAGATCTAGTACATGTACCTCATCTTGATTAGTGGCGACTATGTCCGGTCGCAGCGTTTGCCCATGTTGGTCCTTAGGGGGAGCTCGACGCTAACTGTATACCCGGAAGCGACTCCTGCTTGGATAGGATGGAGACGTGTGTACCGAGAAGTAACGGTCGGCAATAAGATTATAGGATGAGATAGTATGTTGTGCCTTTTAGTTTACATAATATCCCAGTATGGACCTGTTCGATAAGTGAGACAGTNTGTAAAGACAGGATTACAGTATCGTGTGTAAATGTAAACAGAAAAGTATTGAGATGATTAGGAACGTCAAGGGTATTAAGTAAAGGATATGACCAAGTGTAATATTTTTTCCCTGATTAAATAAAAAATTAACCTCTTTCCGGCCTCTGCCGGTTGCCTATCCTGTAGCGCGGGCACCTACTTCCCAACTTCGCCCGCACCTCAGGTCCAATCGTGTGTCCCGTAGACTATGCCAGGTTTGTCGGTTCCGGTGGGTGTTGCTCGACAGCTCCGCTCCCGATCCATATGGCCTCAGGCAATGGATAGCGAGGACCTCAAGGCAGTAAGGGAGAGGGTGGGGAGCAGCCTCGGCAGATTTTTCACGCCGAGGTCCCTGAGCGTCTTCTTGGTTCGCTCGGGGATGCATCCTCTCGTCTTCACTACTAAACCGGCCATCAAAAAATAGCTCTTCCGGTGCAGCTCAGTGAGGGTTTCCCTCAAAAGCCCGTACTTCCGCGCCTTGAGCGACTCCTGCTTGGTGTGTACCAAGAGGTAACGGTCGTAACGTAAGTAAGACTCGGATTAGATTTGGTTGGTGGGAAGAGAGTCTTTTAGTTCAGTTTAGTTCAGCTGATCGAATATTTCAGCAGTTTTGAGAAAGAACGCTTGGTAGTTCTTTTCAAAGTAGAAGGACTCAAACATTAGATTTCTGGAGTGCCATGATTCATATGTGCTTTGTCCTATATATTTAATATCACAATCATTACAATTAAGTTGGTAACCCCCGCTTTTTGCGCTTTTTGGCAAATCACATTGGAACTTCGCATTGGCGGGGGTATCGGCGGGTTCAGTTTTGCAATTCATGTCGAGAGGCGTGGTTGTAGAACTCCTTCAACCTGATGATGAGATAATGGCTCGAAATCCGGTCGTTGCAAATTAACTTACTGTGAGTAGGAACTACCTTTTAAAAAAGGATTGATCACAGTACAAATGGCATCTCGGTAACTTAAAAACATACTTTTAAGAATCGCTGGAGTATAGTGAGGTTTCAGCTATCACGCCATGAAGAACATTCATGGAGCTGTTATTTTATTCATTCTGTCCCGTCTGTAGAGAAGCTTTGAACAACTTATATAACAAGAAAGAAAAATCAATGTGTCCACAGAATGATGACCTTGCAGACAACCTTCCATCTTAATCGTATAAGGCAGATGTACTCTTGGAAACATCTTTCCTATACATCTAAAATGTAGGCAACTCCATTCTCTCTTCGTTTTGAAACATGAATCCATTATGGTAAAAAATGACAATTGTGCGATTTCCCACCAGATGTGTGAGTATCGATTACTGGTCTCCCCGTGCTAGATTGCCAATGGTTGCTGAAAACAAGAGAATGAGCATTACTGGGAGTTGTGTGGCTCTAAAAAGGGGCGTGATCATGCTCCTGAGAACAAATTACGCGCTGGGAGTAACTTACTGGAAGAACGCGCCACACAACACCATTGGTCTGCAGCTTTGATTGGCTCGCCCATTGAGGAGCTATGTAGCGGCCACTTGTCACTACACGTTACTGCCAGATGCCACTACCACTTATGGCATTTTCTCGCCCTCCACTCTGCAGCCAATCAGAGTAAAGCTCTTCCCTATATAAACAGGGGCACTGCTCCTCTGTAATAAGACTCGTCAGCCCGACGAGGTCTCAGTCATCACTAATAATCAACGACACCAGCCCGACGAGCTAACACTAATGGAATGCCGTCGACGACAGCAAGAGAACTCGCAGCATTAGCCCGATCTCCCCTTCTAATCAGCCGACTTGGCCATTAACGCCAACTGCTGCCCCTCGGCTAATTGCTGCAGTACCTTCGGCCTCTGTGGAGTCTACCGACTCAAGACCCCACCCAACGGAGACAAAGGCAACCAACACAACCAACAGCACCACTTGAACGGTCTCGAGCTCATACCATCGTCACGGCATCTCTACACAACACCGGCCTTGTCAGGGCCACGAAACTCCCAGTCACTAAAAGCACTACGCCTTAAATATCAATATAGATGGTAGCAAATATTAAGGAAAAGTTGGCTGATTCGGTAATTGAATAGAAAACTTGACAGGAAAAATTCTTCTAAGGACGTTCAAACTAGTAGCTGAACAGCTGTGGCAGCAGAATGCCTTATCTGAGGTTAAGGCCATCGCAGTACTAGAATTCTTTCATAGCAAGGATCAATATGCATCATGACAGGCGGCCGCATCACTCTTAACATGTTGAGGAATGGAAAATGTCACATGCTTTTTACAAAAGACCTAAGCATCGTCCGATCTTTTATCAGCGACTTGTATAAATCTTTGGCCGTCGTATTTACAAAAACGAGACAAATTGTCTATTTTTAAGCAACTGTAAGAAAAGTCCGTATAAAAATGTTTACAATAAAATAAGATTTACAAAGAAAGAAAAATATAGTTTTTCTTCGTACAAGTGAAAGTAGACCATGAGAATCAATTTTCAATCAAAATTGAACTATGTTTTACCAAGATTGTCATAGAAAATCTAGAACTGTAAACATTGTAAAAAGCGTTATCACCACTTGACAAAATGGCGATAAAAAGTGTACCGATAACGTCCTTTTTTAGCTTGATACAACGAATCGCAATGTTAAATATGCTGGGACCTTCGACCGGCCCGTGACCGACGTTAACACGGGTCTGTCGACTTTTGTTAAAGGTTTAGCGAATGACGTTTACCATCCCCACCGCGACATTGCCTTTTCCTATCGTTCAGTGTACAATCCTTGCTCATATTAGTTGCCGGCGCGTGCTCTCGTCGTACCACGCTTCGCACCTAGACAGAAGGTATTTACTATTTTTTTATGTTTACTAGAACAAATTTTCCATTATGTTCACAACTGCTCTTTTTGACAACAGAGTCTTTCTCTTTCATAAAATAAAATAATTTTTTTTCAAAATTTGACATCCAATAAAAAACTACACATTTCAATTTGATACAAAAATACTTTTTTAACGCCAAACACAGTTTACTATTACAAATGGATTTTTTTTATGCTTTCGTATAGGCAAATATGAATTTTCGATCAAACGAGTTTTGTTATTAGGATGACACCCACGTTGAACTTCAAGTTCGTGTCCTATAAAAAAAAAATAATTAAGTGTTTTTTAAATTGATTTGAGCTATTTATTGAATAAATTATACATAATTTTTCACGACTGGCTTGGCAAGAGTATGTTAAAATATTTTTGTAGCAAGAAACAGTTACAGAATTTTTTTCAACATAAAAACCCCCGAATATAATTTTTTTGGAAAATCAACAAAATTTATTTACTTACGATTTTTTTCCACCTTCACAAATACCGTCCGATTAATTTCGAAAATGGCCAAATTGAAATTTGAATTTCGACGGGAAATTTTAGAGGGGGTTTTCAACCCCTATAACCTACCCGTTTTGGTATATAAATCAAAATCGTAAATATAAAATATAGCGTAGAGAAATTTTTTAAAAATGTATTCTTATTTTTTAACTCAAAAACGTTCAGCTGTCCACTGTTGGAATACTACAAACATTGTATAAAATTCATATTTATGAATACATCCTGACATCGGAGAAAAAATATCCCTGCCTGTTTTCCTTCCAAATTTTACCAAAAAACATTCCTAATTTTTGTTTTTGAAAAAATTCACGTTCAGAAGATTTTAAGGGATAATTAAAATCATTCTGAATTTATTGAAAGTCTTTTTATTGTTGGAACTTTTAACGTATCCGATCTCATTTAATACGATCCTGCATATTTAAAAAAAATCATATTTAAAAAAAAATCATATATAATAACTTCATTAGATTTCGTCGTCCGATCGACCAAATAACATCTTTTAATTAATTAATCTTTATGTAAGGTATGGGTTGAGAAAAAAAAATCAGTGTAACGAGCGGGATTCGAACCCACGACCTTCGGCTGATACGCAGCTGTTCTACCACTTGAGCTATCGTGACTTCGACTCACCCGGATTCGCCGAAGGTCGTAGGTTCGAATCCTGTTCATGACACTGATTTTTTTATTTCAACTATCACCTCACATAAAGATTAATTAATTGACATATAATAACTTTGAAATGCATGCACAGCAAAGGAATAAAATTTCATTTACAAAAACTGCAAATTACCTTTTTTAAAAAATTTGGCTAAAGAGCCCATTGGGAAAGAACCCTCCGACACTTTTCGATCTAGTATCACAAAATTTACTTAAATTTTGTGATCCCACATCCGTAACCTCCAAATATAGTATGTTTTTCCTTAAAGTTAAATTTATACTTTAAATTAATACTTTTGTAATCGATACTATGCCATATTCTCATCTGAAGATGTCATTTTAAGAAATTCATTGTTGCCACAAACCATTTTAGTTTCTCAGGCCGTCATTATTGACCTCGTGTATTTTAAAAATTTATTTTGCTGTCAAAATATGTGAGATGTCTTAAAATTAAAGAAAATACGAGATTTTGGAAATGACATCATAAACAATAAGTCGTATCTGATAGCCGGAAAGAAAAAAATATTCTGATCCGCACTGGGTTTCATTAAACATTGGATTTGGATAAAAATCCAGAGGAATTCAGAATTTTTAAGTGGAATATGTACACCGGAGAAAAAAAGTCCTCCTGGATGCACCCCTAAAATGTAAATTTTTTGTTTGCTATAAACATTAGATTGTAAAGGATTTAAAGGGTGCTTACACCGAATCCACAATATTTTTTTCATTTTGGTTTTTAACAAATTTTTGTGGCTTTACTTTCATAACTGAACCATCGATCTTTAGGTAGTTTTTAAGAGTTCACAACATAACCTACACATGCTGACATAAATTCGTAAATAAATTGAAAGGAGGTATAAAACAAAACGTTTGGAGATTTTTTGTAGATTTCGTCATTCTTTTTCTCACATACAGATAAACAAAGCCTGAATATTGTTGACACAGGCTAAAATAGAACGTTTAACCTGAGAAATGCTGCAGTACGATGGAAATTGAATAAAATCCAGACGAACTTGAATATAAATTTTTGAAAAAATCCTAAAATATTTTTGTATTAAAAATATTTCTTTTGATGACTTATACCCTCAAAAATCAGAAAAATAGGTATGTATTTCAATACGAACCGATAAAAATGATACAACAAATATATTTCTTTTTGCAAGAAACTCAATTAATGTTGGTTTTCTGCACCAAAAAAATCCCCGAAGACAAATAGCTGATAATATAAAAAAAAAATTTTTTTGAAATTACAAAAATAGTGATAACTTTGAAACGATTCAAGCGATCTATCGAAAATTTTAGAGATGGTTAGAACATTATAAACTACACACATGAAATAAACCTGGCTTCCGTAAATAAATTAGGACCAGAGATGTAAATTAAAATGTTTTGGTTAATTTTTCCATATTTTTCTCATTTAGAGTGTTATATAATGTAAGTTTTGTTGATGTAGCCTGCAAGAAAAACTAGTCGGTTTTCCAACGGTTGCATAAAATTTAATTTAGATAAAATTCAGAGGAGTTAAGAATGTTTAAGTGTTACACCGGACATCGCCAAGGCAAACAATTGCTATTATTCTGTTCATACAAAAATAGTGTCGTGTTCACATTCAAATTGCGTAGTGCATTAAAAATTAAACAAAACAAATTTATGAAAAATGTCTTCTTTTTTGTTCAATGTTGCGATTAATTTCAAGGTTATGCAGATAGCACGGTTTCCTTAATTTTTCAATTTGGAAATCCAATATTATATTTTTATTTTTCAATTAATTAATATTTATGGTTATTGGTTGAGTTAGAAAAGTCAGCGTCAGGAGCAGGATTCGAACCCACGACTAGAGATTGAGATGGGAAGTTAGTGTCCGAGCGGAAGTCGCGATAGCTCGAGTGATAGAGCAGCGGCGTATTTAGCCGAAGGTCGTGGGTTCGAATCCCGCTCGTGACGCTGACTTTTTTATCTCAACCAATACCTTCCATAAATATTAATTAATTGAAATATGTTAATTCGGCAATCGGACCACGAACTGCAATGGGGTTTAATAATTATATTTTCAGTTGAATTTTCCGGCATTCGAAAAAGTCTTTCGGAATATTACAGCAAGTCACAAATGGTATAATTATTTATAAAACTAGACACTATTAGTTTTTTAAATGATAATTATCAATGTGTAGTCTATTTTTTACGTCCTAGTTTTTTTAACAATGAGCATATTATTATTTTTATGGAAAATTCATCTGGCGAGTTTTGAAAATTTTTAAAGGTATGAACTGTCATTGTTTGTTTTTTGTTCTTCATAGTTAATATAATATAATAAATTTTTGAAATCTAATATTATTTTCGTATTAAAGCAAATCACAAAGATTGCTAAATATTATCAATGTAATGGTATAATTATATACAAAGTTTTTTAATTAGAATTATAAATAAATATTTCTTTTTTTATGCCCTAGTGTTTTAACAGTGAGTTCCATTATGATTTTTATGGAAAATTCATCTAGCGAGTTTTGAAGGATTTTAAAGCTATGAATTGTAATAGTTCTTTGTTTTTGTTCTTCATAGTAAATCTATTTACAAATCAAAGTTAACATATATAATAATATTAAATATAATATAACTAATTTGGAATTCAATATTATATTCTCCGTTTAGTTTTTCATAGTTCGAAAAAGTAATTTGATTCGTATTAAAGCAAGTCAAAAAAATTGCTAAATATTATCAATGTAATGGTATAATTATTTACAAAATTTGATAGCATTAGTTTGTCAATTAGAATTATAAATAAATATTTTATGTTTTATGTCCTAGTGTTTTAATAATGAGGTACATTACAATTTTTTTTGGAAAATTCAACTGGAGGATTTTGAAAATTTTTAAAGCAATGAACTGTAATCGTTCTTTGTGTTTGTTTTTGTTCTTCGTAGTAAATTTATTTAGAAATCGAAAATAATATAATATCATAATATTGAATATAAAATAATTAATGCAGAAATCTATTATTATATTCTCCTTTTAGTTTTTCATAGTTTGAAAAAGTACTTTGGTTCGTATTATAGCAGGTCACAAANTCAAAGTTAATATCGCACAACAAATATTAAATGTAATATAATTAATTTGGAAATCCAACATTATATTCTGTTTCAATTAATTCATCTTTATGTAAGGTATTGGTTGAAATGAAAAAGTTAGTGTCAAGAACGGGATTCGAACCCATGACCTTCGGCTGGGTTGGAATACCGCTCGTAACTAACTTACATAAAGATTAATTAACTAAAAGAAGTTATTTGGTCAATCGGACCACGAAATGTAATAGATCAGATATTCTCTATTAATCCATTTACATTTCAGTGGTCTAATTGACCAAATTTACTTCTTTCAAGTAATTATTCTTTTTATATAAGATCTTGGTTGAAATGAAAAAGTAAATGATTTGTATTGTCTGTTTAGTTTTTCATAGTTCGGAAAAGTCTTTTGGTTCTTTCGTATGCTAAGTATTATCAATGTAATGTTATAATTATTTATAAAACTTGACAGAACTAGTTTTTTAAAATTAGAATTATGAATAAATAGTTTTTTATGTTCTAGTTTTTAACAATGAGTTATGTTTTTTATGGAAATACATCTGGCGAGTTTTGGTGCATTTTGATCGTCATAGTTCTTTGCTTTTGTTCTTCATATTTAATTTATTTACAAATCGAAGTTAATACAGACAATAGAACAGGTACAAAAATAAATCAAAACGTTGTCCTATGGCTACGTCAACAGATGTTTTCTCTACGTCCGCACAAGACCGAAATAAAATAGCAAAATTGACATTTTTTAGAAATATTTTTGTTTCTCGCGTGTCAAGTAACGATTTGAAAGCACTATGCCAACATCACAGCTTTTTTCTGAAAATATCCGTACTCGTTTTGACCTACGACCCGAGGCATGGTCCGACGTTTCTTCCCGTCGTGGGCAGGAATTCGCCAATAGAAATGACGGATGCCCCGGCCCCAGGGCGAAATTACAACCTGGCCCAGTTTCGCCCGGGACCGGCAATTAACTCCCACTGCACTTTTCACTTCGACAGTTCAACGAGCGCCCATTCAATTAGTTCATTGCCGTTTTTATTTCCCGTGTTAAGCTAAAAAGATTTATACTCCCACTTAAATGTTTACCTAGCGTGTTTCTCTTAAGTGCCAACAATTTTTATTCATCCTTTAACCAGAATTTCAAATCGGCGACGATACGATCACGAAATTTCTAAAGTGATCTTTTCCTTGTTAAATAACGAGTCATTGACCGTAATTCAGTTGGTGCGACATCAGTGATATAAGTAGAGTGCAGGAAAATCCTCTAATTTCAATTAAATATCGACATAAACAATCCAAGTAGATATAAATTTATCTAATGATTAGGATGGTGTTTTTATTACTTCCACTAGTTTTCGTGGTCCGCTTACCAATTAATATCTTTTAATTAATTAAGGTTTTTAGTTGAGATAAAAAAGTCAGTGTCACGAGCGGGATTCGAACCCACGACCTTCGGCTATCATCGAATCAATTAGATTACATGACATTTGAAAAATGGCAACAACGAGGGAAAATTCAAAAGGGGTTGAGATGGGAAGTTAGTGTCCAAGCAGATCGAAGTCACGATAACTCAAGTGGTTGAGTAGCTACGTATTGAGCCGAAGGTCGTGGGTTCGAATCGCGCTCGTGACACTGACTTTTTTATCTCAACTAAAAACCTTACTTAATTGAAAGTTTTTATTACTAATAACTATCCAAGAATTCATTTCTAGGTCTACTACTACTACTACTACTACTACTACTACTAATACTACTACTACTATTACTAGTACTACTGCTGCTGCTGTTCCTCCTCCTACTACTACTACTACTACTACTATTACTACTACTACTGCTACTGCTACTACTACTACTTCTACTACTACTACTACTACTGCTGCTGATGCTTCTACTACTACTACTACTACTACTACTACTACTACTACTACTACTACTACTACGACTATACTTACTATGAAACGCAGAGTTTTGCGTAAATATGTGCGAAATATTTTTTTTTCACCCGATCACAACACTGACACTATAGCCTACACATGGAGGACACAAGTTATGATAAAACCAGCTTGTTCTTATGAGTTATCGGGGAGCGAAAAAGTTAAAAGTTTCGTGGCTTTTGGACGGAAGGTGTGGACAGACAAACTGCAGGATCAGTTTGGATCGAGAGTTTCATATAAACCTTTTGGAATCGAGAACTGTTCGGTTTGTTGACAAAAAGGAATCTTGATGTTGTTGAGGATAATGAGATTAGTTAGGTAATAAGAAGTTTTGGCAATTTGTCTGAGGAATTTTGATTGTAAGGATTGGGTGCGCTGGAGGGTTGGATGGATTACCGGGTACATTTCCAGACCGTAGTCTAAAGTACAGTAAAGTCTTGTATATACACATATAAACCATTTGTTTTGTGTTTTGTATGTGTGAGTGTATTTATTAGAGGGAATGGAAGGGGCTGATGCTGAAGTAGCTTCCTAATCGCCCCTCGAGCTGTGTACGTGTTTTGGGTTGATGGCTGAATATCTAAAAAAAATTCTACATTAAAAAATTGAATATTCCATCTACTAAATAAAATGAATGCACTCTAAATAGATGTGAATGTATTTATTTGTGTGAATGCGTATTTAATGTGTGTTGTTATATTTCGCATACGCTCGGGGCTGAAATGACCAAGCTGTCTTAAAAAAAATATACATGTATAAACCAAAATACAATAGGGAGAAGAAAAAACAGTAAATAGATAATAGATAGAAAATTCGTAGTTCGCTGCATCAAATAAATAACAGTGACAATTCTACTGCATTAAAAAAATGAAAAATACATATGTTACTCCAGTAATAAAATCCAAAATTATATTCTTCTGTCAGCTCGTATCTGTAGCTCCAAACCTTAGGAAAAGACCTTTGTCGCCGAGAATCAAAGAGATCACACGACATTTGAAAAATGGCAAAAAGGAGGGAAAAATCAAAAGGTGCGGTTGAGATGGGAAGTTAGTGTCTGAGTGGATCGAAGTCACGATAGCTCAAGTGGTTAGAGCAGCGGCGACGTATTGAGCCAAAGGTGTGGGTTCGATTCCCGCTCGTGACACTGACTTTTTTATCTCAACTAAAAACCTTAATTAATTGTCATATATCAATTGGTCAAGCGGACCACGAAATTAGTGAATTTAAATATGAATAAACTTAAATGCCTTCAAATTTAGGGGTGGTGGTTAATTTTCAGTAGTAGAAGTATCGACCACTTTTCCACATAAGAAAATTCTGGATCAAGGTATGGTCTTGAAGAAGAAAGAAAATTTAGTTCCTACTGCCAAGCTTTCTAACCTATTTTAAGGCCATTATCAAGACATAACAACTTAAGTATATCTACAGATTGACATATTTAAGATTTTACAGGCGATCTCAAATTTCCTTGAGGACCAATGCTATCCTAATATTGCCAAAAACTGTAAGAGTATTGCCTCTTTTAATTGTTTAAGGTGTTTAAGGACTTGTATAATATAATTTAAAATGGCCATGACATTTGTTACCTTATGTACTTTCTTCTGATACAGTCCGGGAAATGTTTGTACTGAGTCGTTGGTACTTAGCTGAAAACAATCACATATGTATGATTGTTTTAACCTGATGATGACCTTAAAATAGGTCGAAAGCTTGGCAGTAGCAACTGAATTTGCTTTCTTTTTCAAGACTATACCTTGATCCAGAGTGTTTCTGGTTCATTTTCTTCAACAGTGTAGTTAGTTGAGTTTTGGATGTTAGAATAGATCTCGTTCTAAAAATTGGCGTAGTTGGCCAAGTTGTTTGTTAAGATGCTGATCCTGAAGTCTTCTATGGGGATTCCAAGTCAATCTGCTGGCAAGTCCGAAAGTTGATGAAAGCTGAAGTTTCTTACTTAAGTGGAAGTCTGTTGATGTACAGTGGAAGGCAAGATAGTTACGAAACTACAAAGGTCATATTCAAAATCCTTCCCTTACAAACTTTAAGTGGTGTACGTTTAAAAAAAAAAGGTCTGTCTTAGGAAAAACGCACACGTTTAAGACAAAAAAATGGTAATACGGAACATCATGCCAAAAACGGCAAAACCATCTCCGAAAGCGGGGTAAAACAAAGGACAGACTAGAAGAAAAATAAAATATATACACGAGAAATACTGTAGGTCACTTAGCGTCACTAGCAGAGAATCCGTCTCAGCCTAACCTGAAATTACTTCAAGTAAACCACCAGAAGATTTTCTTCAGTTCTGTCAAATTTACAATTTCTCATGATAAACACAAAGGACTGAAAATGGATACTTTGTAAACATGACTACTTTAAAACGTTTATGGAAACACGCGACTGCAGAGGTCATACCAACTTCCGAGTCCAGGAACGCACTCAAGCGTTGTTTGTTATCTAGAGCGGAAAAAGTGATTTCAACAATTAGAAACCTTGCATCATCGTGATGAGTCGGTCATAAAATATTTTATATTTGCCCAAATCTTCTGTTAAGTCTTTGCTCCTTAAATCTTGAGAAATCTGCTGCCTCAGTCTTTATTATTTGAATTGATTGCACGGTTAAAAAATTATTGATGTAATGAAGGCCAATAATTTTTTTTTCAATGTCAATACTATATCCATTTTCCCTCTTGCTGTAAATGCTCCAGGCATGTTCTTGTTGTACCTGTAAATAACTCAAACTGTTCTTGGATGTTGGAGTTTGCTTGGATAGGGCTCAGTATGTAGCAGAGATGGTAAATATGTTGTTGGAAAAATGTAGGAAAGTCAGGAGTGTAAATAGTAAACATATGGGACCCAGTATGCTCCCTTGAGGGACTCCGGATTTTATTGGTTTAATATCCCAGTTCTCGTTTACCTCACTCTGAAGCAGCGGTCAGTTTATCAGGATTTCAGGATGAACTGTAAAGAGTGGTACGGAGCGTTTATGTTTAGATCGAAAGCCTGGGCCATATCCAGAAACCTACCCGAGAAATATTCTTCGTACACTAGAGAGGAGGGAAAGGTGTAGAAATCATGAAACTTTGGTGGAATGATGAGAATGTTCTAAAATCTTTCATCGAGCCATGGGTATTCATCGTCAATCTGCTGTTGATTTAAAATCCGAAACATCTGACTTGGATGTTTAGTAGAGGGCGCTTCTGACGAAAAACGATACAGGAGGCTGTGAATTGGAGGTTTGTCAGTTTTAGGGATGAAAATGATGACTGAATACTTCCACAAGAGAGGAAAGTGAGTGGTACGTAACATTATACATTTTGGTAAAAACTGTTCTGAGGAATCTTTCAAGCCATAGAGGAAGTGATTGTCATGTTCATGTTGATTTGTGAATGTTGTACTTATCTTCAGAAGGCCGTGGATTGCCAAGGCTACGTATTACTTGTGCACGAAGTGCATCAAACCTAATCATACGTTAATACGTGCGTACATTTTTAAAAATCGTATATTTATCTTTTTCCCTAATCTGACTTCGGTTGAGATCGAACTTAAGATTTGAAATCGACAATTTGTATGACCTGTAAACATTGTCATTGTAAACGCCCGCCATACAAAAATATACTGGATGAATAAGCTTGAATGGTCAGGGACGATCGAACTGTTGACGAAAGCGTCCAAGAGAAAGCACAATTCAATAATCACAAGGTTGCTAATCACCCGATTGATCTATTTCTGCCCTAAGAGAAGAATCTCAACCCTTCACCTTGACCATGTTGGACAAGAAATGGCTAATTTCAGACCAAAATTGACGTCGAACGAAGAACAATTAGCAGGTTAAGCAACTAACCCGTTTTGTAATTTTAAAAAGGTATCGTTATTAGGTAGTGTTAATTTGTTAATTATTACAAAGCGTTTTTATAATAGTATGTTTAGTAATGTACTATGGTTTAAATTATATATACTTTTGGGTTAATAAACTGAGTCCAGTAGAACTGTTTCTGAACCAACATAGGGAGAGAAAGTGGATCTAGGTGCTCTTAGGGAGTAGATTAGCAAGAAGAAAGCCAAATTATAAATGAAAGGGAAGCCGTTTCCAGAAATGGAAATGGACAGCAAATTTAGCAGGTACGCTGGTTGGGCCGTAAGGAGACTTGCATAGTTGGTACCTATCATACATTCACTGAGGTGACAGGTGGACACTGGAATTCTTCAGATTGGAGATGGAAACAGGACAGTATGAGAATATCATCGGGATTATGTTTATGCACCGCCATGGCTGGACGACATGGCGGCCTACATAAAAATGGTTCTTACTCGAAAAAAGTCGTTGTCAAAACCTCATACTGAGTTGGGTTGAGTGGGTAAATAAAATGGAATTGGCTTATACGCCTATTTTATTTCTCTCTTTCTCACTGTCTCCCTCTTTCTTTTTTCTCACTATATGTCTCTGTCTATCCATCTCTTTTTTTCATACCCTCTCATTTGCATACAAATAAAAAAAGTCTTCTCCTTTCAAGTTTCTTTCCCTGAATATCCAGTCGAACATTTCTCATGGCCATCTTGATTATTTTTATTTCGTGCTTTATGTATCGTCATTTCTCTTTCACTCACCCTCACACCCACTCTCTTCCTAGTAAATTCTCTATTTACTTATTTTTTGTCACTCTTATTCAACACACTATCTATCTTCGTCTCATTTCCCTTTTGCACCCATAGTTTCTTTGTTAATAATTACCTTCTGCTCTCTCTCTCTTCTTTATCACTATATATCTCTATTTATCTACTTATATGTCTAACCATCTCTTTTTTCATACACGACTCATTCGCATACAAATAAAAAAAAGCCTTCTCCTTTCAGGTTTTCTTCCCGGAATAACCAGTCGAACATTTCCCATGGCCATCTTGATTATTTTTATTTCGTGCTTTATCTATCGTCGATTCTCTTTCACTCATCCTCAAACCCTCTCTATTCTTCTCTCTTCGTAGTAAATTTCTCTTCTCTATTTCACACATAGTTTCTTTGTTAACAATTATCTTTAGTTCTTTCTGTCTCTGTCTGTCTGTCTGTCTCTCTCTCTCTCTCTCTCTCTCTCTCTCTCTCTCTCTCTCTCTCAGTGGTAGAGCAGCGGCGTATCAAGCTGAAGATCGTGGGTTCGAATCCCGCTCGTGCCATTGACTTTTTTATCTTAACTAAAAACCTTAATTAATTATAATATATTAATTGGTCAACCGATCACGAAATTAGTGAACTTGTACAATCAGTTTAAGATTTTGCGTTGTCCTCGTGAAATTTGGATATATCATGTGAACGATTTTGACATATTTCGTGGTTCGATAAGTACGTAGAAAAATATCATAAAAGGAAATTGATTATTTTACGACTTTCAAATACCCATTGGATTTAAAATCGCTAATAGACCAACTTAGATAGATAGATAGATAGAGAATAAAAGGAAATTGATTATTTTACGACTTTCAAATACCCATTGGATTTAAAATCGCTAATAGACCAACTTGAAATTGATAATTTCGATCAGCGTGGGAAAGATTCGCGTCAATATCAACTGTTTCTGTTTTATAGCTCAGGGACTTTATCAGTATAAGAATCGATCGGAAATTTTTTATTTATAGATGAGAGTAAAAATAACTAGGGGCATAAAGAACGACTACTATTAGGAATTAAAATATAGCAAAAAACTCGTTTTACCTCGATAGACGAAAATAGAAACGGTTTATTTGTCGTAAAAGCTAGAAAATTTAGGTTTTTTCCCGCTTACTTGATTTTCTCTGGCTTGAAATGACCTTGACCATAGCCTAAGTGTTGTGTTAACCGACAGTAAAATACGGTTTTTAGATAAGATAAGCCCCTACTTCACATTACTCTCCTGGGGCTTTAATTTAAAAGTCCGCGTACTTTTTCAATCTTTAGGCCATTTCGATTTAATTTGTCGGGATATTTCTTTTATCTTCTGTTCGTTTGAATCTAGTTTTGATGTTAGTTTACGTTTTTACGCATATAGCCGACGTATGAGATTGTTTGTTTTGTGATTTTTTTTATTGGTGGACTGATTACGGTGTTTTTTTTTACTTCGGCCTACCTTACTACCTCTAAATTTACCGGGATAATACATCATTTAGCATTTAGTAAAGTTTGAAAAATTGAGGTTTGATATTTCCTTGTAATGGATGGAGTGGCACCTTGCCTCCCCTGGTTGTAACGCCCGCGCAATTTGGGTACGGTATTTTTCTTAAGTTTTTTTTTCTATAATGATACATTGAAAACTGCTAGTATGTGAGAGGTTTTTTCTGATGATCAGCATTAAACTCAACATAATTTCAAGATAGGCAAACTCATTTTGGGAAATAAACGACTCCAAATGTCTAAGTACATTGCAAATTTGCAAATTCTCGTGTATTTTACAAGTCATTGCTAGTTTTTCCATTGACATGTGTTAAAAGTACTCTGCTAAGTGCTAATATCTAAATAGATTAGGATAACGGAAATCGCCCGTGGGTGTAAAATACACCAAAACTCCGCTAGTTTTCGTAGTCCGCTTGGCCAATTAATATATTTCAATTAATTAAGGTTTTTAGTTGAGATAAAAAAGTCAGTGTCACGAGCGGGATTCACGACCTTCGGCTAGATACGCCGCTACTTTACCACTTGAACTTCGATCCACTCGGACACTAACTTCTCATCTCAACCCACCTTTTTGAATTTTCCCTCCTTTTTGCCATTTTTCAAATGTCGTGTAATCTATTTGATTCTCAGCGACAAATGTCTTTTCCTTTTTTCTTTTTTATCTCAACTAAAAACCTTAATTAACAGAAAGATAGTAATCAAGAGGATCAAGAAAACTAGTGAATTTAATAAATAAAATGAAGTACATCTTCACTAAAGCTCTCCGTGGACATTTCATTTGTCGCCGCTGCGCTAACCAGTTAAGCTATCGTGACAGAGAGCAGCTGCGTATTGAGCCGAAGGTCGTGGGTTCGAATCCCGCTCGTGACACTGACATTTTTATCTCAATTGAAAACCTTAATTATTTGAAAGAAACACCACAACGTACTCTTTTTATTTCTTTATTTTTATATATCTTTATTCTTGTTTAGTTATCTCCACCTCCCAAGATGATTTTATATGATTAAAAAAAACAAAAAACGGAAATACATCCTTGATATAAACGCGTTTTAATACGGAAAAAAAGGCTTAGGGGCGAAAGATTTGGGTGAAAGTTTGACGATTGTAAATTCAAGGTGTTTGCTTCATCTATTGATCATGTCAGGTCTATTTTCAGTCTTATAATTTGACAGTGTAGGTTTAGATTTAATCTATTTCTATTCAATAGTTTTAAATTATATATTATTAAGTTTAAAATTAGGCGAATTTGTTTCATAAGCTACCTCCTTGAGCGCTCTTAAAAATACATCCGAGTATTTTAATTCAATTTTTCTCAAAAATACTTTGCTTTGAATTTTAACTGCCACTTTCAAATTTCTGGTTTTGTACTGTTATTAAAACAATAAAGTCAAAGGTTTCTGTCCGATAAACTAGAGAAAAAAATCTCGCCATGTCTCTTTTATAACACTGCAGAATAAGTAATATGTAAATATATTTTGTACTTATTAAACTGTAAAAATGACAATAAAAAGTTCAAAATTAGGTTTTCTGGATTTTTGTATAAAATGATTGATAATTGCACTTATAAGGAGGAATTGTCAGAAATAGATCAGCGCTAGGTAGAAAAGATAAGAGGGAACTTTTTAAGGATAACCTTTATGTTTCATGTCGGATTCTGTTTTTCAAATCCAAAATTTTTTGTTAATATGAAAGTTTGACTCCTATCAAAAATCATACCTTTCACCTTTTTTCATTTGTTTTCGAACCGGTAAACATTTTTCTTCTAATAATACTATTTTTTCTTTTCGTTTAGGTATATGAAGCTTGATGGATTTTTCTTTTTAAATATTTTGATATTCTAATATATTTCGTCCGTGTTTTTACGGGAGAACTCAGTTTTGCCAGAGACTTGAGTTGACTTAACAGAAATTCTGATCATGTTCTGTCCACAAAAACCAACCAGGTATTATCTAATGTCATTATGACAATCGTTAATACTTTAATTCGCTGGTTTTCAATAAAAAATTGAAAGATAGAGATATAGGCATGGAGATAAAGAAAAAACGAGAGAGAGGGAGAGAGAGAGAGAAAGAGAGAGAGAGAGAGGGAAAGAATGAGAGAGAGAGAGAGAGGCAGACATGAAGAGAGAATATCTCCAAATCTCAACAAATTGTATCAATTTATCTGTTTTCAATTAGGGTGAGAGATTAACCAGATGTAGATAGCAATTGAGAAAGGATATAAGAATATTTTTGGAAATTTTTCAATTTTGCAAGGTTTACATTTAGAAAGAGGGTAGACAGATAGATAGATATTTAAGTAGGTCAATAATTATTTATTTAGCTAGGTAAATAGAGAGATANGGAAGATTGATAGATATTTAGATAGGTAGATAGAGAGATAGAGAGATAGAGATAGATAGATAGAGAGAGAGAGAGAGAGAGAGAGAGAGAGAGAGAGAAATAGATATATAAGTTGATAGATATACAGGAAGATAGATATATATTTAGATAGATAGACAGATAAATAGATAGATAGATAGAGATAGATAGGTCAGCAGATAGATAGATAGAAAGAGAGAGAGAGAGAGAGAGAGAGAGAGAGAGAGAGAGAGAGAGAGAGAAAGAAAGTGAATAACTTAAAATGTCTGCAAATTGTATCAATTTATCAGTTTTCAAATAGTATGAGAGGCTAAATAGATAAACATAGATATTAATTATTTTATTATATATATATTTGAAATTTAGATACCCAAAATTTTTGCAAATTGTGTCAATTTTCAAAGTTTTCAATTAAAAAGAGAGACTAGATTGGTAAACATATACATAGATAGATGGAGAGAGAGAATTCTGCAAAATAATTTTAAATAAATTGAAAAGGGCGTCGGAGGTAACAACGGTGTGATCGTTGATACGGCGACTCGTTAATGTAAGGGCCCCGGGTTCGAAAACTAGGTACCTACTAATGCTTTTTTTATTTCAAAAAACGCCGGAAGGTAAATGCTTTAGCGAAACTCCCGTAAAACTGTTGTATCATATCCGACAGGGGAATCATTTTCATTTCATCAGAATTTTATTTTTTTTAAAGTTAACAATAGGATAGATAGAATATTGTCGAGGTCGTCTGAAACAATTCGAATATTATAAAAGTAGCGACCGGAGAGATTTTGACAACGGTGCGTTAAAAAATAGTCGAAACAGATGACAAGGGCGTTCAAGCAGGGTCGTTAGCACAATTAGCCGGCTCGTCAGTGCATTCTTTTTCTAAACAATTGGTAAACAAGAGGCGTATGAATATGTATACATAGGCTTGAATATTTTATATCCTCTTTTATAGTTCTAGTTTTCCTCACGAACACATAAAGACAACCGTGGGTTCTAGGTAGGCGTTTACACCCTTGTTATCTCATTAGCAATAAAAATACTATAAAAAATATCTTTTTATTGCGTACTGAACAAAGATACTCATGGGTAATCATATAGTAATTGTAAAATCTCTCACACCTACTTGTTGAGATGATATCATCATTAATTGTAATAAAGCTGTAAATTTTCTTTTTGGAATCAAATGTTCAGCTGTGTTTTAAGGTTAAATTATGTGTAATTCTCTATTTTTCGTGATCCGATTGACCAATTAATATCTTTCAATTAATTAAGGTTTTTAGTTGAGATAAAAAAGTCACTGTCTCAAGTGGGATTCGAACCCACGACCTTCGGCTTGATACGCCGCTGCTCTACCATCTGAGCTATCGTGACCTCGATCCACTCGGACACTAACTTCCCACCCTAATCCCAACTGTAATTTTGCCACCGAGAATCGAATAGATTACACGACATTTGAAAAATGGCAAAAAGGAGGGGAAATTCAAAAGGTGGGGTTGAGATGAGACTTTATTGTGCGCAATTTTCAAATTTAAAAAAATTAAGTGGTATTGTATTCCAGTGTATTTTTAGAGTAGAGAAGTGGTGAATACATACAAATATTGATATAACTAACGTCACTTAGTTTTAAAACTCACTTAAATTTATTTTTTGCAAAAATTTACATGAGTCATATCTCCGAAGTGTAAATAATTTGCATTTTGTTCTTTCACTTTTCTGTGGAACGAAGGCGTGAACCCAGACGGCTATTATCTTCACAAGGATACAAATCGTCCTTGTAACTCATTTTTCATCTCGGGTCGCGATTATGCTCGGAGGATTTTGCATCGTGAATCGATTAACTGTTTCGGTTCCGGCCAGGATGGTCGAAGGTCCGTCGTGGACGTGCCGTCCTACCGCGAGGGCAATACTTTGAAGAATGACAATGGGCCGTTTGTGATTCGTACTACGATGACGGACGGTGTGATAAAAGACCTTCAAACCTTCAAAAACTGTACTCAAGTTAGCCTAAACATGAAATCTTTTGAATTTATGATTGGGTAAAAATCCAACAAACCGACTGAAAAAGTGGTCTAACTGCGTGTTTGTGTACGGGTTTCTGAAAGAAACGTGGCATTCTGTTTGTCTGTTTGTCTGTCTGTCTGCGTCACTCTCTCTCTCTCTCTCTCACCCTCTCTCTCTCTCTCTCAATAAATCTTCTATTATCTATGTACCTCTCAATCTATCTCCGTTTGTCTCTCAATTTCACATTCTCTGTCTGTTTATCTTAATTTCTCTATTTCTTGTATCTTTCGTTCTCTATCTTTTTGTATTTCACTATGTTCTCTCTCTCTTTCTCTATCTCTCTTTATCTATTTACCAATCTAAATAAATACTTACCTACTTGAATAAGAGAGACATAGTCTCTCATATTTTCTCTTTCTCTCACACATTCTTTCTCTCACTCTCTCTCTCCCTCTCTCTCTCTCTCTCTCTCTCTCTCTCTCTCTGTCTCTCTCTTTCTTTTTGTCTCTCACTTTCCTCTCTCTTTCTCACTCTCTCTCACTTTCACAACTTTAACTCACTGTCCTCACTTTCTCTCTCTCTCTCTCTCTCTGTCTGCCTGCCTATCTGCCTGCCTGCCTGTCTGTCTGTCTGTCTGTCTGTCTCTCTCTCTCTCTCTCTCTCTCTCTCTCTATCTCTCTATCTGTCCATCTATCTATTTATCTAATTTCACGCTTNTCACTCTCTCTCTCTCTCTCTCTCTCTCTCTCTCTCTCTCTCTCTCTCCCTATCTATCTATCTGTCCATCTATCTATTTATCTAATTTCACGCTTTCTATTTATTTATCTTTCTTCTTCTTGCGCTCATACATTCTTTTCTCACTCTCACTATTCACTCGCTCTTTCTCACATGCACAACTTTAACTCACTCTCCTCACTTTCTCTCACTCTCCCTTGCGCTCATACATGCTTTTCTCACTCTCACTATTCACTCGCTCTCTCTCACTTTCACAACTTTTACTCACTCTCCTCTCTCTCTCTCTCTCTCTGTCTCTGTCTCGCCCTCTTTCTCTCTCTCTCTCCCTTTCTCTCCCTATCTCTCAATCTTTCTCTCAATTTTACGTTCTTCATCGATTTATCTTTCTTTCTCTAACTACTCTATTAGTTCTCCCCTTCTCTTTATTTCTGTCTTTCTCTATCTAATTACCTAGGTAAAAAATGAATGTAAGACATAGACTTTCATTTTCTCTCTCTTTTTCTCACACACATTCTTTTTCTTTCTTTCTCTTAATCTCACAATCGCTCTCTCAGCTTCTCACTTTCACAACTTTAACCCCCTATCCTCTTTTTTCTCTCTCTATCTCTATCTATCTCCATCTGTCTCTCAATTTCACACTCTCCATCTATTTTTTCAATTTTTCTTTTTCTTTCTTTCTGTCTTTCCTTATGTTTTTTCTCTCTCTACCTATGTATCTATCTATATATTTACTTAGCTGAATAAATATTTATTTACCTGAATGGGAGAGACACAGACTATCATTCTCTCTCTCTCTCTCTCTCTCTCTCTCTCTCTCTCTCTCTCTCTCTCTCTCTCTTGCTAGCTTTTTTTTGTTGAGTGTATACTGAACCATTTCTGCCACCCAATTCTGCATTTTGTAGATTCGTGTTATAAGGAGCCCGCCAACGCGCACTCAATCTGTTATCGAATAAAGGGCGATGCGGTCTCGGGGCAATGTGGAATGTTGTTGTGACGAATGGTAATAGAAATGGCTTCAACAGAAGTTTAAATGGGTTAAATGGAGAAAAGAATGGAATGAAACATGATACTGAAACGGGTAAATAATAATTGATAATGCCGGACTGGAAAGTTAGGAGCCCCAGTAAGCAGTTCGGAGAATTCTTCTGAGGACTATGATTGGAATGTTTGGATTATTTGATTATCAGATATCTTGGTAGTACCAATAAGCTCCAGACAGAATCCACATTTGGCGCAGTAATGTGTTGTATAAAGTTAGTTGAGTTTTCACGGTCACAACTTATTTTGGTCCTAGACGTCTTCGTAATTGTCCAAGTATATTTAGTTCTTATTTTTTGAGTCTTATGTGAACATGACACCTCGGTTGACTGTCTAAGTATTAATGCGTAGATGACAGTCCTTGATGTCGTCGTATAAACGTGGACTCGTTCAGTTTTATTTGCAACATCTTGTATCATTCTTCGATGAGCATGATTTTGGATATTGGTGTGGCTAGGATTTCTTAAAGGTGATGTAGAGATGTCAAAAGTGCAATTAGTACACATGGTGGGACCAAAAGTGCTCCCTTGTGGGGCGCCCGGTTTTTTTTGTACCTGCGAATTCGTTGTCGCTCCTCACTTCAGTTTGGATTTTACGTACAGGTAATTAGATAGGAACATGTCGAAGAAAACACCCCGAGAAATTCTGTTCTCTAAAGAAGAAGAAATAGTGTCAACAACATTGAAACATTGCTGAATTGTGGACGAGGCTGGAATCTAAATTGATGAAGATGGTCCGTTTTATGTAAATCTAAGTGGAAGTAGGCGGGTAAAAACGAGTCTTTTGTTGATTTTAGACATGACTGGAAGGCCTGTACTTGTAATTTTAAATGTGACCAAAATTTCAACATTTTAAAAACAATAGATATCAAAGTTTTAAAATTATTACTAAATAACATTTAAAAAATCTTAAACTTATGTTCTTGCCTCCATTGGTCGGATTGTTATTTTGAAAACACCATTAGATGCAGAAAAACCTTAAAAATGTTTTAATCATAAGAAACATGTATGTGGTGTTTAGTGACCATTAGCCAATGATTATTTCGAGATCGTGAGATGTGGTCTGGTGTGACTTAGGTTTTAGAAAAACATTTTCTTTATCGTGCGAACGTTTTGGTCTTTACTTGGATCATCTTCAGAGTTCCAAGTGTTTGTTTTCTGCATAAATCTGTCATTATTTTGTGCCGTGTGGGCACTTTCAACACGACACACAAAAGAATGCACATCTACACAAAAAAAAACACTTTGAGCTCTGAAGATGATCTCAGTAAAGATCGAAACGTTGGCACGATAAAAATTTTTTTTTTAACCCTACGTCACACCAGACCGCATCTCACGATCTCCAAATAATCGCTGTAAAGAAAGTAGAATAGATTTGAGATTTAAAATTACTCATTGAGGACCGCGGTAGCCGAGTGGTTAGCGTGAGAGACTCTCACGCCGCGGTCGTGGGTTCGATTCCCACCGTCCCCTCTGGCCCTTTTTTTCCCGATAACCCCCTATTTGAACAGCATATATATAAGAATTCGTCATGGCTAATATGCAAAGATCATAAGGCAAAAAAAAATTACTCATTAATTCTCTGTTTCATCCTTACATTTATGTTTTTCAAGGACCGATTTCCAATATGCAAAATCTGTCGGCAGTACTTTGTCATCATGCGCCGAACCGGTAATAATATAATTTCCGGGCGTCTAATGATCTTATGATTACGGATTTTATGTAACTAGATCGTGCTTTGCGAGATAATCACCTAACGATTGTTATTTCCGGATTGCTACTTAATTCCACATATATAATAGGTCCATGGAGGATAATTCCATAATAAGGCCATCCCGGCGATTTATTTTTGATGTCAGATTTCTTCACCTTCGCTTATCTCAGCCATAAATGAAGATTATCTTATCCGAAAAAAGATGTCTGTTTGATAAATAGAGTTAAAATCTCACCTTAGAAAACCTGCAGGGATTTCATGTGTATAATTTTGTTTTTCATAACACATCATCTCAGTAATTTTCAGTTTTGATCAAAAGAGAATAAATCAGGCAATGTTTAAAATACAAGTTAGTTTATAAACGCACCTTATGGTTTTCTCAAAAACTACTCACCATAGAATTTTTTTGTTTTAAGAAAGCAGGAACGCTAAGCAGCTTTTCTGTCATTATTGAATTTTATAGTACAAGAGTGAAGATAGTTACTCTTAGCACTACACTTATCACTTTTCTTATTAAGAAGGAAATCGTGAGTCTGTGGAGGTTGGAATGAGTTTAAAGAGTTATAAGAAAGCATCTGTATCGACTTCTTGCAGTTTCGAGGGTAAATGTGATCGGTTTGCCTGTGAGGACAAGGCTGGATATGGAGTAGAAAGCTTAAGCATGATTCGAAGGATTTGAGTGGAAGGATTGGATTTTTTGGAATTTGGAACGCTTCGGTTAACCCCAGTTCATTTCCGTACGCCCAGGTTGTAGAAGTGATGTGCATACAGTTTTGCGATTGTTATTGATATCAAGTATTCATCCGTTGAGTCGTATGTTCCAAATTAGCACGACAGTGGATGCTTGGATAGCACATTTGTAGTAAATTTGGAAGGTTATTTGCTAAGATTTGTTTTCGTTAAGCCTGTTCTTCCATTTCTTGAACCATTCTTCAAAACAGGAGGAATCTCCAGACCACTACTTTGCCTGGGTTTGCCGAAATAGCGGTATCATCTGCATATGTGCCGAATAGATCAGGATTGACGGTAATGTCTGTAGTGTATATTGAAAGAGACTGGGACAAAGATGGTGCCTTGCGGAGCACGGCATAGTCGACGTAGGAGCAGGATGATTTGAAAAAATCGGTCAGAAAGGGTTTCAGGACAAGGTAATAACTGAGTGGAAGGATGACCTTTACTTTGTCGAGCAAACCTGAGTGCCACACCCGAATGTTTGCTTCAAGTTAAGAGAATTTAAATTTAAGAAATATCTATCGCCCTGTATCACCGTTGAATTATAGAGTGATGTTTCCTGAACCGGAACTAATGGAAGGAATGGCAGTTGAGCTTTACAAGGGTTATAGGTGTTTCAACATGTGCTTTTCAAAAATGCTGACTGGTGAAACACCCGGTTCAGTACATTGGGTGGGAGGGGAGGATATAACTCGTATCTAAAGTATCTATCGGACATATCAATGCCAAATTATTGGGATGGTATGATACTGGAGCTTTCAAGGATGGGTTTTTCAGGATAAGTTGTTTTAGTATGCTAACTTTTACGAACACTTCTTTGGCATATGGGTTGGGGGAAAGGATGATCTGACTTGAAGTTGAAACTACTGGGTAGATTTTAGAATGGAGTATTTAACGAACGGAAGAATGATTTTACGTTTCCATATTAAGAAGAAAAGGCTTGCTTCATTTTTTGAAAAGCATCCAGCATTCCTTCATCTCAAGGGAGCAGTTATATCTTGAATTTAAAGATAAAACTTTACCTCACGTCTAAGGAAACAACCTGGCACTTGCTTTGCCCTGTAACCTGCACCATTTCTTTCACCCAAGACAACATGCAATGTTACTATCACTCTGTGGCACTACTGAATGATGTCAGAACACGAATTATTGAGATAGTATGATACTGGGGCTTTCAAGTATGGGTTATAGGTTTTTCACGGTGAGTTGTTCAAGTATCCTGAGACGCCGTACACCCGCCAGAGCACAGTGGATGGGAGAGGCTTCAAAGTCTCCAGCGAACTGAGAGGATTTTTGGGTGAGGTTATAGTTAATGGAAGAATGTTTTTAAGTTCCATATCAAGGAGCGAAAGCTTACTTCACTTCTATGAAAGCACCAAACATTCTTTCATCTCAAGGGAGCAGTGATATCTTGAATTTATAGATAAAACTTTAGCAGTGATATCTTGAATTTAAAGATGAAACTTTACCTCACGTCTAACGGAACAATCTGACACCATTTCTTTCACCCAAGACAAAATGCAATGTTACTATCACCCTGCGGCACTGGTGAATGGTAGAGTGATGTCACCAGAACACGAATTATTGGGAGTGTGATACTGCGGCTTTCAAGTATGGGTTGTTTCACGATGAGTTGTGGTACACCCGCTCCAGCACAGTGGATGGGGAAGACTACCAAGTACCTATCGAACACAGAAGATTTTAGGATGAGGAAATAGGTTAATGGAAGAATGCTTGTAAGTTTCCTCTCAAGGGTGTAATGATGTCTACAATCCTTCGGCACTTTTAAATGGTAGTCGCCTGGAGCTTATTGGATGGAATGTGATGACACTTGTCCTTTGAAGATTCGAAAATGGGTGATGTAGAAGGGATTTTGACATTTATGACAGAAAACTGATGGGGCAATATGACATAGGGAAAGGCCGCCTTTTAGAGGCTTGCAAATCTGTTTTATATTAAGAAGGAGGTAGTTACACGGCTGAGTGTAAAAGTTGGTAAAGGAAAGGTTTGGTTTGTCGTGTCTGGGATTGCTTTGATCTGTGTGAGACATAAAGTTGTCGACTAATTAGGATGTTTGCTTCGACCCTAGTCATTCACCCAGAAACCCATCAAAATAACAAAGGTCTAGGTATTGATTGTTTGACATAAAAATCCAAATTTGAAAGATAATTGTCGATCAGTTTAATTTCGAAATCGTAGGATAAAAGTGTTTAATTGAACGTGTATCAGGGATGTCACAACCTATTCGTTTGATTATAATGACGCCGTTTAGTGTCAGAAATAAGGCCTGTAATTACCTTTGATATTATTCAACGAAAATCGATCTCGACTAATTGGGTCAAGAAATAGGGCAATGCCAAAATTACGCCCTGTACAGGGTCACCAACCTGGTCTTTTGCATGAATGGCATCGCGTGACTTGCAGAACGGAAACTACCCCAACAAAATCATTTCCCCCGCCAGTAATAAAAGTTCAAACGGTGGAGACAGTTGGCCTTTCTATATTTTTTTCCCAGTAGCGCTGGGGCGTTTAAACAGAAGGTTTGTATAGCCGATTATCGCTTTAATGAGTGACAGTTTAATTTGACGAGGAGGAAAATGTAGGTTAGTGGGTTAAACAAATTCAAACAGACACTATCAATACCACTCGTTATTTCTACTTTTCTCAATTTTCAAAGACATTCATCGACAACAAATTAAAAAACGTGGGTTTTTAAACTTCAATTAAAAATTTCGACATAAACTTGAAAATCTAAATTATTTGTCAACTTAATTATGACATACTTAAAACAGGTTTTTATTATTTTATTATAATACTACTACTGTATAATATTTTTATTTAGTTAACTGGAACAAAATTACAGGAGAAATCATGGATAAATTTCATTCCGAGTCTAAACAGAAAAAAAGCTTCGAGATCTGGTCTGGTTGTTGTGATCATCTTTGGCTATTGTCTTTCCAAATATGTTCGTTGGAGGTATTCTTTTTGCCAGACTTGTC
Source organism: Cimex lectularius (assembly GCF_000648675.2). Lineage (NCBI taxonomy): Eukaryota > Metazoa > Arthropoda > Insecta > Hemiptera > Cimicidae > Cimex > Cimex lectularius. Next base: position 436,724 of record NW_019392721.1, on the reverse strand, counting down.
CAATTAATTTTAGACGTGTGCCTCATCGTTATCAATATTTTTGTCCAGTAAAATACCATTTTGTGCGTTATCTTTTGCCATTGCTTCCACCTAGTTGTAGAGATTCACGTGTAGACCCAAAATATAAAGGGAACTTAAGTTTTTATTTCCTTATCTTCTTCGTACAATATTTCTTCTATAACGGGGTTATTGTGGCTCTCAGTTCTTTTAATAACCGTAACAACGCCAAGGCTGAAAGACACGCAAGCAACTTCTTTCTATGACTAGCTTTTCTGAGCCATTATGAATTTTAGGGTTTTTAAAATAGCCGAGCCCAGATAAGAGTAAGTAAGAATAAAGAGATAGATAAAAATGGATAGTGAGATAGGGAGAGAGAGAGAGAGAGAGAAAGGGAGGGAGAGAGAGTGAAAGGAAGACAAGTAGAGAGAATAATTCTAAATCTCAGAAAATTGTTTCAATTTATTTGCTATCAATTAGAATTAGAGATTAATTGGATAGATAAATAGGTATCGATAGAAACTGAGAGAGAATAACAGAAAACCTTTACAAATTGTCTCCATTTTCCATTGTTTTCATCCATTTTCAGAGAGACTACATATATCGATAAATATGTAAGAAGGTTACTTAGATTCATGTAGCTAGGGAAATAGAAAGATAAATCGATAAAGAGAGAGATACAGTGATAGTCAGAGAGAAAGGGAACGAAAAATAGACGATGTAGAGAAAAAAGAGAAATATTTAGAGATCGTGATATTGAGTGACGTGCGGAGAGATAGTTAGCTAAAGAGATTGATAGATAGAAAGAGAGAAAGAGAATGGGAGGGAGAGAGAGAGAGAGAGTAAAAGACTGAAATAGAGATGATGGGGTGATAGAGGGAGAGAGAGAGGGAGAGTGAAAGGCAGTGAGAGAGAGGGGTGAGAGAGGGAGAAAAATTGTGAAAGAAGAGAGTGAAAGATAGAAAGAGAAAGGGAGATAGAGGAAAAGTTATGAAAGGAGAAAGAGAAAGAGAGAATGAAAGGCAGAGAGAGAGAGAGAGAGAGGAGGTGAGAAGAGAAAATTATGAAAGGAGAGAGTGAAAGATAGAAAGAGAAAGGGAGATAGAGGAAAAGTTATGAAAGGACAAAGAGAGANAGAGAGAAAGGGAGAGTGAAAAGAGAAAATGGTGAAAGGAGAGAGTGAAAGATAGAAAGAGTGAGGGAGAGGGTGATCGAGAGAGAGAGTTGATAGATTAAAAAGAAGATACACCTCAGAGAGTTGTTATTATTGGTAATAAATAATCTCCTGGCAACTTAAAAATATTTTATATCTTACATTTTCACTGTAATCATGTAGCTGTCCAAAGCACCCTCTTAACTTTGACACTACTTTTCCTAAAAAATCCTACCTGCTAATTAAGTTAAAAAAATTGTAACGATGCTTTTTGTCCAGAGTCGATATCGACAAATCGATCGCGATTTGTAACACCCTGGGACGAATTATGAGACAATTAGTAATAAATTGTCAACCCGTTGGTGTTTTTTGCCACGTCAAACAAAGCATTCTTGAGAATTCGCCAAGCGCCATTAGAAAAGAGACGATGCTTTACGGTCTAAGTAAGTGCCAGACCGGATGAATTCCGCTCAGACCTAATTTGGGCTCTTGTATTGGCACCATATATAATGGATTTATCGTGCCTGAACGTATTCGAAAGATTTTTTAAATTTATATTAGACCATCTGTTCAAGTTTAACTATAGCAGTATTAGTGCTTTATAGATCATTTCCTAGAAATACTTGAAGACGTTCAGATATCAAATCTATACACAGATAGTCAAATAGATCAATAGGTAACCCTACATAGATATAGGTAGAAAAATAGGTGATTTAGACTTATAAATGTACAAACGTGAAAGTATATGTTTTTGTTTTGGATTCGAAGTTTTGCCCTGATGCAATTAATCTTTTGTCTATTGTATAGAAATGTACTATTGCTTTTACTCGAATATTTTATTCTTTAAATTAGGTATAGAATATTTGAATAAATCTCTATGGTTTGGAAGTCCTCATTGGTCAAGAATGATTTTCCTAGGTGCCATGACTTCTTACTGTCATGGTTATCAATTCTTAGTTTCCGCAATAACACTGAGGCTGTCAGACAAGCTGCAAGCTAGTCCTAAGACAGGAGATTGCAAGAACTTATTTTTGGTTTCTATTATTGTTATAACACGAAGGTTTATTTTTGAACCTATCATTGCAACACCCACCCAATTTTTCTGTTATTGAATCAACTAAAACCACCTAAGTTGCAGTTCTCGACCTTGTAGCAACAATTCATTTTACTGGTCATTTTACTGTATTTTCCACTATTAATGGGTTGTGCCAAAAAAGCTAGTTTTTTCGTGTAACCGTATAGTTTCCTTATTTTAAACATAAAAATTTGACCCTTTTATTTTATCGAGCCGATTTTTATTTTTGCGCAAAACATGCTTTCGTTATCTGATCTTACAGCATAAGATCTTTGTACATCATAGTGCATATACTGCCCCATGTTTAATCCTAGTAACTTTAGCTTCTATAGTTATTTTTTTGTCTAACATCAATCTTAATAATTTGAGAAGCAATTAAATATCTTTAGTCACTTTTTACATTTTTTGACTGCGCATTTCTCCTACTTGAGATCGCCATTTCGTTGCTTATCCATTCTGATAAGGATATCTCAAATTGACGAGCTTTGCTAGATAAGCTGTTACTTTTACAGCCTCTCCTTTTCCCGTTTATATATATTGTAATGCCCGCAAATTATGAGAAATTTTACTTAGTCTGAAAGCATGTTTATTTACTATGACTGTGTAAATAAAGAACATGATAGGGCTGAGAACTGTTCCTTGTACAAGACACTTACTTTAAAACAGGCAGTTGGAAACTCTATAAAAATAGGAAAGAAAATAAGTAAGATATATAGATAGATAGATAGATAGATATATAGATAGATATATAGATAGATAGATAGATAGATAGATAGATAGATAGAGAGAGAGAGAGAGAGAGAGAGAGAAAACGGAAAATCAAGATATTGAATAATCTATCAATTAATTAAGGTTTTTAGTTTAGATAAAAAAAGTAAGTGTCACAAGCGGGATTCGAACCCACAACCTTCGGATAGATGCGCCGCTCCTCTACCCCTTGAACTGTCAACATTTGAAAAATGGCAAAAAGGAGGGAAAATTAAAAAAAGGTGGGGTTGAGATGGGAAGTTAGTGTCCGAGTGGATCGAGGTCACGAAAGCTCAAGTGGTAGAGCAGCGGCTACCACATGAGCTATCGTGACTTCGATCCACTCGGACACTAACTTCCTATCTCAACCCCACCTTTTTTTAATTTTCCCTTCTTTTTGCCATTTTTCAATTAATTAACTAATTAATCAATATATATTATCGTAATTGGTAAAGCGGATGACGAAAACTAGTGAATTTAATATATTATATATATTATGCATGATGTGCGACCAAGACCCGAGGGGTTAAATACCTCGGTAGACTCGTACCTCATCCCTTAAAGGTCCGGGACTTGACCGGCTCACGTATCCTGCATAAACCTCCTGGACTTGTTCACAAACCCCAAGATTTTGGACCATTTTATCTCGGAGAGTGATTTGGTGATGTCGTCTCCTTCAAAAGTCTCGAATCTAGACCTAGCGTACCTATCGCACTCTGCGAGGTAGTGCCGTGCCGTTTTTTTCTTTTATTTCACAAAAACGGCAAAAGGGGTCTAGTAGAATAGAATACCCATTAGGAAGAGGTGTCTTCTCAGTGGGCAATGGCCCGTCAGGATACCTAAGTGAATTACACATAGAATAATTCTCAAGGAGGTAGGAAGTTTTCGAATCTCAAGCATGTTTTTTCTAGGTACCACAGCTACTTCCTAGCTATTCGTAGGTTTTTCCCAGAATGCAGTTTTCTCTGTCACCTCTAGGAACCAACGGCATCGATCATCTCTAGATTGCCCCATTTTTACACGGGTTTTTAATGAATCATGGCCACAAAAATATATTTTTTGTGACATTTAGCACCTTTCATTTGAATTTCTCGTTTTCTCGTTGAGTTGATTTTGCGTCTTTTCGCTATCCTATGATGGATTCCTAGTACTTGTTGTGTTCTCTGATAAATCGATAATACTGTATCTAATTTCCGACATTTAACACAAAAAATTTAAAGCCTGTTTGTCGTCTCGAGGGACCATTTTTTGATTTGGGTTTCTATTGCCTCGCTGCCTGAAATATCCTCAACACTTATGACTCACCATAGCTTGATTAAGCACAGTTTTTTAGGGAATTTACGCAGTTCCAGAGTAGTTTTGACTTCATATCCCAAATTGACGAGCTTTGCTAGATATGATAGATAGTTATTTTTACAGTCTCCCTTTTCCCCTTTATATATATTGTAATGCCCGCAAATTATGAGAATTTTATTTAGTCTGAAAGTATGTTTATTTAGTATGACTGTGTAAATAGAAAATATGATAGGGCTAAGGACTGTTCCTTGTGCAACACACTTACTCTAAAACAGGCAGGTGGAATTGTAAACTTGGAAACTAGGATATAATATAGACAATAAGGATGAGAGAGAGAGAGAGAGAGAGAGAGAGAGAGAGAAAGAGAGAGAGAGAGAGAGTGAGAGGGAGAGGAAGAACCGAAAATCAAGTTATAGATAATTCTCAACGAAGTAGGGAGGTAGGATGTTTTTGTTTCTTAAGAATTCACTAGTTTTCGTGGTCCGCTGGAACAATTAATATCATTAAATTAATTAAGGTTTTTAGTTGAGATAAAAAAGTCAATGTCATGAGCGGGATTCGAACCCACGACCTTCGTGGTAGAGTGACAAGTGAGTAGATGCGTATCAAGCCGAAGGTCGTGGGTTCGAATCCCGCTCGTGACACTGACTTTTTTATCTCAGCTAAAAACTTAATTAATTGAATTTCTTAACAATGTTTTTTGTAGGTACCATTGCTACTTCCTTGCTATTCGTAGGCATTTTGAATTTTTTTAATTAACTAGATGGAAAACAAGGTTGTAAAATTAAGTTTAATTCCCTATTTTTCGTGGTCCGCTTGACCAATTAATACCATTCAATTAATTAAGGTTTTTAGTTGAGATAAAAAAGTCAGTGTCACGATCTTCGGCTTGATACGCCGCTGCTCTACCACTTGAGCTATCGTGACCGCGACCCGCTCGGACACTAACTTCCCATCTCAACCCCACCTTTTGAATTTTCCCTCCTTTTTTCCTTTTTTCAATGGTTGAACCCCTGTGATCTTTGTTATTTATTCCTTGTGAACATTCTTTGGCCAGAAATATTAAAATATGTTCTTTCTATAAGAGAGTTCAAAGGGTTATTTATATAATGACATAATAATTTAGGAAGGCAAAAGGAATCTTTTTAATTACTTTGATGCTCGACCTTAAATTAGTGGAAATAAAAATAAATAAATAAGCAGGTCACCAATTTTGGCGGCACGCGGACTGGCGTGAGCCGCCTTGTCTTTCAAGGGAGCACGAACTATCGATCAGTCAAACGGCGAAACACTTGTTTTTAGGTTGTCGTTTTTTTGGGGTTAGACATGAATAAATCAGATCCGCGGTCTCTTTCCTTTAAAGAACATTTCATGTTGTGCTTCTGCGCTATTTCAATGTTCTTGTTTTTCTTATTATCTCCTGGGGCCCGAGGTCTCCGCCCCCACTTTGGAGTGGTCTTGGCCACAACCAGTGATTTAGTACGGCTGGAATGAGCAGCAGAGCCAAACGGAGCGGGACCCGCCGGTGACAGATAGGCGAAAACGTCTCGGATAATGGACGATTTGCGCATTTTCGATTCCGGTAAGGAGGATTAATAAAAAGGATTATTGTTGGATTTACCGGTAATTATAGGACCTTTTGTTTTATTGATTATTTAACGCTGAAAATAAAATTTGGCACATGTTGGCAAGGAGTTCGATGGCAATAAATGAACCGCTGCGACCCACTCATTAACATTTCTAAATTTCTAGTTATTTTCTATTTAGCTCATTCCTAGCTACAAGCTATAATTCAGCTTCAACTGCAAAGAAATCTTTCTGATTATGAACATTTGAAAAAAAAAAACTTCCAGACAAAATCATGCTACTTCGATGAATATGTTCAATGTCAAAGTGCACAGCAAATTAGCACGTTTCTGGCAATTTTATTGATTTTTCAGATGAAATTTCTGTAGAGAAGAGAAAAAACATACGATGTCAAAAATGTTATATCTAAGTGTTCCAGAAAACACACTTCAAAAGTTTAGGCGCAATTCCTACACTTGAAAAAAAATATAGTAAATTATTTATTTGTATGCACAATTGTCTAATTTCTCATAAGCGGACACCAGCTTCCAGCTATAAATCAGCTTCAATAGCAATAAACTCTTCTAGATTACGAGTATTTTAAGACAAACTAAAAAAAAATTATGCTATTTCCATGAAAAAGTTCAATGTCAAACTGCACAGCAAATGAGCGCATTTCCTGAAAATTTCCAGTGAACAAGCTTCGAAAGATGGGGCGCAGACCTTAAACTTGTAAGAATTGTCGTACATTATTAATTTATATGTACAATTATCAAATTCTTCATAAACGAACAGAAGCTACAAGCTAAAATTCAATTCAGCACAGGAAATTAGCGCGTTTCCTGCAATTTTTCTTGATTTTTTAATATTTCAAAATCACTTTCAATATTCAATTTTTTTACGCTTTCAAAGATTTGGCACAGTTCCTTAATTTGAAATAAATGTAAATTATTAATTTGTATGTACTATGGCTAACTTCTCATAAGCTGACACCGGCTGTAAGCTGTAATTCATTTTCAAAAGAACTATTATTGATTACGATCATTTCAAAAAAAAAATTCCAAAAAATTCATGCTCTTTGATGGCAAATTTCCACGTCAAAATGCACAGCAAATTAGCGCGTTTTCAGTAATTTTGATTGATTTTTCAATATTTCAAATTGAATTTCGTTATTCAAATTTTTTAGCTAAGTGTTCCAGAGTATACACGCTTCAAAAAATTTGGCACAGCCGTAAATTGGAAAGCATTAAAAGAATTATAGTAAATTATTAATTTATCCGCTCAAATATCAAATTTCTCATTAACCTTCAGAGACTACAAGCTATAATTCAGCTTTTACTGCTAAGAACTCTTATTGATTATGATCATTTAAAAAAAAAAATTTCAAAAAACAAAAATCACGCTACTTCGTTGAAAAAGTTCAGCTACAACAGCATAAACTCTTATAGATTACGAGTATTTTAATACAAACTAAAAAAATTATGCTATTTTCATGAAAAAGTTCCATGCCAAACCGCACAACAAATTTGCGCTTGTCCTGAAATTTTTATTGGTTTCTCAATATTTCAAATTCAAATTTTTTTTGTCCAAGTGTTCCATTGAACACCCTTCAAAAGATTGAGCACAGGACCTTAAATTTGTAAGAGTTATAGGACATTATTTATTATATGTACAATTATGAAAGTTCTCATAAGCGGACAGAAGCTACAAACTGTAAATCAGCTTTAACTGATAAGAACTCTTATTGATTATGATCATTTGAAAAAAAAAAACTTCCAAACAAAATCATACTACTTCGATGAATATGTTCCATGTCAAACTGCACAGCAAATTAACAGGTTTCTGGCAATTTTTATTGATTTTCTCAGATGAAAATTCTGTAGAGAAGAGAAAAATTAAACGATGTCAAATATTTTATGTTCAAGTGTTCCAGAGAACACGCTTCAAAAGATTGAGCACAGAACTGGTACATGAAAAATTATAGTAAATTATTAATTTATAGGTACAAATATCAAATTTCTCATAAACCGACTCAGACAACAAGCTATAATTCAGCTTTTACTGCTAAAAACTCTTATTGATTATGATCATTTGCAAAAAAAACTTCAAAACAAAATCATGCTACTTCGATGAATATCTCAAACTGCACAGCGAATTAACAGGTTTCTGGCAATTTTTATTGATTTTCTCACATGAAAGTTCTGTAGAGAAGAGATAAAAAATACGAAGTCAACATTTTTTTTATCCAAGTGTTCCAGAAAACACACTTCAAAAGATTAGGCACAGTTCCTAAACATGATAGAAATATATTAAACCATTAATTTATATGAACTATGGCTAACTTCTCATAAGCGGACACTGGCTGCAAGCTGTAATTCAGCTTCAACAGCAAAGAATTCTGATTGAATACGATCATTTAAAAAAACTTCCAAAAAATTCATGCTCTTTGATGAACAATTTCATGTTCAATAAATTCAATTTTTTTACGCTTCCGAACATTAGGCATAGTTCGTAAATTTGAAAGAAACATAGTAAATTATTAATTTCAAAAAAAAAAAAAAAAAAAAAAAAAAAAAAAAAAAAAAAAAAAAAAAAAAAAAAAAAAAAAAAAAATCCAATTGTCTAACTTCTCATAAGCGGGCACCGGCTACAAGCTATAAATCAGCTTCAACAGCATAAACTATTATAGATTACGAGCGTTTTATACAAACTAAAAAAATTATGCTATTTTCATGAAAAAGTTCCATGCCAAACCGCACAACTAATTTGCGCTTGTCCTGAAATTTTTATTGGTTTTTCAATATTTCATATTCAAATCTTTTTTGTCCAAGTGTTCCAGTGAACACCCTTCAAAAGATTAAGCCCAGGACGTTAAATTTGAGAGTTGATGATTTATAGGAGAGAAAAAGAGTTATAGGACATTATTTATTATATGTACAATTATGAAAGTTCTCATAAGCTACAAGAGCTACTACAGAAGCTACAAACTGTAAATCAGCTTTAACTGATAAGAACTTTTATTGAATATGAACATTTGAAAAAAAAAATTTCAAACAAAATCGTGTTACTTCGATGCATATGTTCAGCGTCAAACTGCACAGCAAATTAGCACGTTTCTGGCAATTTTATTGATTTTCTCAGATGGAATTTCTGTAGAGAAGAGAAAGAATAAACGATGTCAAAAATTTTATGTCCAAGTGTTCCAGAGAACACGCTTCAAAAGATTGAGCACAGAATTGATACACGAAAGAATTATAGTAAATTATTAATTTATAGGTACAAATTTCTCATAAACCGACAAAGACAACAAGCTATAATTCAGCTTTTACTGCTAAAGACTCTTATTGATTATGATCATTTGAAAAAAAACTTCCAAACACGTTTAATGCAATTTGTCTTGATTTTTCAAAAATTCAAATTCAATTTCAATATTTTTTTTTCCAAAAATTAGGCCCAGTTCGTCAACTTGAAAGAAACATAGTAAATTATTAATTGATATATACAAATGCCTAACTTCTCATAAGCGGACACCGGCTACAAGCCAGCTTCAACAGCAATAAACTGAATAATGAAATGATTGGATAATGAAAATACATTATGAATATTTTTTTTAGACAAACTAAAAAAAATTACGCTTCTTCTACGAAAAAGTTCCACGTCAAACTGCACCGCACATTAACAAATTAGGAAACCTGCCATTTTTATTGTTTTTTCAATATTTCAAATTCATTTTTTACGTTTCCAAAGATTTGGCACGGTTCGTAAACTTGAAAGAAATATAGTCGATTATTATATGTACACCGGCTGTAATTCAGCTTCAACAATAGCTATTATAGATTATGATTATTTTAAGACAAAGTAAAAAAAATTATGCTACTTCCATAAAAAATTTCCATTTCAAACTACACGGCAAATTAGGGCGTTTCCTGAAATTTTTATTGATATGTCAATATTTCAAATTCAAAACTTTTTATCCGAGTGTTCCAATGAACAGACCTGAAACTTGGAAGAATTATAGTAAATTATTACTTTTTGCGAAAAATTGTCTAACTTTTCATAAGCGGACATAAGCTACAAGCTATAATTCAGCTTCAACAGCAATGATCACTTATCGATTAGAGTATTTTACGACAAACTAAAAAAAATTATGCTACTTCCATGAAAAAGTTCCATGACAAACTGCACAGCAAATTAGCACGTTTCTTGCAATTTATACTGATTTTTTCAGATGAAATCTGTAGAGAAGAGAAAAAAATATACGATGACAAAAATGTTATATCCAAGTGTTCCAGGGAACACGCTTCAAAAGATTAGGCGTAATTCCTAAACTTGAAAGAAAGATAAAAAAGTATTAATTTATGTCGTCAATTGTCTAACTTCTCATAAGCGGACACCGGCTGCATGCTGTAATTCAGCTTTAAAACTCTTATTGATTACGATCATTTGACAAAAACTTCCAAAAAATTCATGCTCTTCGATAAAAATAGTTCTTTTCAAACTGCGCAGCAAATTAGCGCGTTTCCTGCAATTTTTATTGATATTTCAATATTTCTATTTCAATATGCAAATTTTTTTATCCAAGTGTTCCAGAGAACACGCTTCAAAAGATTGAGCACAGACCTGAAATTTGAAAGAATTATAGAAAAATTATTAATTTATATGTACAAATATCAAATTTCTAATAAACCGACACGGACTACAAGCTATAATTTAACTTTTACTGCTAAGAACTCTTATTGATTATGATAATTTGAAAAAAAACTTCCAAAAAAATCATGCTACTTGGTTGAAAAAGTTCCACGTCAAACTTCACGACAAATTAACAGGTTTCCCGCAATTTTTATTGTTTTTTCAATATTTCAAATTTAATTTCAATATTAATTTTTTCTACGCTTCCAAAGATTAGGCACGGTTCGTAAACTTGAAAGAAATATAATAAATTATTAATTTATATGTGCAACTGTCTACCTTCTCATAAGCGGACACCGGCTACAAGCTATAATTCAGCTTCAACAACAATGAACTTTTCTAGATTACGAGTATTTTAAGACAAACTAAAAAAAATATACTACTTGCATGACAAAGTTCCATGTCAAACTACACAGCAAATTAGGGCGTTTCCTGAAATTTTTATTGTTTTTCAATTTCAAATTCAATTTTTTTAAAATTCAAGAGTTCCAGTGAACACGCTTCAAAAAATTTGGCACTGTCGTAAATTGGAAAGCATTGAATGAATTATAGTAAATTATTAATTTATATGTTCAAAAATGAAATTTTTCATAACAGGACAGCAGTTACAAGCTATAATTCAGCTTCAACTGCTAAGGACTCTGATTGATTGCGTTAAAAAAAACATACTTCCAAAAAAGTCATGCTACTTCGATGAAAAAGTTCCATGACAAACTGCACAGCAAATTGGCACGTTTCCTGCAATTTTTATTATTTTTCTAAGATGAAAATTTTGAAGAGAAGAGAAAAAAAATGTACGACGCGAAAAATGTAATATTCATATGTTCCAGAGAATAAGCTTCGAAAGATTGGGCACAGCACCTAAATTTGAAAGAATTGAAAATACAGAAGATACAAGCTGTAATACTGATTCTACTGTTGAGAACTTTTATTGATTACGATCATTTGAAAAAAAAAAAAAACTTCCAAAAATGTATGCTACCTCGGTGAAAAAGTTCCTTGTCAAACACAGTAAATTAGCACATTTCCTGCAATTTTACTGATTTTCGCAAATGAAAATGCTGTAAAGAAGGGAAAATAAAAAATATATCTCGTCAATAATTTCATATCCAAGTATTCTAGAGTATACTCCTAAAAATACTAGGCACAGTCTACAAAATTGAAATAATTATAGTAAATTATTAAATTTATAAGTACAACTGTCAATTTTCTCATTAGCGGATAACACTTGTAATGAGATTCTGCACATAGAGAAAAAATAACGTACGCAGAATGAATTATATGCAAGGATAATAATTTTCTCTTTCTCATGGAGGCATGAATCTTTTCTTTTTTGAATTTCCGGCATATTCTCTATAGTTTTAACTTGCAATCTGATTAGCCATTAACATTTTTTTATTGTTGTTTATGGTGGGTCCTACCATCTTACTTTTGTTCTTCGATCGTATCATCATCAAGTTTGAAAATTTATATTTCTTTTATTTGTTGGTAAATCAGACAAAATATCCGCTTGGTAAAATATTTTCGTAAAAAGTATTTCTTTTAAGTTAGAACTGCGCATTTTTTTCATGTTTTTATTTTTATGCTTATCGAGTCGCGTTATCATTAGACCGCGGTGTTCATAAATCATAACTGTCGAAAACTTTTGTGCTAACAAGGCCTTAAAGCAGTGCATTGTAATCAGAGGCAATAAACTAAATAGACTAACTTCTTAATTTTTCCAGTAGTGGATCTAAAACGGTCGTTCTCAATTTCAACCTCCGTACAACGGACGATTTGAGGCAAACTACTTCAAAAATGACTAGAGGCACAGAAATGACTTTTTTCTCAACTGTAGTAACCCTACAACTGGGAAGTTTATTTTTTCTCTGCCTTTTCCCTTTTTTATTATAGGTATTTAAACAACAAAACATAAATTAATTTTTATTTTTTTATATATTATCGATAATATAATATTCATTATTTTATACATTAATTTTTAATAATAAATTTACTTTTTTTTAATGATAATAATATAATTATTGTTAATAAGAGTAATTTGTAACGGAATCATTCTAAAATAAAGGAACTTTTGTTTAAAACCCACGTTTAATTTTGTCTATTACATGGATATTTCGGGCTTACGGCCCATCATCAGCACCTAAGCATGAAAAACTTCATGGTACAATTGCCATCCGAAGAGACTAAATTAGATAAATTACTTATGCGTGTATTTTCAGATGGCAATTGTACCATGATGTTTTCCATGTTTTGGTTCTGATGATGGGCCGTAAGCCCGAAATGCCATGTAATAGACAAAATTAAATAAAATATTTCAACCACGGAGAACATGGGATTGGAACCTTTGGATAATAAAATAAATGGTAAATACACTTTTTTGGGCTAATTTAGTATATCTATATCAAGTTTAAATAGTTAGTCACCAGCCACCATTTTTTGGGTACCCCACTGTATCTACGGCTACTCTGCTATCAGTGTTTAGTAATGCCGATTTAATGGTATCACCTTCATCTCTCCACCGATTTAGCCACTCCAGTGGTTTCACTATGGCCAAAAGCTCACTTGATTATTTGAGAACCAGACAGCTAACTTAAAACTAATTGAGTGTGTCTCCAGCGTACACAGTAGTTTATATCTAAAAGGTTCAATAGCTAAGAAAAATCTATGGTACGTGAGAAAACCGTTCTTGAACCACGCAAATCTTAATACCAAAACTCTGCGAAAAACTATTTTCTTCATAAAAGACACATCTTCCAGGAAATCCATTGAGAGAGAATTAACGACAGTTTATGTCCTAAAGGAACAAATCCATAAAATTCCGTTAAGCAGTTTTTAAGAAAAATAGGATGGCACTATGCCATTACCACTTGTCATGTGGATTTGTTCCTTTTGGACTTAAACTGTCGTCAATTGCCTCTCAATGGATTTCCTGGAAGATGGGTCTTTTATGAAGAAAATAATTTTTCTCAGAGGTATGGTATTAAGATTTCCGTGGTTCAAGAACGGTTTTCTCACGTACCAAAGCTTTTTCTTAGCTACTGCAGCTCTCTTTTAGACATAATCGACATTGGACATCTGTCGATAGTGCCATTTCGTAAGGTGATATTTACCTGGAGCATGTTCTGTAAATATGCTAGTCACAGTTATTAATTCCTTTCTGTTATGTATGCAGAAGACTCCTGTCAGCCACCTAAAAACTAATATAGATTTCTCATCTCACACTTCCATCAATATATGTATATATTTATACCTTACGTTTAAATAATTTTTTTTACAGTTTAAATACATTTTTTTACAGTTTAAATAATTTTTTTTACTGTTTAAATAAATTTTTTTTACAGTTTAAATATTTTTTTACAGTTTAAATAAAATTTTTATAGTTTAAATACTTTTTTTTACAGTTTAAATAATTTTTTACAGTTTAAATAAATTTTTAGTTTAAATAATTTTTTTTTAGTTTAAATAATTTTTTTTACAGTTTAAATTAATTTTTTTACAGTTGAAATTAATTTCTTTTTACAGTTTAAATAAATTTTTTTATAGTTTAAATAATTTTTTTTACAGTAAATAAATTTTTTTTAGTTTAAATAATTTTTTTTATAGTTTAAATAATTTTTTTACAGTTTAAATAATTTTTTACAGTTTAAATAAATTTTTAGTTTAATTAATTTCTTTTTACAGTTTAAATAAATTTTTTTATTTTATTATTAGTTCCTAAACCTAACCAAAACTAACATTCCTGGAGAAATCTAGAACTTCCTATCCTTTGGTCCCAAACATTCCATTCCTTACAACAAAACAGATTTTACAACAGCTAAATTAATTACGGATGTAGACTATGCAATCCAAAAATCCACAAAAACAGAAGAAGAAAAAGACATAACACGATCAAAATGCATTAACACAATAACAAATCACTTATAACACCTCACTACAAATCAACACAACCTATCTCAACAAACACATACCAAAACCAAACATTTTCTCAAAATCGTCCTGACATACTCTCGGGGACCGCGGTAGCCGAGTGGTTAGCATGAGAGACTCTCACGCCCTCGGTCGTGTGTTCGATTCCCACCGTCGCCTCTGGCCCTTTTTTCACAACAACCCCCCCCCAAATTTGAACACAAATATATGAATTGTCACATGGCTAATATGCATAGTTCATAACGCAAAAAAAAAAAAAAAATCCTGACATACTCATTCTTTCTGCTGATAAGATCAAAGAAACAGTAGCAATCAGCAAAAAAGAGTACAAGGAAAAAATTGACAAAATTATCACAGACACAAACACATACAGCATAATCAAATCAAACCCCACTCCTTCTCTCATCAATCAGACAAACAAAATTCTCCAAGAAACACTTAAACCAAAAGAAATTGACATATACACCTACAAATCACTTCAAAACAACTCAACAACACCTCCGAAACCATATGGATCAACATTAATTTTCTTTACTGCACACCTTGATCCATATTTTTACGATGAAAGTAATCGAAATTAAATGGTGTCAACATACTCCAGTCTCCCATGGTTTTCTCGGAAACATCTCAACCTAGATAAATAATTCATTTATATATAGTGATCCGATTGACCAAATTACTTTTTTCAATTAATTAATCTTTTTATGTAAGGTTTTGGTTGAAATGAAAAAGCTAGTGTCACGAGCTGAATTCGAACCCACGATCTTCGGCTCAATACGCCGCTGCTATAACCACTTGAGCTACCGTTGAGAGCAGCATATTGAGCCGAAGGTCGCGGGTTCGAATCCCGCTCGTGACACTGATTTTTTTTATCTCAACCAATGCCTTACTTAAAGATTATTTAATTGAAACTTGTAATAAATGTAATGATTCTTGCTATACCACAAAATTTTGTTGATCAATGTAAATATTTATGCGTATTTTTTGGCAGAAATACGAAATTTAAAATTCAGTTGACAACACTAGCTTTTTCATTTCAACCAAAACCTTACATAAAAAGAATTATTATTAGAGAAATAACTTAAACGTACACTCTTTTATTACATTACATTGAGAGTGCCGCACTCTCAACACGACACTCAAGAATGGCACAATTACACAGAAGACAAACACTTTGAGCCCTGAAGATGATCTCAATAAAGATCGAAACGTTGGCACGATAAAGAAAATGTTTGTCTGAAACCTACATCACACCAGACTGCATCTCACGATTTCTGAATAATTGTCGATTAACTGTCACCAAAAACCACACATTTTTAAAAAAAAATTTTTTTAAGTACAAGTTTTTATCTTGATTAATACGCAATATACTTATTTGTTTTTATTTTGAATAAATAATTTTGGCACTGCATTTGAGTTTTTTTGTAACTTCCTTGTGATATTAAAAATATTCTCTGGCTTTTAGGTTAATAATACAACTAATACAAATAAATTGCAAAATAGCCAAACCAAACCAAAGCATCGACGCTTTGACACCTTTTATTACCATCCATGTTTTTATATTCTAATGATGTTATACATTTGTGTGTTTGACACCCAGCCCTACTAAACAGCTTTTATTATTAAACTAAATCATAAAAAATATTTATCTTCCAGGCTTCTGAATGTATTTCTTACAATCTTCTAAGTTGTTTTATTTGTTTCAATTAAGTGCCAATTTGCAATTAAAAACAGGTTAATTTGAGGTTTAAAAAATGTAATTTAATTCTACTATTTACATAAAGTCTCAATTATGATGAAAAACTTAAGTGAGTGTCACGAGCTGAATTCGAACCCACGACCTTCGGCTCAATACGCCGCTGCTATAACCACTTGAGCTATCGTGAGCCGAAGGTCGTGGGTTCGAATCCCGCTCGTAACACTAGCTTTTTCATTTCAACCAAAACCTTACATAAAAAGATGTACATTAAATAACTTAAATGTACATTTTTTTTATTACATTACATTGAGAGTGCCGCACTCTCGACACGACACGCAAGAATGGCACAATTACACAGAAGACAAACACTTTGATTGAGTAGAATACTTTGATTGAATATAAAAAATATATTTTGCGTTGAATAAATTCACTTTTCCACATTCTAAATGTATTTGTTAAATGTAAACAATGTTTGTAAATCCCAGGGCCTGAAGATGATCTCAATAAAGATCGAAACGTTGGCACGATAATGAAAATGTTTTTCGGAAAATTGCATCTCACGTTTTCTGAATAATTATCGATTAACGGTCACTAATCACCACACATTTACAACATCCGTCTATCGGAAATTGGCTGTTCTTTTTCAGGCGCGCAAAAAAATAAAAAATAAAAATAAACTATGTAATAATAGTAATAATAGAAAACAATAAATAAAAACTAAATTATATATACGAGCTGAGTTTAGGTACAGCAAATAAAACAATCATAACTCGGTATTGTATTCGTACCTATATTGCCAGGTATGACGTGCATAGTGTGCCACACGTTTCGACCTCTCAATATCCACGATCAGAGAACTGAGACTAGGAAAGCGTTTTATACTCTCAGGATACGGAGCTCTGACGGTATGGGACATTGGGCAACAAAATGAAAGATTCCTAGCTCTTAGGTTACAGAGCGCACTCAAAAAATTTCCATGGAACAGAATTGAGGAACACTTGGAAGTTTAAGTAGCCATCGAAGAGCCGGGAGTTTCATAGAACCACTATTTTGAACGTTTAGGTTAAAAATTTGTTTGTTAGGTTTTGTTGTGGTCTTTATTTACCAAAGATTCGAGTACTTTTTTTACTGTGGCTACAATGCCACAATATGAATTTAGCCCTACGGGTTGTTCCGAAACTCCTCTTTTAGAGAGTATATCTGCTGCTCGTCTCAATCCATCGTGACCTTGGACCCACTGAGTCAGGCTATCTGAAGATAACAGTATTTTTAGGATTCACTTGGAGAGCCTTTAGATCTATTTCAGACATGATAATTGTACCTTTATGATATTTTTTTGTTTATTTTACATTTTACAGCGATAACAAACCTGCTGGGTATAATATTCGGGCTAGTTTTAGCTTAAATGTTTAACCTTTTAACTACGTCTAATGTTGAATTTTCACATACATCACACAATAGGTCGACAAAACCTCGCAATTTTTTTCCACGACACCTTGTCACGATAACGTCGTAAACACGCCTGAAATAAATCCCAAATTTATCGATCCTACGATGAAACCTTCCGGAACGAAGAGAAATCGTTTTTGAAGGTTCAAACGCGATTCGAACCTACGGTCCGCGTATTTTCGCTATCTTGACTCGTCAAATCAATTGTTCACGACGCAATTCCGGTAGCTAATATTGTTAGGTACTACGCTTTAAATGATTTCCTGTTTACTATGTCTTAGAATATTATTTAGCAAACGTTACAGCCTTGAATGATTAACGTTCTGAATCAATGACAATAGTCAATAAGGAATATTTCTAAAACAACCATTTGAATTCTTTGGAACGTAAAAACAAGTGAACATTTTGGTGTGATTAATTTTAATTTTACTACGTACTATAATGAACTTTGATATAAAAAAATATTGTTGATTGTTAACATGTTTAAAAAAAATTTATTTAACTAGATAGAAAACAAGGTTTTAATTCCCTATTTTTCGTGCTCCGCGTGACCAATTAATACCATTCAATTAATTAAGGTATTTAGTTGAGATGAAAAAGTCAGTGTCACGAGCGGGATTGGAACCCACGACCTTCAGTTCAATATGCCGCTACTCTACCACTCGACCCACTCGGACACTAACTTCCCATCTCAACCTCACCTTTTGAATTTTTCTTCCTCTTTGACATTTTTCAATGTTTGAGATGGGAAGTTAGTGTCCGAGTGGGTCGAGGTCACGATAGCTCAAGTGGTAGAGTAGCAGCTATTTCCAGGAAAAAAAGCCATTTCGGTAAAAAATGTTTCAACATATCTTTTCTGCTCATTCTAAGAACACTCAAACCTAGGAAATTATTTTTCTTTCTGACTGTTCAGTTTCCTAGCTGTTTCCAAGAAAAATCCACACACTAAATTTTTTCTGTAATTCCAGTTAGTTGTTCAGTTATTTCCAAGAAAAAGCCATTTTAGTAAATAATGTTTCAACATGTCTTTTCTGCTGTTTCTAAGAACACTCAAACGCAGAAAATTCTTTTTCTTCCTGACTATTCAGTTTCTAGCTGTTTCCAAGAACAAACGCAACACCAAATTTTGTTTTTGTACTTCCAATTAGTTGTTCAGCCATTTCCAGGAAAAATCCATTTCAATAAATAATGTTCCTCATGTCTTTTAAAAATTATCTCCTGTTTCTAAGAACACTCAAACGCATGAAATTATGTTTCTTCAACACTATTCAGTTATCTAGCCCTTTTTGCCCACCTTTTGAATTGTCCCTCCTTTTTGCCATTGTTCAATGATTGAGATGGGAAGTCCGGGTGGGTCGAGGTCAAGATAGCTCAAGTGGTAGAGTAGCGGCGTATCAAGCCGAAGATTGTGGGATCCAATCCCGCTCGTGACACTGACTTTTTTATTTGTACTAAAAACTTAATTAATTGAATTAACTTTAATGGAAGATATTTGTTCAAGTGGTCTTCTGATTTTAATTTTACCAACGCTGAATATAGCTGCATTTGAGATTTTAGAGAGCTGGATTTTTGTAAAGTTGTAGAAACTATTTTTGTACCCAAGTCGTTTAATCGTTTGAAACAGTGGACGAAGCTGTCACTCAGGGTTACCCTTTCGAAACCGCAATTCGTTTTTCCGCCTCAAAACCCCATTTTATAAGAAAAGAAGATTTCTTTTTCTACCCAGGCAACTTCCTACAACCTTGGCCGTTCCGCAGACATGGTCTGATAAAAGTCCTACAATTTGCACAGGGATTTCGCCTCTCTTCGGGATTTTTTTAACGTTTAAATAAACGCCCTATCTCACTAGATATAATCCGAGCATAAATTTACACATGCAGATAAACGGGGAAAATATCTAAATAACTTTTTGTAAAATAATCCGGATGTCGGAGTTTTGACGGAATTTCCATTTCGCCCCTGCCGTTCTGTGTGTTTTTGTGCCAATGGGATATTTCGGTCCGTAATTAGTAAAGCGACGTTAATTGACTAAGATTATTCAAAATTAGTTATTTTTGGCGTTGTTGACTGTTTAACACACCAATTCTCTCATTAACGTACAGTCGGAAATGTAATATTCAGTAATATTACTTATTGAAGCCGGTTTTTTAACCTAACGAGGCAAAATTATAGAAAACTTGGGCTAATCTGATTTTAAATTTAGAGTGTTCCTCTAAACGCTGGCTATCTGACAGAAGAAACACTATTTGCTCAATTGAATTTTTATCGGAAATAGCTGGAAAACAAATTGGAGTTACAGAAACAAAATTTCATGCGGGGTTTATACTTGGAAAGAGCTAGATAACTGAATAGTCTCGAAGAAAAATAATTTCATGCGTTTGAGTGTTCTTAGAAACAGCAGAAAAAACATGTTGAAACATTATTTACTGAAATGGCTTTTTCTTGGAAATAGCTAAACAACTAATCGGAATTACAGAAACAAAATTAGTGTGGGGTTTATTCTTGGAAACAGATGGACATGTGTGTGAAGACAAAAAAGAATTTCCTATCAGCATAAATAATGAAGAAACATTATTTTCAGTAGTCTATTTTTCTTTTAACAAAAGCAGAATTTTTCCTGGAAATAGCTGAACAACTAATTGGTAGTACAGAATCAAAATTTAGTGTTTGGTTTATATTTGGAAGCAGCTAGATAACTGAATACTCAGGAAGAAAAATAATTTCCAATGTTTGAGTGTTCTTAGAAACAGCAGAAAAGACATGTTGGAACATTATTTACTGAAATGGCATTTTCTTTGAAATAGCTGAACAACTAATTGGGAGTGCAGAAACCGAATTTAGTGTGTGGGATTATTCTCGGAAACAGCAAGGAAAATGAACAGTCAGGAAGAAAAATAATTTCCTCCGTTTGAAAGTTCTTAGAAAGAGGAGATAATTTAGAAAACATGTGAGGAACATTATTTATAAAAATGGATTTTTCCAAGAAATAGCTGAACAACTAATTGGAAGTACAGTAACAAAATTTAGAGTGGGGGTTTGTTCTNAATTAAGTTTCTTCCTGTTTGTTGAGACATATCTGCAGTTTCATAGAAAATTCCATTTCGGTAAATTAAGTTTCTTCCTGTTCGTTGAGATATATCTCAGTTTCAAGGAAAATTATATTTCAGTAAAATATGTTTCTTCCTGTTTGTTGAGATGTCTGCAGTTTCATAGAAAATTCCATTTCGGTAAATTAAGTTTCTTCCTGTTTGTTGAAACATATCTGCAGTTTCATAGAAAATTCCATATCGGTAAATTAAGTTTCTTCCTGTTCGTTGAGATATATCTCAGTTTCAAGAAAAATTATATTTCAGTAAATTATGTTTGTTCCTGTATGTTCAAATATCTTGCCGTTTCTAAGAAAATTTACCTACACCAAAAAATGTCGTTTTTACCATTAAAAAAAGATTGTAACTGTTGGAATGGTTAAAAGTATAGCTTATGTTACATAAATATGTTGTTAAATTATATTTCGAGGTTGAGTATATTTAGAGAAAATCATGGTTTACGCAAGGCAGTGGCTGTCTGAACAGAAAGAAGGCAAGATAATATATTGTGAAAATTGAATTTTTCCAGTATACAGCTGGCAATCGAAATTAACATAGAGAAACATATTTTCCTGCATAGGGTTTTTGGGAAACTCCTGACAACCCGAACAAATAGAGAACAATATAGTTATAAGATTCTGGCAATCTTGTAAGATATAGATATATATATATTTTATTTTTTTTGGTTACTTCCTAAAGTTTTAATTTTGGTTAGAACTATTGCATAATGTTTAAATAATTATTTCTATTGGGATACTATTTTTTATATTCAGTATTCAAAATCAAATATAAACGACCCGAAAAATAGCAGTTTAGTACGAATGTAAAATATTATTGCCAACACTTGATTCCGAAATTCAATCAAAGCCTTTGATGGCTCTATCAAGTGATTTAGGATGATTGAAAACATGCACTATTAGTTCAGTGGGGGTCGTTGTCCAGTTGAATCATAATTCCGAGATTCCGTGATGTGTCGGATCAATGTTTATTCATAACTTGTTACATGGCTATGGCTTGCCCAAAGCTTAGTTCTTTATTCCGCTGTAATAGATTTTGTCAAGAAAGTTTTTATATATATGAAAATAATCCCTTACTCTGTCAACTTTCATCGATTCACGATCGGTAATCGGAAGTGTAATTTCGTATTGACCAGAAATGAGGTCGAATCAATAGAGGTGAAAAAAATCGCTACTTCCGCCGGTTTGCTATATTTATAAAGAATATTTTTCAGCCTTTTACATCAATTTTTACAAAACAACATAGCTGGTTGGTTATTAAAACATTAGTTTTCTTTACTGCACACCTTGATCCATATTTTTACGATGAAAGTAATCGAAATTAAATGGTGTCAACATACAGTCACCCATGGTTTTCTCGTAAACAACTCAACCTAGATAAATAACACATTTATATATAGCGATCGATTGACCAAATTACTTTTTGCAATTTATTAATCTTTTTATGTAAGGTTTTGGTTGAAATGAAAAAGCTAGTGTCACGAGCTGAATTCGAACCCACGGCGTTCGGCTCAATACGTCGCTGCTATAACCACTTGAGCTATCGTGAGCCGAAGGTCGTGGGTTCGAATCCCGCTCGTGACACTAGCTTTTTCATTTCAACCAAAACTTTACATAAAAAGAATTATTGTTAGATTAATAACTTAAATTTTTTTTATTACATTACATTGAGAGTGCCGCACTCTCAACACGACACGCAAGAATGGCACAATTACACAGAAGACAAAGACTTAGCCCTGAAGATGATCTCAATAATGATCGAAACGTTGGCACGAGAAAGAAAATGTTTTTCTGAAACCTACATCACACCAGACTGCATCTCACGATTTCTGAATAATTGTCGATTAACTGTCACCAACCACACATTTATTTTTTAATTTTTTTTTTTTAAGTACAAGTTTTTATCTTGTTTAATACGCAATATACTTATTTGTTTTTATTTTGAATAAATAATTTCGGCACTGCATTTTAGTTTTTTTGTAACTTCGTTGTGAAATTAAAAATATTCTCTGGCTTTTAGGTTAATAATAAATACAACTAATACAAGAAAATTGTAAAATAGCCAAACCAAACCAAAGCATCGACGCTTTGGCACCTTTTTTTTACCATATATGTTTGTATATTCTAATGATATTATACATCGATGTTTTTGTGTTTGACACCCAGCCCTACTAAACAGCTTTTATTATTAAACTAAATCATAAAAAATAATACCATAAAGACCATCTTCCAGGTTTCTGAATGTATTTCTTACAATCTTCTAAGTTGTTTTATTTGTTTCAATTAAGTGCCAATTTGAAATTAAAAACGGATTAATTTGAGGTTTAAAATTTTTAATTTAATTCTACTTTTTACATAAAGTCTCGGTTATGATGAAAAACTTAAGTGAGTGTCACGAGCGGGATTCGAACACACGACCTTCGGTTCATAAGCCGCTGCTCTAACCACTTGATGTATCGTGATTATTATGACCGCTAAACACAAACGGGTTAATTTAAATTTTTTTTTAAAGTTACTTTAAAGTACAATGAGTTAACTTGACGGAAAAAACTATATTGTGATAAATATAAATAAAATATGGGTTAGGGTCACAAAAACTAAAAAAATATATTTATGTAAAGACGTCACAAAAATTTTTGGACTGTATATACTAAACATTTTATATGGAATTTTTTGCTATCAAGTAAAGTAAGATTCTTATCAGAAATAAAAGTAACATTTATATTTTACCTTTCTTTTCCGATTGTTGACTCATTAAATATCTTTGGTTTCTTTTCAGGAACTAGACAACCATCAAACTCATTTTCTTTTTATTGACAAAAAAACATAATTTTTTCGGCAATTTTCAATCAAAAGAAATCAGTTTTGATGGTCGTCCAGTTCATGAAAAGAAACCAAAGAAATATAAAAGTAACATTTTTTACTGTTCTTTTCCGATTGTTGACTTTTTATATTTTTTTGTTTTCTTTTCAGGAACTAGACAACCATCAAACCCATTTTCTTTTTATTGCCAATAAAATAATTTTTCGACAATTTTCAATAAAAAGAAATCAGTTTGATGGTTGTCTAGTTCCTGAAAAGAAACCCAATAAATATAAAAGTAACGTTGGTTTTGCTGATTTTTGTTTTTCAGATGTTTAACACTATTAAGAAAAAAGGATACTTCTTAAACTAAAAAAAGCCTTTATTCTGACAGCAGAGCTTTTTTTTTAGAAAAATATAAATTACTTGAAAAGATATTGTTTTTATAGCAGTGTTGTTTTTTATGATTTAGTTTAATTATAAAGCAGAAAGTATGATATACATTTTTCTATTAACTACTTAAAAGTTTGATTTCGGATATTTATCATTAATTAGAAAAAAAGGATACTTCTTAAACTATAAAAAAAATTATTCTGGCAACAGAGCTTTTTTTCGAAAAATATAAATTACTTGAAACGATACTGTTTTTATAGCAGTTTTGTTTTCTATGATTTATTATAATTACAAAGCAGAACGTTTGATGCACATTTTTCTAGTAACTACTTAAAATGATTTCAGATATTTATCATTATTAAAAAAAAGATTCTTCCTAAACTAAAAAAGGCTGTGTTCAATACTTTTTAAAAGTATTCCTACTCACAGTAAGTTCTTTTACATCGATCCGGATTTCGAGCCTTTTAGCTCATCATCAGGTTGAAGGACTTCTACACCCACGTCTCTCGACATGAATGGCCAAAGTGAACCGCTGATACCTCCGCCAACGCGACGTTCCAATTATCAGCTGATTTTTTAAATGACGATTTGAACGTGCGAAACGCGGAAATTATAACACAAATAAATATTAGAATAATAAATACTTAATATTACTATAAATTACTATAAAAATAATAACAATTGAAATAATTAGATTAATTATTTGGATGTTTGATATTATTTATGTACATATTTAAAATGGAAGGTAGATCAAAATCAGTTATAGTATTAATACATTTATCACCATAAATAATATAACATTGTGTGTTAATAACTTGCTGTGTTCTGGCAGCTAAGTTTTTTTAGTAAAAATTAAATTACTTGAAACGATATTGTTTTTTTTTAAGTAGTTTTATTTTTATGATTTGGATTAATTCTAAAGCAGAACGTATCATATACATCTTTCTAGTAAATTTTTAAGAGTTTGATTTTAGGTATTTATTATTATTACGAAAAAAAGATACTTCCTAAACTAAAAAAGGCTTTATTCTGGCAGCAGAGCATTTTTTAGGAAAATGTAATTTATCTAAAACGGTATTGTTTTTAACGCCGTTTTATTTTCTGTGATTTAGGTTAATTATGAAGCAGAACGTATGATAAACATTTTTCTGCTAACTACTTAAGAGTTTGATTTTAGGTATTTATTATTATTAAGAAAAAAAGATACTTCCTAAACTTAAAACAGGCTTTATTCTGGCAGCAGAGATTTTTTTAAGAAAAATGTAATTTATCTGAAACGGTATTGTTTTTAACGCAGTTTTATTTTCTGTGATTTAGTTTAATTATGAAGCAGAACGTATAATATACATTTCTCTACTTAATACTTAAAAGTTTGATTTCGGATATTTATTATTAATTAGAAAAAAAGATACTTCTTAAACTACAAAAACAATTATTTTGGCCACAGTGCTTTTTTTTAGAAAAATATAAATTACCTGAAACGATATAGTTTTTATAGCAGTTTTATTTTATATGTTTTAGTTTAATTATAAAGCAGAACGTAAAATATCCATTTTTCTCATAACTACTTAAGAGTTTGATGTCAAATATTTATCATTATTAAGAAAAAAGGGTACTTTCTAAACTAAAAAAGGCGTTATTCTGGCAGCTGAGCTTTTTTTAGAAGAATATAAATGACCTAAAACAATGTTGCTTTTATAACAGTTTTATTTTCTATGATTTAGATTAATTTAAAGCACAACGTATGATGTAAATTTTCTAGTAACTACTTAAAATGATTTCAGATAGTTATCATTAGTAAAAAAAGATACTTCCTAAACTAAAAAAGGCTTTGTTCTGGCAGCAAAGTTTTTTTTAGAAAAATTTAAATTACTTTAAACGATATTGTTTTTAAAGTAGTTTTATTTTTATGATTTGGATTAATTATAAAGCAGAACGTATGATATACATCTTTCTAGTAAATTTTTAAGAGTTTGATTTCAGATATTTATCATTATTAAGAAAAAAAGGATACTTTCTAAACTAAAAAAAGTGCTTTATTCTGGCAACAGATCTTTTTTTTTAGAAAAATATATATTACTTGAAACGATATTGTTTTTAAAGCAGTTTAATTTTTTATGATTTAGTTTAATTATAAAGCCGAAAGTATGATATATATTTTTCTATTAACTACATATTTCTTTAATTCTTAACTTTCTCTGAACACTTAAGTTTAGTATAAATATAAAAATATCTTTTCTCCTTTTTTTTTTGCTTTTCATTATTTTTAAATTTTATTTGGCTAATTTTATGGTCTAACATAAGTGAAAATAGCTGGGAAAATCCAAGGCATTGATGCCGTTAAATCTTTTTCTTTGAAACAACTGTAATAAAATTTTTGACAATAGCGTTATAGCATTGAATTGGTTTCTTTCTAAGAATAAATTTCCGATTAACAAAAATAAATTGTGTCAACGCGCAAGTAATTATATAATTAATATCCAAGGACCAACGTCTCGTATTAATTCCTTTTGACACAAGGTAACTAGCGCTTTCTCTTGGAGGCACAGGCAGAGCGGGAAGACTAAGCTACTCTCTCTTTTAAAATAGTTTTGAACCAATCGACAATAGTTTAAAATCATAATTTTTTTATTTATTCGCTGATAAATAGCGATAATTAATTATTCATGTGCAAAAAGGTGATGAAACTTTTCTGTATCTATTGATCAGGGTGTCCTAGTTTTTCATTGGTGGATTTGTTCTGGCAATCGAATCCCCACAGATATAAAAAAAATATATTCACACATAACCAACGTTAATTGGTACAATTTTAAATGTAAGCAAGTATAAATTTTAAGTATAAAGAAAAGTCATACAGCTAGTAAAAAATTCGAAGTAATCACGAGTCATATTTATAAATCAGTAATGAGTGGCACTACAATTTTAACTGTTATGGGAAACTTAGTTAAATTTTTAAAGTAGAATAAATTGACAAACAATTATTTTAAAATAAAAACACATAATCACTGGCTCAAAATTAAGTAAATCCTGATTTATAACTAGTCTATTCAACAAATTTCATTACTTAAACAAATAAAGTAATATAAGAATCAACAATAAAAATATTAATGAAAATATAAACTTAGTTATAAAAGTTCATATAATAAAAATAAGTAAATAAAACACTAAGAAAATTTGACTGCTGTGATAACAAAAATGAAATTAAAACGTTATGTTTCTCTCTGTAAGGATAAGAAATTTTCAAAAGCAAATGCAATCACAACATAATCAATAATAATACTAATAGAAAAATTAACTATAATTCTTAACAATACTAATAAAACAGCATTGCCGACAAATTGGAAAATATATATTTTGATATATATTTTTTTACTTAACCAGCCAAACGAGAAAACTATAATTTTACTAAGGATTCTGTCGTACAACAAGCAAAAGTAAAATAACTTCATCTGAGCGTCTTATATAAAAAATAAATAAATAATTTATTTTATTTATATTTTTGTGGTAGATTTCACGTATGTAGATTATTATGTACATATTTTTAATTTTTCAATTAGGTGTAGTCCAACAACTCGTGATTTTTATAAAATCTATATTTTTCTTTGTAAGTTTCGGGCTATTTTTTCTTTCTCTGCCCATCATCAGGAAATCCTATCAAAAAGTACAGTCAAATTATGATACATAATAGCATTATTAATAAATTTCATTTACATTTCTATTTTTATTTTTTATTTTATGGTTACATCATATTACGGGATGGCAGGCAAGCCTACTAGTTAATTAATATTGAGGTTTTTAAATAAAAATGCAATGCACATAAAATGAAAAATAAAAATAAAAATGTAAATTATACTTACTATTGGACTGTACTTCTTATTAAGGTTTCCTGATGATGGGCAGAAAAAGAAAAAAATAGCCCAAATCTACACAGAAAAATGTAAAATAAATTAACCTTTATAAAAACCACGTGTTCTTGGACAACCCCTAATTTAAAAAATTAATTATTTCAAAATCCTAGAATTATCACTGTATTTCTGCTGGTTTTGTTTGTCATCATAACATGTTACAAAACACGCACTTCACATTTGTATAGTTACGTTTACGTTTTATAAAAAAAATATTGATCCTTATTAAAAATATTACAATTAATTAAGGTTTTTAGTTGAGATAAAAAAGTCAATGGCACGAGCGGGATTCGAACCCACGACCTTCAGCTTGATACGCCACTACTCTACCACTCGACCCACTCGGACACTAACTTCCCATCTCAACCCCACCTTGTGAATTTTCCCTCCTTTTTGCCATTTTTCAAATGTCGCCGAGAATCCAATCCGATTACACGACATGGGAAAAGACACGACACGAAAAATGGGAAAAAGGAGGGAAAATTCAAAAGGTGGGGTTGAGATGGGAAGTTGGTGTCCGAGTGGATCGAGGTCACGATAGCTTAATTGGTAGAGTAGCGGCGTATCTAGCCGAAGATCGTGGGTTCGAATCCCGCTCGTGCCATTGACTTTTTTATCTCAACTAAAAACCTTAATCAATTGTAATATATTAATTGGTCAAGCGGACCACGAAATTAGTGAACTTATTAAAAAACTAACTCGTCCTTAGCCATAACCCTAGTTATAATACAAATCCTACCTAACCTAACCTAACCTAACCTTAAGCCTAGTTCTAATACTAACGCTATGTACCTACATTAACCTTTTTTAATTCTAGCCATTAATTCGCTTAAACTATCCCTAACTCTAACGGTCCATTTCTTGCCCAAAGTTGTTTCAGAGATCAACTTCAAGTTTCAAATATACGCAATGTTGTATCTGCTCGTGTATTGGCAACACTGATTTATTCGGCGCCATTCTATCACTATACAGAATTTTCCGCTATTCTTTTAACAAATATCCAAAATTTGCTCTAAGACAACATTAGGCCATAAGGGTTAGGAAAGGAGCTGTCATTTTTTGTTTCATGCGAGCTGAACCAGCGTTTTTGATAATTTCCGCATAAAATGGACGTTAAAACAGTATATTGCTTGTGATGACCCGGATCCCAATGTTTGTTAATTTTCTCCATATTTAATTATGAAGAAAAAGTTTACGTTAGATGAAAAATCAAATTAATATCTTACATATTGCACTATATATTTACTATCAATAACATATCTAAATATCTAGAAAGTTAAAGCGAGACTTTCCTGGCTGCACCTGTCCTAGAGTGTTGTTCTCTTTGTTCAGGATTTTAAAATTTGATGGAAAAACTCCTGGACCGATGGGTGTTGTTAACTATCCATATTTTCAAATTATCTAGATCTGATTTTTATTGTGTAAACGCCGAGAAATACTAATCTAATCTAACCTTGACGAAACCCTACATAACCTGCCGAATTTAAACTAACCTAATCCAACCCATGCGCATTCCCCTGAAGCACGACAATTCTCACGCAAAATTGTATATCCAGCTTAAATATTAAACTATATTTATAAAATTTGAATAGTGTGAATTGTTAAAAATATTTTAGCAGTAGTGAGTTTTGCAGTACTTATAAAGGATGTCATGAAATATGGCACTGTAAAAGGGGTGAATATTTTAATGAATTTTTCATTTCAGCACTCAATCACATTTACATATTGCTAATGATTTTAATATAATAGAAATATTCACAATGTATTTTTACTTTTTGATGATCATTCTAAGAGGAAGGACAAGTTCAATATTAAGAAACATAAAGACGTCCTGTTTATTTCCTACTTTAATGAGACCTATCCGTGAAAGGAGAAGGATTAAGGGCAATATACATATTTAATTTGCTTAATGGATTATAGAGTTTTAAAGAAGAAAAAACTGGTAGAAAGTAGAAAATTTTGCTGATCGATAAACAGCTGTTGGAGTAGGCGTATGGGTGAATATTTCCATATAGCAATTATAATTTAAGGTCAATAAGATTATTGGACGTTTTTTGGGTTGATTTATTTTAGAGTTGCGTCCGAAAGGATTTACAGGAATGGGCAGAGTTAATTGCCCAATTCTAAAGGGATCAGATTCGGGCCTCGACGTCGTCCGCAGAAATGCCCGGCTCCAGAGGATATTAGTGCGACAGCTCGCTCCTCCCACAAGCAATTAATAACCCGGTGCCGTTTTTTTTTTCTCCAAATTGTTTGAGCAATTTGCGATTTCAGTTCGACTCTGAAGAATTGCAAATTGACAACACGTTGCCAAACAGGCTTGTTTTTTCATTTATAAAATTCCACCGGATTTAGTTATCCTTTCTATGACTGTTTCAACAAAATGTGAGAGACGATTTTGAATTTCTACAAACTATTTTTTTTAAACTAAAGTTCACAAAGAAATTGGAAGAGAGAGAGAGAGAGAGAGAGAGAGAGAGAGAGAACGTGTAACAAAAAGGTGGTGAGAGTGAAAGTGAAAGACAGAAAACAATAGTTCGATAGATTTTTCTTTCGCTAAAAAAAGTTTGAATTGTATTTTTTGGCTGAGGAGTTTTTACAAAATTTTACAAATTTGACACTTGAATTAATGAAGGTTTGACGTTAACATAAAGTGAAATAAGTTGAACTAAATCACATAATACAAAATATATACAAAAATATAGAAATAATAGTAGCAGTAATAAGAATGTAGAGAAAACGAATAATGATAAAGAATTCTCTATCTTATGCAAACATAAACATAAAATGTAAACTTAAAAGTTGAGAAAAAGAAGCAACAAGTAACAAGCTTTCTAATTTAGCAAAAACACCTAATGATAATACGAACTATGTTGTCTCTGGAAGTTGATGAGGTGTCGGTTTAAGAGGGATTTAAAAGTGGTGAAGAAGACAGCAAGGAAGGACAATAAAAAAATGAAACTCTGTGTGTCCAGAAAGCCAGAGAGATATAAAAATAGATAGGTATGTAAATAAATAAAGAGTGCGAGAGTTGTGAGTAAGATAGTGGTAGACAAACTTACCAAGAGGAAGTTATGAAACGAGTGCGAGCGAAAAATATAGATTCATCAATAGAAATAGTTAAATCCAAGTGAGTATATTTCTTTCTGCTACAATCTATTAATTTGTAATAATTGGGTGAGTAGAACCACCGTCAACAATAGGTTAATCAATAGGTAAACGACAGAAACAGTAGGAGATTTTGAAAGAAGGAGAAGATAGATGAAGGTAGATAGAACTGCTGAGAAAGATGTCGGTCGACAGAGAAAAATAAATAAAAACAGAAAGAGAGGGTGAGGGAAAGAGAAAGATAAAGATAAAACGAAAGAGGGATAGAAAGAAAAAGAGAAAGAAAGAAGGAGAGATAGAAATAGCAAGTAAAAGGGAAAGAAAAAGATAAAACAAAAGAGGGATAAAAAGAAAAAGGGAAGCGAAGGAAAGAGAGAGAAACAGAAAGAGCAAGGGAAAGGGAAAGATAAAACGAGAGAGGGATGGAAAGGGAAAGGGAGGAAAAGAAAGAGAGAGAGTGAAATAGAAAGAGAAAGGGGAAGGAAATAAAAAAACGAGAGAGCAATAAAAGAGAAAGAAAGAGAATAAGATAAAGAGAAAGGGAAATATAAAACGAGAGAGAGACAAAAGAGAAAGGGAAAGATAAAACGAGATATTGATCGAAAGAGAAAGGGAGGAAAAGAAAGAGAGAGAGAGTGAAATAGAAAGAGAAAGGGGAAGGAAAAGATAAAACGAGAGAGCGATAAAAGAGAAAGAGAGAGAGTAAGAGAAAGAGAAAGGGAAAGATAAAGAGAGAGAAGGAGAGAAAGAGAGAGAGAGAGAAATAGAAGAAGAAAGGGAAAATAAAAAGATAGAGAGATAGAAAGAGAAAGGCAAAAGAGAGAAATGGAAAGGGAATGGGAAAAAGAAAGAGAGGATGAGAAAGAGAGAGATAAATAGAAAGAGAAAGGAAAGAGAGATAAATAGAATGAGAAAGCGAAAAGGAAGATAAAACGAAAGAGAAAGAAAGGAAAAGGAAGAATGAGAGAGTGTGAGAGAGTGAGAGAAAGAGAGAGATAAATAGAAAGAGAAAGGGAAAAGGAAGATAAAACGAGAGAGAAAGAAAGGAAAAGGAAGAAAGAGAGAGTGTGAGAGAAAGAGAGAGAGAGAAATAGAAAGAGAAAGGGAAATATAAAACCAGATAGACAAAAGAGAAAGAGAGAGAGATAGAGAGAGAGAAATACAAAGAGAAAGAAGAGAGAGGGAGTGAGAGAGAGAGAAATAGAAAGAGAAAGGGAAAGAGAAAGAGCGAGAGAAATATAAAGAGAAAGGAAAAATAAACAACTGAGGGATAGAAATAGAGAAAAGGAGAGAGAGGGAGTGAGAGGGGAGAGAGAGAGAGAAAAAACGTGGACTATCGATAGAGATAGGTAGAGAGAGTGAAAAGTAGGAAACAAGATAAATAGACAAATTTTGCTTTTACTAAAAAAAAGACCTTTTAAATTGTGTTTTTATGGTGAATTAAAACGAGAGAGAGTGAGNGAGTGAGAGAGTGAGAGAGAGAGTAAATCTTGCTTTTGCTAAAAAATGACCATTTAAATTGGATTTTTAGGTTGAATAGTTTTTGATAAAACTAGAGGAGAATACTAGAAAGTTGAAACCCTATGTAGTTAGCAGTTAATCGACAGGTAAAGAACAAAATCAGAAAAAGATATTGAAAAAATGAGAAGATAGATAGACAGAAAGGGTGAGAAAAATATAGATAGAAATAAATAAAGACAGGAGGAGAGAGAGAGAGATCCATTAGGGTCAAACCCATTTTCTTAGAATCCTCCACATCATCATCATCCATCATGAGCTCACTTTCAATAACTAATTAAATCCCAAAGACGAGAATCTCCATCGAAATTTTGCACGCCTCGTGTACATTGGGTAACTAGAATCACGTCCATTGAGCAATATTGCAGTTGTACTTTTTGATTTGCCAAAAGGAAATTGTAAACAGTGTTTCTTTAGGGTGTAAGTAACCTATCAACACATTCAGCAACTTTAATGACCGTATATCCTTACATAACTTAGTATACTTTACTAATTTTGTTTTGATTAGTTTGAGATATGTTGACAGTAATTTGATTCGTAGAAAATCAGAGTGAAATATATAGGTTTTAACGGTGGAACAAGGACCGCCTCATATCTACCTCAGCGAGCTTGTAAAACGTAATTACACAAGCTAAATTAAACTGAGCCTGGCCTCGCACTACTTGCCTCCGTAGAAAGTGACTCCTCCTATAAACAAATTGCCTTTGAGCCAAATTAATTCGTCATTGAATATTTATATATATGTTTATATATAAAACGGGCGTGTAATTGATTGCGACACTTTCTTGAGGAAAGTGACGGTGAATGGGAACATGGGATAATTGTGTTTTGTTGTCCGAGAAAATCCAACCTTACTCGCACCTCACCCTTCAAGAAAAGTTCTCCAAATCAATGATCAATTATTTAAAACCAAAGAGAAAATAATATCTGGTCAAAAACCGTACTGGTCGAATATTTGACAATCAAAACATTGGTAAAACACATTCAAACAATTGCTCTATAAATTATCCTGCAGACTCAACCAAATAAACTTGGAAAAATAGAGGTTTTATTTTATGGGGGTTCGTAAATTTATGATCCTTAAAACATAAAACAATTGTAAATCATTTCGAAAAAATTTGGGTTTCTTTGAAAGATTATTTTGATATAATATAACCCACAAAAGCAAATTAAGCTAAACTTTTAAAATAAATTAAGGTTTTTAGTTGAGATAAAAAAGTCAGTGTCACGAGCGGGATTCGAACCAACGACCTTCGGCTAGATACGCCGCTGCTCGACCACTTGAGCTATCGTGACCTCCATCCACTCGGACACTAACTTCCCACCTCAACCCCGCCTTTGAATGTTCCCTTCTTTTTACCATTTTTTATCTCAACTAAAAACGTATAAACAACGTGTTTCACCCATTTCTCAAGGATATTAAATTATTCGAGGAGAGACCAAAAAGTTGCAATTTTCCGGTATCATTTCTCAAAATTTATTAGGTTAATTAGAACCAAAATTTTTAATTTTGTAGTATTCTACGAACTGTAGTCATTGTTTAAAAAATTGAATAGTTAACTTTTAGCAATAGCTAAAAGTTGGGACAAAGTTTGAAGAGTTTTTATATTAAATGAAAATCATTTCTTTAATCCCCATTGGGTTTTAAAAAAAGGTTCTTGATTCTACTGTGGTTGTCCACTGTTGATCATCAAATATGATCATCTTGTAGGTTTGTAGTATCTTGAGCGAGATTTTCTTAACAACCTAGATTTTCCGA
Source organism: Cimex lectularius (assembly GCF_000648675.2). Classification (NCBI taxonomy): domain Eukaryota; kingdom Metazoa; phylum Arthropoda; class Insecta; order Hemiptera; family Cimicidae; genus Cimex; species Cimex lectularius. The sequence continues at coordinate 402,538 of NW_019392721.1, read as the reverse complement.
TCTTCAAAACAAAACAAAATTCCATCACTTCTCAACCTTAAACATTTGGGTTTCTTTGAAAGATTATTTGATATAACATAACACACAAAAGAAAATTAAGCTAAACTTTTAAAATTAATTAAGGTTTTTAGTTGAGATAAAGAAGGCAGTGTCACGAGCGGGATTCGAACCCACGATCTTCGGCTAGATACGCCGCTGCTCTACCACTTGAGTTATTGTGACCTCGATCCACTCGGGCACTAACTTCCCATCTCAACCCCATGTTTCGAATTTTCCCTCCTTTTTTCAAATGTGAATATATTTGATTCTCTGCGACAAATGAAATAGCCACGGAGAGCTTTTGTGAAGTATACTTCATTTCAACTTATTAAATTAACTAGTTTTCATGGCCCGCTTGACCAATTGATATCTTTCAATTAATTAAGGTTTTTAGTTGAGAAAAAAAAGTCAGTGTCACGAGCGGTGGGGTTGAGATGGGAAGTTAGTGTCCGAGTGGATCAAGGTCACGATAGCTCAAGTGGTAGAGCAGCGACCTAGCCAAAGATCGTGGGTTCGAATACCGCTCGTGACACTGACTTTTTTATCTCAACTAAAAACCTTATTAATTGAAAGATATTAATTGGACAAGCGGACCACGAAAACTAGTGCTTTTAAAATAACTTTAATTTTTCTTCATTTACAGTCGTTTAAAGGCCAAAATAACAACTCCGTAAGTTCAAAATGTCAAAAATTGTTTGTTGAATTTACAAATCTACGTATTTGTAATAGTAAATTTTATACAAAAGAGCAATTTGGTTCGTTAGGTTTTGGACTGGTGCCATTTCCTTACTCGGATGTCTTCAAGCCTTTGACAAAAGAGCGGATATCCAAGTTTTTCCAGAGTTCTTTGAACCGTGTTAATTCACTTTATTTCGGAAATTCAATTAAGGAAATATATAGCGTTTTATTCAGGGCGATTAACATATAAATAAAAATATTATTTTCCTTTTCAAAATAATTTATATTATTTCTAAATTCAAAAGGGGCGGTTGAGATGGGAAGTTGGTGTCCGAGTGAATCGAGGTCACGATAGATCAAGTGGTAGAGCAGCGGCTATCAAACCTAAGATCATGGGTTCGAATCCCGCTCGTGCCATTGACTTTTTTTATCCCAACTAAAAACCTTAATTAATTGTAATATATTAATTGGTCAAGCTGACCACGAAATTAGTGAATTTAATTATTTCTAAGCTTTTACCGATCGAGTGTAATAATTTTCATATTATACTGTTTGAAAAAATTGCAAGTCTTTTCGGATAAATCATTCATTGGCGGCGCGAAGTCAGGGTATAAGCAGGGTGAAGCTAGACGATGACTCCGAATGTATGACTTTTGCTAATAATAAAAACAACTTGCATCGTTTTATTTTGAATGACAAAAGATTTTATAATACAAAACAAATGTATTACTGTATAAATATAAAACCTTTTCAAGATTTTTCCAGCTCAAATGTAAGCAGAAAACTCCCTAACTCTAAACTCTATTTAACTAAAAAAAGCACGTTCGAAACCCTAACCCTACTTAAACTAACCTAGCCCGTTTATAACCCTAAACCTAACCTTAAACCTACTTAAACTAACCTAACCCTATCTCACAATTAATGTTTATGAGATTGTGTTAAACAAAAATCCATTTTTGGCTTCAGGAGTGTTTCTTTTCTAACGTTTTCTGAACGGATTTTGACTTTTTTGTCATACGAAGAAATCGAAAAATATTATAAATCTGAAAATGAAATATTACAATGGACTGAACAAAAAAGTAACTATAATTTTTTACAATTATTTTTTTTATTTTTTAAAGGTTTTTAAGTAACATAAAACTGTAAATATGGCAGTGTTTGAAAATAGAGCTTTTTGCTCAAAAATGGCCCATGTAAATTGTCTTTCTAGAATTAATAGTTTTTTGAAAGTTGAAACCCTGTGTACCTAGAAAGGGAAAGAGATATAAATTTAGATAGATGGATATTAAATAAACAGACAGAGAGCATGATATTGTTAGAAAGGAAATTATAAAACGAGTGCGAGCGAAAAACATAGATTGATCGATTGGAATAGTTAAAGTGGAGTGAATATATCAATTGGTCGATGAAAACGATGGTACTAAAAATAAATCTTTTCTTTGAGTGATAAACCATTACATCGACGACCAAATTAATCAAAATAACTAAAACGTAGAGGATATATTTCTTTGTCCTATAATATATTATTATGTAATCATAGTGTGAGTAGAACCATCTTTTTCAACCAAGAGATTGATCAATAGGTAAAGACAAAAATCAGAAAGACAACAAGAGAGAATGACATATAGAAAAAAGGAAAATGTAAATGTAGATAGATAGAAAAGTGTGTGGTGATTAGTGACCGTTAATCGATATTTATTTAGAAATCGTGAAATGCGGTCTGGTGTGATGTAGGTTTCAGATAAACATTTCCTTTATCGTGCCCACGTTTCGATCTTTATTTATATCTTCAGCGCCTGGGATTTACAAACATTATTTACATATTACAATTACATTTTGGATGTGGAAAAGTGAATTTATACAATGCAAAATATATTTTATATATTCAATCAAAGTATTTGTACACTTTTCCACATCCAAAATGTAATTGTAATATGTACACAATGTTTGTGAATCCCAGGCCCTGAAGATGATCTCAATAAAGATCGAAACGTTGGCACGATAATGAAAATGTTTTTCTGAAACCTACCTCACACCAGACCGCATCTCTCGATTTCTAAATAAAAATAGATAGAAAACGTGAGAAAGGTGTAGATAGATTAGAGAGAAACAAAGAAAAAAATAAAAGGAATGGAGAGAGAAAAAACTGAATTTCTTAAAATTTGAAAGAGAGAATGTAATATACAGGAAAAATAGTGGAGTGATATGTAGATTATATATATATATATATTGATATTAAGAAAAGAGTAAAACAGACTTGTGGATAGGAGAGAGAGAACCTGAGATTGTGTGCTAATTTTGAGCACGTAAAGATGCTAAATGAGAAATGGGTAATAAACCGTAAAAGAAGTCAAAAGTTGACAACTACTCTCCAGAACAAGGAAAATATCTATGAGAGACCGCAGTACAAATGCTTCGAGCATAACTGAAAACGGTATTGCTGAAATAGTTAAAAAGATAGTAAAAAATTAATGAATTAAGCAGGCCATATAATGCGTAGTGGTCAAATATATGCCAAAAGGATAAGCAAACTTACAGGAAGAGGGTGGAAAAGGAACAGGAGACGGATGAAATATATTCAAGAATTTAAGAAGCTAAGTTAATGATGGGTAGATAGACATCAACACCCAACTGTCGTATGTTCGAATCCCGCTCGTGACACTAGCTTTTTCATCTTGACAAAGACCTTACATAAAAAGAATAATTACTTGAAATAATTAATATGGTCTAATCAGACTACTAAACAAATATGGATAATTATAAGTAAAAACAACCCTGCCAAACTGTGGCAGGTTAAGAAAGACGTCGGTCCCTGGTTCACGGAAAATGGGTCAAAAAGGGAAAAGGTCATAGTGACAAGACTACGCATAGGTTATACAAGAATTACGCACGGGCACCTTCTAGCAGCAAAGCGACCGCATAGGTCCCCATTATGCAAGGATAGAGTAAAAGTGGAACACATTTTCAATTGTAGAAGGCGATATTTATAGGCAATATTTTGGAATACCATCAGACCTGTGCGTAGTCTTGGGGCACAAATCGCTGTACCGGTACATCAGGGCTATAGAGATTTTCAAATGTATATAGTTTATTTGTGTTTGTGCTGTGCTTGTATTGTGTGTGAAGTGTTAGTGTCGTGTTTGTGTGGTGTTTATGTTAATATATTAGGATGAATGTAATTTATTAGCGTGAAAGGAAGATGTTACTTACCCCGCTCCGAGGAATATCGAGTACTCTGGGGTGAGTGTGTGATGCCTGGAGAGCAAAGGTAATTTATTAGCGCGAATGTAATAGGTTCGGCCCCGCACCGAGGAATATCGAGTACTCTGGGGGAGTGAATATGACCAGACGATATGTTTGTGGCGATATATGTTATGTAGTGTATGTTGTGTATCTCTTCTTAAATTGACAACCTGAGGTACTAACAAGAAGCTAGCATTTTAAAATAACGACGTAATATACAAGTAAAAGCATAGAGTCAGTAACCAGATCGAGGTGCTCAAATGGCAGTAGTTCAATACAAAACACGCGAGAAGGACAGGAAAGAGAAGGAATAGACGCGGAGGGCCGGCGATGACCCNCTGGGAAGGTACAATAAGCCAGAAGGCTGCAGTGCCCGGGGAGTGCAAACCCCGCTTCCTAGTATCCTTTTCTACCATACCATACCATACCATACCATAGAGCAGCGGTTTATTGAGCCGAAGGTCTTGGGTTCGAATCCTGCTCTTGACACTAGCTTTTTCATCTCAATTTAATTAAAGCAAAAGGACGAAATACGCGATATTGATATGTTAATCAAAAATCTAATTAAAACAAATTTGACCTGTCCGTCTTTTTATTTTTATTTTTTATTGTTTTTATTTCTTTAGAAATTTACTTTTTTTTAGTTTTTTGGACAAAACTCAATCATTAAACGTTAAAAACGTGAACATTTGATAAATATATATACAAATCAAGTTATTTTACATGCGTGTGGAATTTTTTGCCTGTCAGTGTTTATTTGTATTAATCATTTGTATTAATTAAAACGTTCAGTCATCAGCATAAACCGATTTTTCAGAGTAAATATTATGGGAGTTCCATAAAAGTAAATAATTATATGTATGCAGATGTTGTCTTACTTTTAGAATATCTGATAAAATATAATTGTATTTGTATATTTTTAGGGTTGAATGAGGACGACAGTAAAATGGAGGGTAAATTAATAAGCAATATCGAAATGAACGGGAACGAGTACATGAAGGCGAACGGTAAGGACGACAGCGTCCGAAGCCTGGAGAGGAGGCTGAGCAAGCTCTGCTCCAGAGAGAAAAGGGTCAGCTTCAAGACTGACCAGGGCGAGGACACGCAGAAGCTGTTGGACAAGGGACGCTACGAGCAGGAGCTGCAGAAGCTCTACGGGGAGTTCGTTGAGAAGAGGGCGAAACGGGAAGTGGCAGGGACACCGGAGGAGGGGCCGAAGCGGGCCCACGTTTGTAACAGTTTGTTCGGCACCTGCGGCGCTGCGCCCGTCTCACTCAGCGACATCCTCGCTGACGACATGGGAAACGGCGCCCCTTCGAAACATTCCGAGATCCTCGCCCTCAAAAAGGAGCTGAGGAAGAAGGATCAGATGCTACTCTCACTCCAGAGGGAAATTCATAAACTCAGGGTGAGTCGTTTTCCCACTATTTTTTAAATTAAAATCAGTTTTACTAATAAATCCGTACAGTTCTCAAAATATAGACACCCTTAACCTTTGACCATATTACTTTAAAAAATATTATTTATTTTAATCAACGATAAATCATCGATAATAATTTAAAAAATTGAAAAAAGTTTCTATTTAAACATATATATTTTCCACATTTAATTTAGGGGGTGGTAACCGTTTTCCGGTTGAACATTTCATTTCTGACCATTTTATTTTTTTGGACTACTTTTACTCGATGGATTTCAATTTTGATACGTATTTCTTATTCAAAAGAGTCTGTACTCTTTGCTTAAGCATTAAAATTTTAAGTTTTACCTTATTTCACTCTTTTCTCAAGGATGTTTAATTGTTCGAAGAGAGACCAAAAAGTTGCAATTTTCCGGTACCGTGTCAAAATATATTTGGTAAATTTCATTTTTGAAAATATTGTTAAATTTAGGCACTATATAAAAATAATTTCTTCAATACTCAGTGGGATTTTAAATAAGGGACACAAATAATTGTTTTGAAGTGTGTGGTGATTAGTGACCGTTAATCGATATTTATTTAGAAATCGTCAGATGCGGTCTGGTGTGATGTAGGTTTCAGAAAACATTTTCTTTATCGTGCCAACGTTTCGATCTTTATCGAGATCATCTTCAGGGCTCAAAGTGTTTGTCTTTTGTGTAATTGGGCCATTCTTGCGTGTCGTGTGTGATTGGGCACTCTCAACACGACACGCAAGAATGGCACAATTACACAGAAGACAAACACTTTGAGCCCTGAAGATGGTCTCAATAAAGATCGAAACGTTGGCACGATAAAGAAAATGTTTTTCTGAAACCTAAATCACACCAGACCACATCTCACGATTTCTAAATAAATATTGTTTTGAAGGTTTGTAGAGGAGCGTATCTGACGCTAGATTATCTTAACAAGCTAGATTTTCCAGTCGAGTTGGTTTTTCAACAATCAGATTCGCAATGTTAAAAAAAAATAAATAAATAAAAAAGAATAAATAAATAAATATAAAAAATAAAACACTTCTGAATAAATAGTTAAAATTTAATGAACTATTAAAGAATACTTTTGTCTAATTACAAACAATTTTTATCCATCTATTATCTTTCCACATACATTCCAGTCGTTGCTATGCAATGATTTCAAGTTTTTCAACGCTAATTTGAATTTTTCAATTAATTAAGGTTTTTAGTTGAGATAAAAAAGTCAGTGTCACGAGCGGGATTCGAACCCACGACCTTCGGCTTGATACGCCGCTACTCTCCTACTTGAGCTATCGTGACCTCGATCCACTCGGGCACTAACTTCCATCTCAACCGCACCTATTGAGTTTTCCCTCCTTTTTGCCATTTTTCAAATGTCGTGTAATCTATTTGATTCTCGGCTACAAATGAAATGGCCACGGAGAGCTTTAGCGAAGGTCATTTTAACTTATTAAATTCACTAGTTTTCGTGGTCCACTTACCAATTAATATCTTTCAATTAATTAAGATTTTTAGTTGAAATTAAAAAGTCAGTGGCTAGATACGCCGCTGCTCTACCACTTGAGCTGTCGTGACCTCGATCCACTCGGACACTAACTTCCTATCTCAACCCCACCTTTTGAATTTTCCCTCCTTTTTGCCATTTTTCAATTCCTTTTTTACCTCAACTAAAAACCTTAATTGAAAGATATTAATTGATCAAGCGGACCACGAAAACTGGTGAATGTGTAGAGATTGTTTTTCAAAGAAACAGCTGACTATGAGTTTCTCGTATGTTAATTTCTGTGGCCGGATTCAAAATTGGATATGAAAAACGAAATTTTCGGGAAATCGCTTTTGAAGATTAATTTTCCCCCACAATCGATGGTTGATCAAATTTCCCACAAATGTGCTTTTCCGATTATCTTATATTCGGCCTAGCTTCCTGAGATGTTAAAAAAACTATAGAAAAGAAAGTACAAGATAGGCCAAAGTAGCAAAAACCATTTTTAGAAAACCCACCTAGGAATGAAGAATTATTTATTATTCCACTTTTTAACCCGATTTTGGCAATTGTTCTGTCAACTTTTCTGTCTAACTAAACCACTTGTCACTGGGAAATATACATACATCCACTACAAATGATCAAAACCGAACTATAAAAAGAAAATATTGAAATATGTATTGGTATAAATTTTGTATAATTAGAAAAACTCTATGTATTAAAAAAATATTAAACAGATATTGGTTACCTTCTGAACCAAGAGGGTAGCGACCCTTTTGAGTTACGAAAACTATATTGTTTATTTTTTATAATAAATGAAAATCTTATATAAACAGAATGAAACCTACCCCATGAGATTATGTGGTTCAGAATGCTTGATTTTTTTAAATTGAGAATTTGTGAACTTGTAACTTAGCCATTTCTTAAGCTGTTTGAAGACTCTCAAATATTTAGGCAGAAATCACCTTCCAAACTAAATTACCGTTAAAAATCAATACTCTTTTTCAAGAGCAATTTGCATGTATCATTTTAATGGTGTAACTTGGGCCTAAAATTAAAAAGTTGATCTCGACCGGAAAACCACTTATCGTGAAAAGTTGTGTTTTTCCACATTTCTGTATACTTCTCTTCACACCTATTCATTATATTGAAAGGAATTTTTTTCTCTCGTAAATCGATAATTATGGCTAGAACCTTTCTTTGAAAACTCAGTGAGGATTTTTATTATTCCACTTTTTAACTCGATTTTGACCATGTTTGACTTAATTTTTCTGACTAACTAAACCACTTGTCACCGCAACCAGAGATTTAATGATAAGCAAGTGATGACACATATACACTGAGAGGCAAAAAATGTGGCCACCTTGGAAAAAAATACCCCAATTAGAAAAATTGAAAATTGAAATTATGATTGAAATACTTCAAGATATCAACTACATAGCAACGACTGGAATACATTCCACATAGAAATTTTCTGTAATTAGGCAAGAGATTCTTTACTGGTTCATTAATTGTAACTATTTGGTTCAGAAGTGATTGACTTTTTTAAAAATTCAATCGGAAAATCTAGCTTGCTAACTATACAAACCTACAAAACGATTATTTGTAGATCCTTCTTTAAAATCCCAGTGAGGATTTAAGAAATGATTTTCGAGCCGAAGATCGTGGGTTCGAATCCCGCTCTTGACACTGACATTTTTATCTCAACTAAAAACCTTAAATAAATTAAAGATATTAATTGGTCAAGCGGGCTACGAAAATTAGTGAATTTAATAAGTTAAATAGGGGGGGCGTCGGTGGCCGCAAGGTTTAGTCTTTGACACGGCGCTCATCACTGTAAGGTAAAGGTCCCGGGTTCGAATCCAGCGGCCCTGCATTCGAACTCGACATACTTACAAATGGGCTTTTTTTCAAAAACACCGGTACCCGGAGGGTTTATATGACCTCTGCTGTTGCGAACCCTCGTAAAAAAAAAAAAAAAGTTAAATGAATTATATCTTCACTAAAGCTCTCCGTGGCCATTTCACTTGTCGCCGAGAATCAAATAGATTACACGACATTTGAAAAATGGCAAAAAGGAGGAAAAATTCAAAAGGTGGGGTTGGGGTGGGAAGTTAGTGTCCGAGTGGATCAAGGTCACGATAGCTCAAGTGGTTAGAGCAACGGAGTATCTAGCCGAAGGTGAGGTTCGAATCCCGCTCGTGACACTGACTTTTTTTTATGATGAGAGATAGTGAGATATAGAGATATCATTAATGTAAGCAGTCCATCGTGTCGTACTTTATCAAGTAAGGTTTTTTTTCTTTAAGGGAGGAGGCAATGTCAACGATGACTGTAGGCAAATCAATTCGACCTTAGTGCATTTCTGAATAAATTTCACAATTACTAGGTAATCAGATGACACTTCAGTGTTGATTTTTCCCTAGTCATGGCTTAATTTGAAAGAACGAGTTGGATACCTGATGAAAATAATATCCTGGCTTTTTAATAATCAATATTTTTCATGTGATCTGACTTAAAATACATTTCCGTTTTCAGCATGTATCACAATGGTTCGAAACGAGCCGTCTGCCCATTTAGAACGGTCTCACAGTGAATTGCTACCTTTCATGGAAGATCTGGTTTCCCTGGTTGCTCCACGTCGCGTTGTTGAAATAGGTCCACTTTATGTATTTAAGTGAAGATCAGTTGATCAAGCATACGGTTTAGATTGAAATGAGAAAACCTATAATCATTTTCAATATACTGCTACATTAATAACCATAAAAAAGCGAATAGTCATAAAATTTTCTTGCAGTTTTGATTTTTTTTTAATCCAAACCTTTGGTTCGTTCGTTATTCGCTTTCAAAAAAAAATATCGTTTTAATTACTTACTTTTTTAAGTTTGCAATACAAAAACAACCCCAGGCGGTAATTTTCACCTGCTTACGAAACAATACTGCCATAAAGACCGTCGTTCAAATGAATAGCATAGCCATTCCAAGCAATTAAGATTGCAAGCTCTTTTATTAATTTCGATTTCTAATTGCCCAATCGATCGTTTCACCCCTGGGTGGTAAATTTCAACCGTCCGTGCAAGATTATAAAATCTGTGTGAATAAACTCAAAATAAGGAGGGCCGGAAATAAAATAACATTTAATATCAGGATTATAGCATGAATATTATGCCACCCCTGGCCCGCTTAATTTAGCTGGTATGTTATATTTTACGTCCGACTGTTATATCGTGCCCTACACGATTAGGGAAAAGATTTGTAATCCTTGGAGTAATTTTTTTTTTTGATATCACTGGAATTAAATTTTTTATTTTATTTCGCTTTTAAGTTACGTAAAAATCTTAGCTTTTCAGTCCTGCAGAGGTAAAACATAAAAATAAGATCGAACTATGTACATGTTTGAAGAGAAAAAGTTTCTAAATTGGTTTACTTTTGTGTTTACACAGCCTTTCTATTAAAACTATAATTTTTTAGTATCAAAATAAATTGGTCGTAGCGGACCAAAATTCAACATAGCCTCAATGGAAATAAATTTTTAAACAATAGGTTGTCCAGAATAACAAGCTGTACTAAAAATTGACTTGATATATCCACTATGTTGTTTATTTTGCGTCAATTTTATTCTTCCTGTCTGGTGTATTTTTCTAATCCTTTTAGCGAGTTTTTTTGCATTAAACAAAAATAAAAAGAAGTAGAATTTTATTTAGGCCAAGCTTTATCAGATACGGCAGTTTCCATTTTGATAACCTCTATACCCTGGGTAATGACAGATATATCCGTAAGAATAGTTTTTTTCCCGGCTTGTTTTATTATTAAATAATCAATTTTTCTGGGTCATAATAATAAAAAATATGCTGTCTGATAATTCTTCATTGAGAGTAAATAAATTGATTACTTATTTTTATCATATGATGATTTATTAATTTTCCTTGTCACAATATTTATACTCGTGACTTATACTTTTGAAGCTCGTGATTTACTTCACAACGTGCGAAAACTAAAAAAAATTGTTATCTCTTAAAATGGCTTTTGTCACTTACATTGGCATAAAATCTAAACATTGCTAACATAACCTGAAACAAGAAATATTCTGCTTTTGTTTGAGTAAAATCCAGAGGAGTTATGATTTTTTTAAGAAACGTAATTGAAAAAACTAATGTAAATTTTTTGTTTGCTGTAAAAATTTGTTTTTGAACGTATTAAAGACTGCTTAAAACAAATCACAATTGTTTTACAAATAATTAGGTTTTCCTTCTTTTGGTTTTGGTACATTTTTATATATCTGATCTCGTTTAATACAAACTTGAATTTTCTTAACCTGGGTAGAAAATAAAAATCTACTGATATAATGATATACTTATATATATATATAGCATTTTTCAGTCAAATGAAACTTGTTACAACCAAATGAAACTTTTTCAATCAAATGAAACTTTTTTTTCAATAAAATGAAACCTTTTTTCAATCAAATGAAATTTTTTTTTCAATCAAATGAAACTTTTTTTCAACCAAATGAAACTTTTTTCAATCAAATGAAACATTTTTAAATCAAATGAAACATTTTTTCAGTCAAATGAAACTTTTTTCAACCAAATGAAACTTTTTTTCAACGAAATGAAGCCTAAAACCTAATGATAATAATTATGTAGATGAATAAATAAATGACGATATAGTAATAACAATAATTTGTATGATGATTGAATATTAATATTACAATAATTTACGATTCAATAAATTCAGTATACGAAGATTATATATAAAGGAAGATTATATAGCATTTTTCAACCAAATGAAACTTTTTTCCAATCAAATGAAACTTTTTTTCAACCAAATGAAACTTTTTTTTCAATCAAATGAAATTTTTGTTCCATCAAATGAAACCTAAAACCTAATGATAATAATTATGTAGATGAATAAATAAATGACATTATAGTAATAACAATAATTTTTATGATGATTGAANGGACTCAAAGTGTTTGTCTTCTGTGTAATTGTGCCATCCTTGCGTGTCGTGTTGAGAGTGCCAGTGAGATTTTGCCGTTTTATGTTTATATATGTTTGGTTTTGAAGGGGTGGGGAAGGAAGTCGGTATATAAAAGACAGTTTTATGTAAAGCGTCGGCTTCTTTGAAGTGAAAAGCAAGGATGGCACAATTACACAGAAGACAAACACTTTGAGTGAGTAGAAATACTTTGTAAACATTGTTTGTAAATCCCAGGCCCTGAAGATGATCCCAATAAAGATCGAAACGTTGGCACGATAAAGAAAATGTTTTTCTGAAACCTACATCACACCCGACCGCATCTCACAATATCTGAATAACTATTTCCTATTCATAATTATTATCATTAGGTTTTAGGTTTCATTTGATTGAAAAAAGGTTTCATTTGCTTGAAAAATGGTTTCATTTGATTGAAAAAGTTTCATTCGATTGAAAAAAGTTTCATTCGATTGAAAAAGTTTCATTTGGTTGAAAAAAAGGTTTCATTTGCTCACTCTTTGGGTCCTATGACCCAATGGTAAGAACATTCGGATAAATATCTAATATTTTTGGATCTATATCACTAAAAAATGTTTCACTGAAAGAGATTCCACATCCGAAGCATAACGAACATATAAAACATATTTTGAGTATTGCAAAATCAAAATGAAACCCTTATTTAAACAATAAATTCCATTGTTTTGACGTTTAAATAGAAACTAACAGAAATATTTATCTTGGTTGTGAAAGTTAACGATTTAAAAGTTCGGCCTTCAGGAGATAATTTTACTTTTTATTGCTTCCTTTGAATTATCTATTTACTTTATTTTCTTAACGATCTGTCTTTTTTTATTAATAAAAATTGATGACCATCGAATGATTTGACTACTTGTTCACAATTTGGTTGTATTCCATTGTACTTTCTTCGTGTGACAATTGTTCAACCGAATGTCTTTTCAATGGATATTTTTTTTTTTTTTATTTTTTTTTTAAATCGGGTTACTCAGACCGCTCTCTGGCTGCGGGAGTACCGCATGGCAGTGTGCTTGGACCTATCCTGTTTATCCTTTATATCGCGGATGTACCAAAGATAATTTCATGGTGTAAAAATTTCCTATCCTGTTATCTGTTTGAGGTTAGAATACTTTCGAGTGGATTCAAATCAACTCATCTATAACAACGTATCGAAGTCGAAAGAGAGCGAACATCCGCGGACCCCATTCATTGGATGGTATTCACTATGATTGAACCTCATGAGACTAAATGAGAAAAGGTCAAAAGAGCCCGAAGAAAATCAAAGCAATTGGAGTAATTGGTTTAAACAATTTACCGCGTAAATGGCCCGTAATTCGCACACGCTCCATTGAAAATCAATCGATGGTTATTTGCAAGAATTAGTCGCAATATTGTGACATAAACGTTAACTAAGTCATGAGACGTATAATCAATCTGTGAAAAGGTGTTTCCTCCTGGAATATTTCCCCCGGGGGTGAAGGACGAGCCAGGGAGTTATGAAGTTATAACCCGGTACGGTAAGGTCAGTAGGTGGAGTGTCAAATAGGCCGGATGACCCCGAGCCGATAACTTAATTACGAAGGCATTTCTTCAAATCTCACATCGACCCTTGATTCTTCATACACATATCACAATTTTACCCTTTTATTCAGGCCAACTTTGAAAAACAATTCAATTTTTTTATTAAGAAATAAAACTAAGGAATACATCCTGTTTTGATTGTTTCAATACGTTTTTGAAATTGTTATCCTATCGATATATATTTTATTCATTTATTTATTTTAGATGCTTCATACAAAATAGTACATGTAATAAATAAACAAGAATAAAATATAAATACAAGTAATTAATCTTTATACAGGGTATTGGCTGAGATAAAAAAAATCAGTGTCACGAGCGGGATTCGAACCCACGAAATTCGACTAAATACGGCGCTGCTTTACCACGTGAGCTCTCGTGACCTCGATCCACTCGGACACTAACTTCCCATCTCAACCCCACATTTTCAATTTTCCCTCCTTTTTGCCATTTTTCAAATGTCGTGTAATCTATTTGATTCTCGGGCTGCTTCCAAGAGAAAATAATTGGAAATAATTCCTAGAAGATAGAAAAATAAATTACAATGTCAATTAAAATTATATAAATTAGTATAAA